>NC_140576.1:31646346-32181346 GCF_057381845.1 Rhamphochromis longiceps | reverse complement strand
AATGTCTGTAAAAGAAGATTTAAGATAAGATAATATAAACTTTTATTAGTCCCACACATGGGAAATTTGTTTTTATCACGGCAGAAACTGGACAATACAAAGTTAATAGCAGTAAAAATTAAGAAAAACAACAGAATAGAATAAGATCAAATAGAATAAAGTACTATACAAAATAGATTAAAATACTATGTGACATCAGAAAATTGCACTTGGTATTATTGCACATTGGGGAGACTAGGCGAAGGCTACCATGTCATATTGGATATATGTGTGTGTGTCTGTCTGCACGTGTGTGGTCATCTGCAAAGTCTTTCTGCTTGTAGAGTCTGACAGCAGTTGGAAGGAAAGACCCGCGAAATCTCTCCGTCCCACATCGTGGGTGCTGCAGCCTGCCACTGAAGGAGCTGCTCAGTGCTGTCAGAGACTTCTCCATGGGGTGGGAGATGTTGTCCAACAGGGATGACAGCTTAGCCACCATTCTCCTGTCACTCACCACCTCCACTGGGTCCAGGGGGCATCCTAGAACAGAGCTGGTCCTCCAGATCAGCCCGTTCAGTCTCTTCCTGTCCCCAGCAGAGATGCTGCCGCTCCAGCAGACCACACTGTAAAAGATGGCAGAGGCCACCACAGAGTCATAGGTCTTCAGGAGTGGGCCCTTCCCTCCAAAAGACCTGAGCCTCTGCAGCAGGTACAGCCTGCTCTGCCCTTTTCTGTAGAGAGCACTTGAATTGTGAGTCCAGTCCAGTTTATTGTTTATTGTACACCAAGGTACCTGTAGCTATCCACAGCCTCAAAGTCCAAACCTTGGATATTTAGTGGTTGCAGTGGAGGATGTTTGTGCCTGCGGAAGTCTACCACCAGCTCCTTGGTTTTTCTAGTGTTGTTCTGGATGTAGTTCTGCTGGTACCAGTCCACAAACGCTTGGGTGACTTCAATGTACTCTTTGTCGTCCCCATCAGTGATTAGGCCAACTATTGCAGAGTTGTCAGAGAATTTCTGCAGGGAGCACTGGGTGGAGTTGTGAGAGAAGTCTGCAGTGTTGATGGTGAAGAGGAGCAGAGCCAGAACCGTTCCCTGTGGGCCCCCCCCGTACTGCAGACGACCCTGTCTGACACACAGCACTGATTTCTCACATACTGTGGTCGGTCGGTGAGGAAGTCCAGTGATGGTCCGCTCCTGAGTTGTCCAACTTGTCCTTCAGGACTGTGGGAAGAATGATGTTGAAGGCACTGGAGAAATCAAAGAACATGATTCTCACAGTGCTCCCAGAGGTCTCCAGGTGAGAGAGGGAACAATGCAGGAGGTGAATGCCATAAATCATGTAATGGCGCTTTTCGTTTTCTTCTGTTTATTTTTTTCTCATTTTCTCTGCATGCACTCTGAAAACCTCTACAGTTATATCAACACAGGCAAGCTGATTTCTTTCAACTTTTTTTCTGTAAATAAGTCATAAATGCAACAGAAGCCTAAGGTCTGTAACTCTGATCTATGACACTGCCTTTTATCACAGGTATAAAAGACATTTTGGCATGTCACATCAAGAAAACCACACATATAAGCATAACAATGGGCGACTGCCGAATCTTTTTCACCTACTCCAGTTTCAGCGTCAAGATACTTTACATGCTGGCTGCTCTTAAATAAAACAACAGAGTAACTGTTCTTCTTAATAGTAACAGTTGTAGTTTTACTACAGTGACAAATCCAGATCTTGGAGTTGGAAAGACCTATTGAGTTTTATGCTTAGGGGTTTACAATAACATAATAAGGGGAGGTGCACAGGTGTATTTGTGTTAAAGCTGGCTTTGATCCATTTGGGTGTTTCCTAGTAAGCTATGCCAGTAAACTAGCATGCACAATCCAAGTCCCTGGAACATGGACACTTAACTGGAGTGTGACCCTATATTAGGGTTATTATTTACAGAAAGGCTTTTCCTGTTGCAACATGGTATATTATATGGAAACAAACAGTAATGACACCCTTTAGCTTGAAACTTAATCATTTTTTAAAAAATGGTGGCAAATAGTGATATAACACCTTTTGCCAAATTGCACAATCAGCAGTTAAACAACAACGTGTAGTTGTGTTTTTTGGCTACGGTTCACAAACCCAAAACAGAGGTAAGAGAAAATAAATGAGTAGTTGATAACTGGTACAAATAAACATGGTAAAGTCATGTTTTGTTGCCTGTAACACTGGAATCATTTTCCTGATGATATTAAACAGTCCTTGCGTCCAACTTTATCCAGGTCTCAACAAGTGATTTTTTTTCCATTGCAGTACAAAATAGTTTATTACATATTTTGTAGATTTTCTCTCTGTTTTGTTTTTTGTACTTTTTTTTTACGGTGTTGTTATTTGCATTTGTTTTATCATTGCATTTTATTAACTCCTAAAGTTGTATTTCAAAGTGAAATCCAAGGAAGCCAATCGGTCTCAAAATAATTTCCTAGAAAGCAAAATCTTGGGCCATGTCATGGGGATCATTTACACAGCTCAACCAAGAGGACCAGAGGGTGTAACGACTCTGTTAAATAAACATTATCTTTGGGGCAGGTTCATATTTTCATCATTCTTGTCAAACTGTCATAAAGTCACTGACTTAGGGCTCCTCATCCTGCCTACTGTAGCTTCTTTGCCGTCTAACCACCAGTGAGCTTGGATAAATATTTAAGTCCTATGACTCAATACTTGAGTTTGACCATACTCGCTAGCTTACCATTTAAGGTAATGATGGGGTTAGGGTTGTCCTAACCCGAGCTAAACTGGCATATGACAGGGCAGTAAATACATTAAATACTCTCTATGACCCCTATTCCCCCTGCCACTGCAAAGAGAATAGGGGTCACAGAGGGGCAGAACACTGTTATATGCCAATCAAATGTATCCTGTGCTCACATTGGCAGAGTAGTTGCTTCATAGCTCCTGGGATCCCACAAGTTACAAAGCAACTATTCCAAGGTTGCATGAAAAGACTAGGCCGTTTGGCACAGTTTAGTGCAGGCTAAACTGGTTAGTTTGCAATTCTCTGGTTAAGTTTAAAGTAATGCATTATGTTGCACTGGTGCAGAGAGGCTGAAATGCATATACTATTATATATTGTACATATATTTATTAGTTTCAGATGTAGCCATTCTTGTATTTTGCTTGTTTACATTATTGTATTTTGCACAACTCTGTTGCTTGTGAAGCTCGCACACAAGAATTTCACTCACATGTGCTGTACCAATGTACCTGCACATGTGATGTGACAATAAAAGTGATTTGATTTGATTTTGATTTGAGGCTGTGATGTTTATGTTAGGTTACATAAAGGGTAGCAGACCATACAAATTTTTATGTGATTCATTTCTAAGTCCATTTAGTGATTTGTTAAATAGTAGAAGTAATTTAAAATATATCTTTTGTGACCCTGGAAGCCAATGGAGCGTTGCACCTTTCTGAATGAGCTGTAATGTCTGATTTTCTTTTTTGTTTTGTGTTGCTACCAAGACACTGTTACAGTAGTGTAATGAATGTGCGAGTGAGTTTTTCTGTATCTGCTTTAGACAGACATTTTTATTTGTATTTTACTTTATTTCAAGACATCAATAGGCAGACTTTGTAATTGTTTTTATGTGGCTGAGGTCCATAAATTCATAAACTCTATAGATTTTTTGCCTGGTTTTAGGATTTCAGTATCTGTTTTCTAGATTCTTTTTATCCTTTTTTTCTTAGGCAAACATCAATCGCTTGCCTCAAAGCTTTGCTTCGTCAGTGTTTTTTTTTAATTTTTAAAATTTTAATTTATTTTGCCCATTCGCTTGAAACTGCCAAATGTATTTTTATGGTCTCTTACACTTTGAGTTGCCTCTGTTGTGTGATATGTGCCTTCTATCTATAAAAAACATACTGATCTGTGAAGTTTTTTATCACACTGCTGTAGGAAATCATAAGCCAAGATACATGTTAATGCAGAAATGTAATTTCTGAGGATGCTTGACAACAGATTG
Source organism: Rhamphochromis longiceps (assembly GCF_057381845.1). Lineage (NCBI taxonomy): Eukaryota > Metazoa > Chordata > Actinopteri > Cichliformes > Cichlidae > Rhamphochromis > Rhamphochromis longiceps. The sequence goes on along the minus strand of NC_140576.1, from coordinate 32,177,353 downwards.
GAAGTTGGGAAAACATTGTGGTTGTGTTTGGTAAAAAGACAAGAAAGCGCAGAGTTGTATCTGTCCTTCTTTACCTTGTTCTTGTTAAGAATTATAGACAAGAGATGGTTATACTTGTCATGTAAAACAGCAATTTCCAAGTTATGCAGTTTGATTGTCCATCCATCCATCCATCCATCCATCCATCCATCCATACATACATACAAAAAACCCCAAAAAGATTTTTTAAAATTTGTCATTAATGAAGACATTTACATTTCATTAAAATCTGGTTGCTAACATTAAATTGGAAGTCTGGGAGACAGAGCTGCCTTTCTGCTGATATATTAATAATTAACTGCTATTAATGCAATAAAGCTTTTTGACATCAGTTGCAACTGTTTGTTGATAGGGAAATAGGCGATACTGACATTTGGAAACTGTAATTTATCAGTTTGCTGATTTGCTGCTAAAACCTTAGAATATGGAATGGGCACAGAACATTGTCTACAAATATTGCTTCCTTATCTTCAAATTGTTTGCAATCTAAATAAAGTATTCTGATCGGTCGTCATGATCTGTGTCAGATTTCAGTACAACAAAGCTCCATTGTTATGGTGCGCTTTTATCGTTGCCATTAGCTTTCTTTCAGTCAGGATAAGCCACAGATCTGACTGTATGATATGAGTTGAAATTACAGGATTGAGAAGTCAAATTGAGGCTATCCTATATCAAGAGGCCTTTTCTTCCTTACAAAAAGTTAAATCTGAACACAAAGACATGGGGTTTTGTGTGATGTGTGACTGATTTTAAAACTCAATCAAGTCAACTTTGCCTTAAGTTATAGAACTTTTTTAATCCATAGGGGTAAATCGACAGGAGAAAATTAGCTCACCCGATGTTACAGTGTGCTGCTGTGACTACCCAGTGCTTATTAATCAAGAAACCCCCACAGAAGTGCTTTCGTTCCAATGTCTGTATCGACACAATATACTTGATGGAATGTGGAACCGGTGCATATCCTCCCACTATTCGTTCCTCTCCAACATTCTGACCTGCAACACACAAGCAATGACAAATTTCAGCTCGGATTAGATTTAGAGAAAGAAACACACAGAACAGTCCATAAGGTGTTGGTGTAAACCACACTGAGCTAACTCAGTTGCTCTTTTTTAGTACCTTTACAAGATCAGTGCAAACTATTCAGGTCATAAAGAAAACCACAGAGGATTTCACCGCACAGTTGCTTTGTGGCTCAGCAGATCAATGAAAAGCAATCTCATCTCCGAAGTACTTCACACTGGCTTAAGTGAGGATAGATCTGACCAGAGGTGTGGACTCGAGTCACATGACTTGGACTCGAGTCAGACTCGAGTCATTAATTTTATGACTTTAGACTTGACTTGAAAAAATGTTCTAAGACTTGTGACTTGACTTGGACTTTTACACCAATGACTTGGGACTTGAATTGGACTTGAACCGGTTTACTTGAAAAGACTTGATATTTTACCCCAAATATAAAATTTAACATGCATATTATATGGAGATTGAAAATGTGACGTCATTCACGGGTAGAACCGCAAAGGATTCTGGGAACTCGTGGCAAGCGGTACTAGCGCACGCAGGCTTTCAATTAAAATCAGTCACACAGCGATAAAAAGAAACACAAAAATGTCAAGAAGCTGTTGTATTATTAACTGCAATATCCGGTCGCATGACAGCCACGGGAAGCCGACGGGTAAAGAGATCGGTTGTTATCGGATTACGTCGTTGAAGAGAAATTGTTCAAACCATGTTTCTGAAGTAACAAAGAGGCAACTGGATTGGAGCCATTAAAAGATCAAATATAACGTCCTAGAACACTCCAGCTCACAGGTTAATCTGCTCCAAGCATTTACACAAAGGTCAGTCTGCTGTTGTAGTTAATGCGTCATTTTTCTTAACATAATTGGTGATATAGGTTACAAGCAAGTCTGGCGCTGAACAGAAATTGTCGCGCTATGCTCCTTTATTTATTGTGCATAAATAGTAAATTGTCCTGACACAATATTGCGTTTCGCTTCTGTTATTATGGTACATTGACAAAAACACATACTTTTATTCACAGGATAAAACAGGTTTTTTGTATCACTAATTGTCCAGTACGATTACAGCATACAATATTATTGTCACTGCTACATTTCTGTGATGCTACCAGAAATTATTTCCACTACTAATTAATTACCGTTGAGCTCAAAGGTTATATTAATAAACGGTTAACGAATGTGTATTTATGAAGACGATTTGTGAGACTGGTAAACTTATGATACGTACAATGGTCTTTCGTTCTACACGGTGCATTTCAAGGTCCTGCACCCATCCGTCGGTAAACTGTACCTGGGCTTGTTGCAGTGACCGGAAGTTACTAAACTTCATGAGTGTATGCACTCACTCCAAGAACCGTATAATTATAAATATGCATATAAATATGCTAAGATGAGATAGCTGACTTCATCTAACTAGCAAATGTTTTCCAGGCTACGTTGGTGATACAGTTTTTTTTTTTATGTGTATGATATTTTTGTCATGCGATTTTAAAGCTGGTCCTACAACCGCATCCAAGAATAACATGCAGCGTATCTCAGAACTGTCGGTGAAAATTATTCTTGGAGCTAAGTTTAATTGAGCTGCATTTTAAAGAGGTGCAATTTCACAATTTGTGTATATTTTCTAAGTTCACTATTTTGTATGTGTTGAGAAAAACACAGATTTTAAAATTACATGGTCTAATATTTACATTTAGCATATAACTGCAACATTATTTTTTCGTTTGTTTTTTTTAAAGACTCGAAAGGACTTGAAATTCAAAGTTTCAGACTTGTGACTTGACTCGGACTTTTACACCAGTGACTTGAGACTCGACTCTGACTTGCCTGACATTACTTGAGACTTGACTTGAGACTTGAGGATAAAGACTTGAGACTTACTTGAGACTTGCAAAACAATGACTTGGTCCCACCTCTGGATCTGACTGCCTGTTTGGTGTTTAAATGAGTTTGAAGGTAACACGTTAACTCAATTTGGACCGGATCTGATTAGCTCATAAACAGAATCAACCCTCCAAAGGACACCTGGGCGAAACACAAATAGAAGGCCTGAACTAGCCCACAATCTATCTCAGTCTGCCTAAAGGAAAAGGAGAACACCATCAGTTTGGACGTCTCCAAAATGCTGCCCACGACCACACTCAAGGATAAGCTGAGTATAGCTGATACTGGAGTAAAACTAATTCTAATTGGAAGCTGTGCTTGTTTGGGAACACTCTTTGGTGTTTACAATGCTTCTGCCCCTGACTGAGCTGCTCAGTTTTATATTTTTTCACTTCGTGTATTTGTGGCTTTAAATGCTGCTGAGGACACTGCAATCACATCTTTTCCCTTGGACCTTGAAGTTTTGAATAATGTGAGGACAAATAAGATGAAAAGAACTCACAGAAGCACTGTACAGCGCACACACAGAGACAGATTTCAGCACTTACAGAATTTAGAGCAAATTTTCTATCATGGATTGTAACTTAAAATTAAGTGTTTGTATTCTTGGTCAAGCTTGCTGGTTGTGTTAATGGGGCAATGTATTAAATATGTCTGAGATTAGTGAACAGCCATTGTTTTCTGCATCACCTTATCATTATCTCATCACTGTGGAGAAAATTTCCTCCACTTTTTTACAACATAGCTTTAGTTCACTGAACTGTGTGGCAATCACTTTTGCACAGCTGTCTCATTTAGGTTAAGGTCTGCACGTTGACTGGGCCATTGCTACACCTTGATTTTTGTTTTCCAGTTATTCTTTTGGAGACTTGCTGCTGTGCTCAAGATCATTGCCCTGTTGCATAACCCAGTTTCACTCAAGCGTTAGCTGTTGGACAGATGGCCTCATATTTAATGCTAGAATACTTTAGTATACAGTGGAGTTCATGGTTGACTCAGTGACTGCAAGGTACCCAAGCCCTGTAGCTACAAAACAAAACAGAAAAATCCATCAGCACACCATCATGGGTTTTTGCAGTCTGTACAGTGCGCTGTCGGATCACTTCTGATTTATTGTCTTAATCCCTATGGAAGCAGTAAGAGTACAGATATTTTTAAAATGTTTAAAACTATCTGTTCCACATCATATTATTGCAGCATCATGTTATTATTAGTGTTTGATGGGTTTAAAAGCTACTTCGGCCTTCAAAATTGTCATTTGAATAGTTAGGAGCAGTGTAGTGGTGCAGTTGTTAGCATTGTTTCCTCACAGCAAGAAAGCCCCAGGTTTGAAATGCACCATCTGTCCAGGGCCTTCCTATGTTTTTCTTGTATCTGCATTGTCTCCACATACTCCAAAGACATGGAGTTAGTGGGGTTAGGTTAACTCGTGATTCCAAATTGCCCGTAGGTGTGAGTGCGAGAGTGAATGGTTGTCTATCTCTGTTAGCCCTGCAACAGGCTGGCGACCTGTCCTAGCCTTCCTCTTGCCTTATGGCATCCGGGATGGGCTCCAGACCCTGAATTGGATAAGTGCAAGAGAATGGAAGGATGGGTTTACAAGCAAGGCCAACTAAAGCCTTGGTGTGAACCCAAAGGTTCATGACAGAACAAGTCTAGACTATTCGTAGACATAGGATCATTTCTTTGAAAGCGTTTAATAATTAGTGCTTTCTTGTGTTTTTCTGTTTAATTACATTCAAAATTGATCTCAAGTGGTTCATAAATGAGTCTCCAAATTGTCAGTGTGGTGTGGAGATATGTTATATTTTACCAAAAGATTAGATAATTCTATAGTCTTATAAGAAGTGACACTTTGGTACCAAGTTAGTGTCTGAACTACCCAGGGAACTATCAGGGAAAGCTTTGATGCAACCTTTTTCACTCGAAAATATAATTTTGCCTAATAGATAATAGAAAGAGAAAAATGTGAATACCTAAAATATTTGAATTATAATGACTTTAGCAATTTTACAATGTTGAGCTACGACCCCACATTTTCTAAAATGTTCCTTAAGGCTCACAAAGCATCTATATCGCAAATATTTGAAAATTAAACAATGAAACCAAAATTGTAGATCACAGTAACCGAGAGAACCTTTAGGCATGGAAATGCTTTCATCTAACCACAGGCTATAATTAGTAGCTGGGGTGGATCTTAACAACAAAATGGTAACTCTATAGGCTACACTACACCCAGCAGTGACTGCGTGTGAGGTTAACACACATGTGGGTGTATCAGAAAGCATTATGCAAGATCATGGAAGTAAACATTTTAAGATTGGGTTTCTTTGAGTGTTTTGTCTCCTAAACTGTAACTAGAAATAGAAGAAAATTGAAAAGATTAAGAAGATAAGATTAAACAGTGATAAACTACAGTTTTTTCTTTTTTTAAAGCTCAGGTTTGGGTAAGTCTTAAACCATTATCCAAATGATATTTTATGCTGCTTCTTCTCAAATCACAGACCTGCTCAAGATCTTTATCAGAATCTCCTTTTTTGGTGTCTTTGTGACATAATTTCCAGGCACAAAGGCAGGTGTTGGCCACAATTATTTATTGTTATTTGTGTTGTTAGACTGAATCTATTGTTACTGAGGTTTCAAGTTCAATTCCTTTTCAAAAGCCCTGTGTCTCAGGAAGATGTTTTGGCTGTAACAGTTTACATGCTACAAGATGAAAGTATTTATCATGTAATAAGAACCATTTAAATTTCATTAAAAAGAAGAAAAGAGTTTTAAATGAAATGATTACCTGTAAATAAGAACAGTTATTTTAACAAGAAAGCAGTCATGTGTCTTTTTTACTGTGAAATATGATCATCTTTTAAGATTAACTCAAATTAATGTGCACATTTATTTCTTCCTCTCCCTGCTACCCAGATGGAAATGGCTCTGAGTCACAATTTTTCTCTTCACAGATCATCAGAACTGCAAGTGCACAGCTAAAAGGGATGTTTTAAAAATTATTAGAAGGCATACCCTAATGCTATATCTCATGCATTTGCAGCACATCCTAGAAGACACCCAGTCTACTTTTGTTTTCAGAATGTTAGCCCATCACAACATCACAACTTTCACTTTGTTCGTTATGATCATATTTTTGTGAACTTTAAATTGGAGAAAAAGAAGCTTACTCACAGTTTACAGCCAGGACTTCCAACAGTATACAAAACAATAAATATGGCTGGTCCATAGTGAGACAAAGGGCAGCACAGTCTACTTGCAGCGAGAGGCTTAACCTGTGTGCTACTTGTCTGATCTTAGGGGGAAGGCATCTCACCTGCACTCTCAGGTTTCTTATAGTTTCTGTTTCCGTTTCCATGGTCACCACTTTGTCCTAGACCGATTTATAATTGAAGCTCCATGGCACAGTTGCTTGACTCACCTCTTCCATGACCCACAGAAACTCACCCAGTTTATTGTTGACATTTTAAGAACAGCTTGATCAGCTGCTATGAGCCTGTTCAGTTTTAGTCATGTATTATTTAACAGCTACTCTGATGATTTAGCCCTGTCCAATATAGCATCCCATAAGTCCACATGATTGAAGCTCCTAATGTGGCTCAGATTGGCTTCTGTCATATTAAATGAGGAAAGATTCAGTATGCGTCTTTACCATTCATGAGAGTCTCCCTGCACTGATATCTCCTGAAAGGATTAATGAGGCTTTTGACCGAAGTTGAGCAGCATAAGCTTTCGTGTCAGACCAGGTCAAATAAGCACTGCTGCTCAACATCTATCCTCAGGCTGGGTGTCATTAAAAATGGAGCACAGCTAAGCCTTGTCTCATCACAGTCACCATCCCTCTGTGGAGTTCCTGACCTTAGCTGGCTAATAGCCCTCTCTGTTGCCCTCATTGCTGCTGATAGCTAAAGCCGTGCTCTTGGTACATCTGTCCTCCCTTGAGTGCTGACAAAGGTGCTTTTTTTCTGCATGACCCACTCCTCAGTTCACATGCTGCTGCCATGTTCATGGTTGCCACTTCCAGCTCTTACAATCATCTGACTGACATTGAACTAAAATGTTACTTACCACAAGACTCTAATAAACAAATTTCCTCCTATTTTAAATCTATTCACTTACTATAAAATATGTCAGCTGACTTGAATTAAAGACTTTCCTTATTTACATTAGACTGGAGCTGTTATACTTTTCCTTATTTTCTGTTACAGTGGTGGATGCTCATGTTAAACATGGCCAACATTTCAAATAATGAGAAGCGATGAAATGCAAGTAATCCTCATGAATTAAAACCTCAACTTTCAGACAGCTCTAAAGAGCCATTTTCAATCAATTATTTTATTTTTCTGTCTCTTTATGATGTCATGAGAGAGAGGATATCCTTATTATGGTCATGTCAGACATACAGCTCTGGCAGATTTAAGTCTGCTGTTTTGTTTGCAAGGGGCAGCAAATCAGAAGAAGGTTGACTTAAAGGGTAGGAAGTGAATGAAGGTTCTTCATCAAGGCCAAATATAAAATAAATAGGAGTTATCTTCACCTGTTAGTTATGCAAATCAATCTCAAGTCCAAGGACAAAAAATAAATTAACAATAAATGTAACTATATCTATGAGACATTTAAAAGTTATTTAAATGTTTCATGCTCGCTAATGCTTTGTTAGCATGTGCTATTTGTTTTTAGTTAACTGTCATGTAACACTTTACAAAGGTTTATTGATGTAATTATGATTAGAGCTGTGTCATTGTGTTACCACTGTTCATAAATAACTTATAAACCCTTTATAGAGAATAGCAGACCACTACATGTTTTAATACACTGCTCATAGATTTTATAATCTGATGTAAATCCTTTTTATATCAACAGTGTTTATTATATTACATCTATTTTATTGTATTATTTAAACTTGATATATGTTTTTGTTTCCATATGTCAGCAGTTATGAACAAATAAAGGGTTTGAACGTGACTTTCTTATAATTGCTGACATGTTTCACTGATAACTGAGGTGTATAATTTCACTGACATATATTGTTGTTCAGTAGTCAGACAGGTTGGCACTGAAGCCTTATCAGTGTCAGTATCAGCATCATCATTTCTTGGTACCAGTAACTCAGTACTGGGTAGGGATGGGTATCGTTTAGGTTTTATCCGATACCGGTGCCAAACCGGTACTTTTGAAACGGTGCCGGTGCTTAAACGGTGCTCAAACCGGTGCTTAAAGAATGGAGAACACAAAATTGGTCCAAAAACCTCTCATGTTCAGCTGTTTTTTTGTAAAAAGATAACAATGTTAACCTTTTCTGCAGCTATGGGGCATATATGGTATCACTCTTGGCTGGAAGCAGTGCTTAAACAATGGAAAAAACACAAACTTTGTCCAAAAACCTCTCATGTTTAACTGTTTTCCACTTTTTCTTTGGTCATTTTAGCCTTTTTGGCCAGGGTGAAGGGAGCATCTGCCATCAAACAAGAAGACAGCTGCATGTAACTACAACGGTGTTTGCTAGTTCACCTTACATGCATTAATGTAGTAACATGGTTAGCCTACTCAACGTAAATTACACACGGACAACATTAAGCTACTCACGCAGAGAAGAACGGCTGCTGCTGCCATCATCATCCGTCATCTTTTCTGCTACACTGGCAGGGCAAGGGGCCAGGACTCTACTCTTCGGGTTTTTGGGGGATGTTGCTAACTCCGGGTCCGATAACAGGCAACCCACCTGCAGTAGATGTGCTCGGTGTGAGGTCTCGCAGCAAGCTATCAAATACAGTGTTTTTTTCGGCTTTTAAAAAAAACGCTATGCGTCGCCAGGTGTTTCATCGGATTTGAGGTGTTACCTCCTTTGCACAGTATCAGCTTAAAGCACTTGTTGTAGGCTGCTGAGTTTGCATCTTTTGCTGTGAAGTACAGCCAGACTTTTGACCGCTTCGCCTTGGGCATTTTTAATCTGTAGCTGTGCTCTAAAAGAACGTACGTACCTGGACCCGCCTACTATCCTCGGAAACGTAAAATGATTGGCTAGAATTCAAAGTGTATGACATCTCAGGAAAAAAAAGCACCGAAATAAAGCACCGAAATGTGCGCTGCTTTTCGGTCTGGTTACTACCGTTTATGTCAGAACCGGTGCCATCATGGCACCGGATACCGGTACCCATCCCTAGTACTGGCATCTTGATTCAACCTTATGTAATCTATCTTTACTTAGAAATGTGTTTAGCTCAATAGCTGTAAATTCTACTAGTGAACATCTACTTTAAACCACACACATATATTAACATATTTAACCTGCAATGAATAAAAAATACAAATACAAACACAATATTAACTTTTTAATTGCTCTACATAGACTTTAGACTTTAGAGCTTTTATTGTCATTGTGCAATTTCTTGCACAGCGAAATTGGGTAGCTGGACCACAAAGGTGCAAAAGTAAAGAAAAACAATATATGTATACATATATGTGAGTAAACTATATACTGTACACTGTACGTGTAGAAACATTGAAACATTGTGGGGCTGTATACAAGGGCAGTTATATAATATAAATAAATAAATCAGGGTGGAGGGGCTATGGTCATTTAGGGTGGGGATGGTAATTCAATTGAGACCAAAATATTGTGCAAAGACCAAAGACCAAAAATATTGCACAGAACAAGGAAAGAAATCATATTTTACTGCAATTTACAGATCCAAAGAGACATCCAAAAATCAGCTACATTGGCATTTATTATAGATCTTAAAAGGCAAGAAGCCAGGACTAGGTGGCCTCAGCTATTCATCAATACATTTTGAATTTTGCACAAAGGTTAAGCTCCTAGAAACTAGTTTCGAAATCTAGATTGCACTGAACTTGAGTCTTAAGTAAAGTGGTGCAGTGAGGTGAACTACAGTGTTTGGACAGTTACACATTTTGTGTTCTTTAGGCATGGCTTTGTTTATTTTATTAGTATTAATCCAAGAAAATGAAATAATGAATAAGACTTTCACACGAAATATAGTCCTTTTAATCAGAGCCTTGACTACTAAACTATTTGCTGTGTTTATGCACAAAAAAGTTCAAGGACTTAGGTTTCTTTTGGGGTACCAGTAGCTATTTAGCTGTTTAGGTGGCGTCTATAGGAGTAAAGAGGTAACAATGCATGTATTGAAGATAATAAACAGTCTCACAAAGTGAGAGTGCTATGAAAGGTTGTTGTTCAACCACATTATTATTATAACATGCAGTACTCCAGTTAAAGACATAAATCACTGACATATTAAAGTTGTGTGTAACAGAACCTGAAGGTGAGGTACAACAGAGAGCCTGAGTATAGTCTAAGCCCCATTGCAATGAAAAGAACACAATGTACACTCTATGTTTTGAGGGTCAAAAGTTTCATCCAACGCTATAACTGGGCTGAAATATTGTTAGTGACGTTGAGTGCAGAGGGTTTTTTGCAGCATGCTTACACACACATGATGATGGTTTGAATATTCTCTGGGTCAAGAAGTCTGAAGAAGATGTCCTTAACTGGGCCTTAGAATCGGTTGAAGAATAATGGATAATATAGATAATCAAGACTACGCAGGGAGTGTGTTGTGTGTCTGTCTAGCCATGATCATCTTGGTGTGAGGCAGATTATCACATTGCATTCCAGCGAAGTAAACTTGTAATTTCAACTGCTGAAGTAAATTAAATCTTTCTAAAGGACAGATATTTCTCCTGAATTCCTTCTGAAAAATTTGAACACGACAAAGTCTCCATGTGGTTATAATTAATATTCTGTTCATCCATTCTTTTTTCGCTTATCCTTAGGCTTGGGGAGGGAGTTTGATAGGAGTTTGGAGCCTATCCCAGCTACCGTAAGGCAAGAGGCAGGGTACATCCTGGACATCACCAGCCATTCAGAGGGCTAACACAGAGAGACAGACAGCCATTCCCATTCACATTCACACCTATGGATATCTTAGTCTAAGTGTCTTTCGACTATGGGAGGAAGTCGAAGACTTCATGGAAAATAATACCAACCATTGTTTGTATTTTATCTCTATTAGTCTGCAATAATACAAACACCATAAAGCCAGAGTTTAGCAATGTACTCTTAGCCAGTAAACTGTTTATCATTGTCTGTGATGGCCAGTTATTTCATTTAAATCTCAACTAATACATTTGAAATTTTTAGATGTTTAAATAAGATTCTGATTTTTTTTAGATTTTCATAAAATGAATCATAGAAACCGGAAGTGCTTCTGTCTTTTGTGTTTTTTTAGTTTTGAAATGAAGTTAATCTTGCCAGTGTGACTTTTCTAACTTTATTATTTTATATCCTACATAATCGTGGAAACTATTGCAATCTAATTTCATCTCATTAAAAACATTATCAACATTTAATAGAGAAATAACTGTTGAAGATATTGTTGATCCTGTAGAGGCGTTGCCAACCTAAAAACTGCAAGTATAAAACTTGAGCTTAGAAATGGGCATAATACAAGAGAACACCCTAGCTTTGTCAGGTTGTAGGTCAGTTTCATTGTAGGAGCGTGAGATGGTTACAGAACACAACAAGACGAAAAGATAATTTAAACAAAAGATCTTGACAAGGATATAGTTACACTATAAAAAGAAAGAGGAGAGCATTGGTCTCATCATTTGGAGATACTCTGAAGCTTCCTGTGTCTAGACTTTCAGGTAAGCAAATTTTTATTTTAACCCTTTTTAGTGAAATTGTAATTAATGTTCAACTGTCTAAAAATAATTCACAGTCTCACTATATTTTAAAAATAAAAGCTCATTGTTCAAAAGAATTGAATTAAATGGTCATTTAGTGCTTTTGAAGATATTGTTGATCCTGTAATTGTTGCGATACAGTTTTTAAACAAAGCAAAATAACCAAATTAAGCAAAACTAAGCAAATAATTTATAGTTCATTAGCACGAGCAATTAAAATGACAGTAATTTATGTATATAGAAGCTGCTAGCTGTCGTTGTTCTGTGTTACAGGTATCAATTACAATATGGCTGCTGTGGCAATCACTACTGTGCTGCTTCTTTTGTCTTTTTCAGTAAATTCACGTGAGTTATATCTTTGAATTTTTCATTCCAAGACACTTAGCAAAGGATATGAAATTCTAGTCTCAATGTTTAGATCTAAAGACTAATACACAAAGACTTTAAAACAGCTGACAAAAACAGACATGTTAGTCAATCAGGAGAAATTTTCTGTGACGTGGCTGTAATACTGCTGTCTGACTCAGTTTATGAAGCCAGACAATACTGTAGAAATGAATACAGAACTGGAATATTATAAGGAGCTTGGAACGAAAACAACTAGACTTCTTTAAGTTAAGAAACTTACTAGAATATTCTGCTTTTTTTTTTTTTTTTTTTGTTAAGGCACATTACCCTGACAATCTATCTTTTTTTGTTGTAAACCAAAAGAACGTAAAATATAGAGACAAATTGTCTGATTCGCTCTGTCTTTCATCACAGAGAAAGAGAATACAGGAAGGATCATCGGGGGTCAAGAGGTCGAACCATACTCTATCAAATACCAGGCATCCCTTCAGACTGAGGTCGGGGATCACTATTGTGGAGCCACGCTAGTTCACCCAGAGTGGGTGGTATCTGCTGCCCACTGCTGGAGACCGTAAGTACTGACACCATACAGCAAGATTGCAGCTTTACTAATAAACATTAATGAAAATGTTTAATAATTATTGATGGAAAAAGGTCTGTTTTGAAAGAACATATGTGAAATTCTCATTTCGTTTTGTCTCTTTCTGTTTAACAGGAGTAATTTTATGAGGGTTGTGCTATGTGAGCACAGCCTGATCAAAACAGAGGGATTTGAACAGATCTTCAATGTCTCAAAGATATATGTACACAATTATAATTTCAGGACATATGAGAATGACATCATGCTTATTAAGGTAAGTAGGACTTGTACTTAGCTACAAAAAATGTGATCTCACAATGGTACCACCCTAACTTTGGTTTGTGTTACAGCTTAGCAGACCAGCACAGCTGAATGCTTATGTTCAGCCAGTTCTGATACCTGATGAAGGTACCCCTCCCTTTAGTGGCACCTGCATAGTGAGTGGCTGGGGAGTGACACAGGTTTACAGTTACACCCTCTCCCCTGTGCTACGTGCTGTGGATGTAAGAGAAATACCTTACTGCACTTGGTATTACTGGGGCAGGATCAAACCAGGTATGCTTTGTGCTGGATCTCCATACGGGGGAAAGGACTCTTGCCAGGTATACATTCATGGAAAACATGATTTATTTTGTGTTTGTGGTATGCTTAATTACTACTTAGCAACTGCATTTTGTAGAGTAATACTATTTTTAAATGAATATTTCCTCTTAAATTTATAGGCAAAATGACACCTGTTATATATGCTATAAAATATATTTTAACCAGTGATGATTTACATATAATTTCAGTGTCATTTTAATAATATTTAACATTTTCCATTTAAGGGTGAATGTGAAATGCTCTATTATCAAAAAACAATCCTGATTTGTTGTGGTACTCCACAGGGCGACTCCGGGGGCCCCCTTGTCTGCAATGGCTACTTTGAGGGCATTGTCTCCTGGGGTATTGGCTGTGCAAATCAGTACTACCCTGGTGTCTACACCAGAGTCAGGAGCTATATTCAGTGGATTAACTGGGTTATTGACAACACACCATGAGCGATTTTTTTCAAAAACAGTTAAATGAACATAATTTTCAGATGGGCCTGAAATGAATAAATATTAACGTTAGGAATTTCTAAAATGTTCCTGGAAATATGTCAATATTGCACCTATAATTAATTGATTGTCACTCTTTTTTCTGATAGGGAATAATAAAAGAAAGACTTGTTGTTATGATATCCTTTTTATTTTTTGTTGGTACTATAGCAGTATAATTAGTAACTGTGTTAATCATTCAAAGTGAATAGTACTATTGAAAAATCACCAATGTTGTTGTTTTCACATGAATCAATTTTCCTATTATGCCTGTTACTACAAGCAAAACCTCTTATATTTTATTTAAGCTTCATTGTAAATATGACAGTTTCAATTAGTGCAGCTTTAAGAACAATTTTACCAGTGCACTGGGTCTATAAACTGACAAGTGATACTTGCTACTACTACTAGTATGGAATAAAAGGTTAACCCATCCACAGTGACAGTGAAGATGCTGATTGTCTGTATCATGCTTCTATCAGTCTCTTGTGTTCAAAGTCCAAAATGTCCAAAAGTTGCTTAGAATATAAAAATCAACAAAGTGCTCAATTTTTCTTCACAAAGAAGAGCTGACCTTTATATGTTCATAAAACACATAGCAAATGGTTACATAATGCAGCTAGACAAACAAACAAATATTTTAGTAATCTGTCAAAAACCTGTTTGAAACTCAAAATTATCGACTTCACTGAACTCGGGTCTTGTTTTAAACATAAAGAACTCCTTAGGAAAGTGTTTACTCGTGTTATAGAGCAACTTAGGGCAGCTGTGGCATTAACCTCACACTGGGTGCCTAATCAAGTTGTTGGGTACTGTATCTAAACAACTAAATATAGAAGCTATCCTGCTGCACACTGAATAATTACAGCTTCTCTCTGGTGCTGGTTTCTGTTGTTAAGCTAAACCTAAACATTCATGCTCACATTCACACCTACGCCAGTTAACCTAACAAAGTTATAACATATCCTAAAAAGCTCTGATTAAAAATAATGGCATGCTGGGAAGTATATTACTGGGAAATTCATGTGAACCTGTTGAGGTTAACTATAATTTAACAGTGAAACATTATGACTACGAATAAGTTGAAAATAGTGCAGTAAGTGTGTATGATACATCCTGGTCCAGTGGAAATGATTGTTAAATGAAGACTTTTATAAATCAGTGTCCTTGTTTGGCACAGTGACCCCATCTAGTTAGTTGGTTATGCATGTGCTAAACTAACAACAAACAACGAACGAACAAACAATGATCTACACAAAATGAAAATAAGGTTTAAAAAAGTGTGTGTGTGTGTGATAATTACATTTACCAAAAAGGATTAGGTGGTCATTTGAACTTGTAATATTATATGGTTAATTTTTTATTCATACTTTGGAAGAAAACAAAACGTATTGCTGAAGAAAAGAAAGCACACCCCTGTCAGGGGCATTCTCTCTGCTTTTTTTTGTTGTTGTTTACAGTAAGGTGACTGGATCCTACCCAATGGAACTTCAGAGATAAACTATACATGCTACAGGTTTGGCATTGATCATGTGATCAAGCAAATGCTACCATTTGTCCAATTTTTTATAAGCATTAATGGAAGCTAAATTTGTTTTTATAGTCTTATGCTACAGATTTTGTACACTTGTGTGGTTCCTCTGTAGTTGCATAACTGTTAAGTTTAAATTAATAATTTTAGTAGTGATGAATTAATGATTAAAATATCTCTTATTTGAGCCACACATTTCTTGTGAGATCATACATTTCATCTCCAAAAGTTGATTCTGTTCATCTGGACGTAGCGTGGGAGAAACATTTCGTGACTCATCCAAGTGATGAACAGAATCAACTTTTGGAGATTTACTTACCTGGATGATTGAGCATGCATCAAGACAACATACATTTTAAATAAAAGATGGATATAGTCACCTTGATGTTTAGAGAAGTCAGGCTGTGAAGCTTCAGGCTGAGCATTTTCACCAGTTTATATCAGGACTGTGAAACTGAGGGACACTGCACACCCACTGGCCAACATGTCAGTGACATGGTAAAGCTTCACCCTCCTTTTGACCAGAATTCACTAAATTAACATGTTGTATCCAACATACAACAAAACTATGAACTGACAACACTTACAACAGCAAACCTAATTAGCAGGCTTCATTTATAAACTGTACAGGTGTAATGCACAGATACAGATATTCACTAATTAGTGCAAAGTAACAGATTCTTGGGTGGTCTGTACCACATAGGCAAGCCATAATTTTTGTCAGTTTTCTAATAAAATAAGTATCCACATGGGTAGTTGGATGACTTTTTAAAAGAAAAAAAAGAAAAGAAACAAACAGAAAAGAAAAGAAAAGAAAAAAATCTACATCACCTTGAGTAGTTAAGGAGGGAGAAACTACTCAAACATTTTTGTGTCAGGCCTTAAACAACCTTTTAAATGCCATTGGGGACTGGGTTGTTATACATTTTTTTAAAATATATAGTGTGCTCGGCAGCCCAGCATAAATTGAACCTCTAGTGATCCTGTATTTGTGACATGATTAAATGTATTTGTGTTTATACCCTGATATGTCCCCTGATCGTTAAACGCCACCCTCCGGTAAACGAAAAGAAGACAGTCTAAAGGTTTGCGCATGCTCAGCAGCAGCAGTTATTGTTTTGTTTACATAACGCTGTCCTCTTGTGGGGCCTTTCGAGAGCTAGGCGTAGAGAGCTAGGCAGAAGTAAAACTTCGTTGTAGCAGCTTAAGTTACCTGTCCGGGTAAATTATGTCTGTGAAACACGCTATTAGCCGGGGACTCGAGTTGGGCCGGTCGGTCTTTCAGCTCGGTCTCCTGAAATCCGGTGGCCGACTCGCAGCAAAGCTCCGAGCTGACCGTTTCCGTGCAGGCCCGTCGGTCCGCACCGCTCAGCCTCAGGCTTTCCTGCCGTCTCGGTACCGCTATTACCGCACTTCTCTGAAAGGCCTGGCAGCTCAGCTTCAGTCCGCCGGCTTCAGGAGGTTTACTGGCGGGTCCCCGCGTAACAGAGCTGTATTTTTGGCTTTCGGTCTCGGTGTGGGGCTTATCGAACAACAGTTGGAGGATGACAGAAAGAGTGCTTCAACATGCCAGGAGATCCAGGTATGGTATCTAAAAGTAGGTCACAGTAGGGTACCTAAGCGACATTTAAGTCGTTAAGTGTAGTAGCTTCTGACAAAGTGGTTTGTTAGTAGTCGTTTTTCTTTTAGTCTTTATTTTCATGGTTATTTGCCGTATTGGGGTTTTTTTCACTGAAAGTTTGTTTATTTGTATCTTCACCAATTCTGCATATTGTTTTTACATTTATGAATGTTTTGTTGATACGGTAATGCATAGACCCAAGATTTGTGTACGTTCTTTAATTTTCATGCTGTTTGCACTGAGGCCTGAATGGATAACCTGGTTGCAATCTTGCATTAATTTACTTTTTATTATTTTAATATGTCTCTAGCTGCGTCTATAACAAGTGTAGGTACATTTGGGGGCTTTAAAAAGTTGTTGTATACAGTCTGATTGTTTTTCCTTTTTTTTTCTTGACTAAATTTGTTTATAGCACGTGATTGATATGAACATATCTTTGTGTAGCTTATTATTATTATTATTATTGTTATTGCTTTCCCCTGCAGGCTGTTTTTAGAAAGAAGAAATTCCAGAGTCCATTTAAGCCATTCACCTCTGGATATAAACTGGAGGATTACATTCTAGGGAACCAGATTGGGAAAGGCTCCAATGCAGCTGTGTATGAGGCTGCAGCTCAGTTTGCTCCTCCAAAGCAAAGTGCCAGAAAATGCTCCCTGGTGCAGATAAAAGAAGGTGAAGTGGAAGCTGAGGCACCTCGATCTCTGACATGCTGCTCACTAAGGAACTTCCCTTTTGCTATTAAGATGATGTGGAACTTTGGGGTGGGTAGTATACTAATGGTTTGATAATGATTTCACATCTGTTTTAGGTTTTAATCCTCTGTATGAAAACAAACGAAAAAGAGCCACACATCAGTACCGACGGGTATTTTGCTATTTGTTTGCAGGCTGGGTCATCAAGTGAGGCCATCTTAAAGTCTATGTCTCAGGAGCTGGTCCCTGCAGGTCCTCATGCCTTAAAGCAGGAAAAAGAAGAAATTACTCTGGATGGGTAAGTATTATAACCTCAGTTCTTTTTATTCCTGCCTCAGAGTGGTGACCTAAGGATAGGAAACGTACTAATGAATGGCTGTGATTTCTCTACATGCAGACATTTCGGAGTCCTGCCCAAAAGAGTGTCAGCACACCCTAATGTAATCCGAGTGTACCGGGCTTTTACTGCAGATGTTCCATTGCTACCAGGTGCTCAGGAGGAATATCCAGATGTTTTGCCACCCAGGCTTAACCCTACAGGCCTGGGCAACAATCGCACTCTTTTCCTGGTCATGAAGAAGTAAGACCTACCTTCCTACCTACTTCAGTCCAACCCAGTATGTGTGCTAGAAACATTGTGTATAAAAAAATAAAAAAAAGTCACTGTCTTTGTTTTCAGAGATTTTTATTATTTTGTTGGGTTTTTTTTTATAGTGTACGTGTCAGGTCATTTTTATTCAGTAACTTCACAGATTTTTTGTGTCATAGCTATCCATGCACACTGAGGCAGTACCTGGAAATGTCCACACCAAGCCGCAGGCAGGGCACTCTGATGGTGCTGCAGCTCCTTGAGGGGATTGACCATTTGTGCAGAGAGGGTGTCGCTCACAGGGATCTAAAATCAGACAACGTGCTGTTGGAATTCGACTCAGGTCCGAACAAAATTCTGTCAATAACAGAACAGTTTAAAGCCAAATGTAAACTATGCCAGCTTGAGGTCTGTTTGGGTCACCGGTGTTATATTGATTTGTCCTTTATGCAGATGGTTGCCCCCGTTTAGTGATTTCTGACTTTGGATGCTGTCTGGCCCAGAGCGATTCTAGTCTGCAGCTGCCCTTCAACAGCATTTGGGTCAGCAAAGGAGGGAATGCTTCACTTATGGCTCCGGAGGTAAGATTAAAAATGTCTTTATTGTAACTGAGTAGCCACAGTTGCTGCGCCGTCTCTTATTGGTGACTATTAAGACTGAATTTTGTGACTTTTGCCTCCACTCTGGTTATAACCGGAGGTGACACTTGGATACCATTCAAGTAACCTAATTGTATCTTTGTGTTTTGAAATGAATCATTAAGATAAATAAGAATTCATATAAATAGATAATTTGCAGTTAACCAGATATTTAATCACTTTAATTTCTCATAATTTTTCTGCCATCAGGTGGCCACTGCAGTTCCAGGATGTGGTGTGGTGCTTGACTACAGCAAGGCAGATGCCTGGGCCGTGGGCGCCATTTCCTACGAGATATTTGGACAGCAAAATCCATTCTATCGAGCAGTGGGACTGGAGAGCAGGAATTACCAGGAGAAGCAGCTTCCTCCTCTACCCTCCAGTGTTCCAGCTGATGTGCAGTTCGTGATACGCTTACTTCTCAGGAGGAACCCAAACAAGGTAAAGAAGGGGCTGTGTTTAGTTTAATATTTAAGTTTTCAGTAAAAGAGAGCTAAAACAATATAGTTTCATTTATTAAACCGAAACATTGAACTAAAAAAAATCACAATTCTCTCAACACTAAGGGGAATTGTGAAGTTAACATTTTCTGTAGATTTACCTGAGAGGCATCTCTACCATTCCACTACTGAAACATGTTCTTCATACCCTGCAGCGCCCCACTGCCCGTGTGGCAGCTAACATGCTACATCTGAGCCTCTGGGGTCGGAAGGCTCTGGCTAACCAGGACAGTGTGGGCATGAGGAAGCTGGCTGATTGGTTGCTCTGCCAGTCTGCTGTGGTTCTCCTTAAGGGCTGTCAGGGGCCCAGTGGGAACAAAGTGGAGGCGGAGCTTCAGAGGAGTTTCCTGGCTAACTTAGAGCTGGAGGACCTGCGCACTGCTGTAGGCTTCCTCCTCTATGGGCAAGAGCAGAGCCAGGCCTGCGTGCTGTCTGTCTAGATTAACTCAAACACGTAGCTGAGAGTCACTGATATGGATAAACTGGGGCTTAAAATTGCTTTCAATACTCAGACTTCTGTATGTGTGGTATTTATTGTTTTAGCTGTAACATCTAATGGCTGTGGGTATTGTTTGATTATTTATCATGAATTGCCAAGTGGTGTAATTCTCCCTTTTCAAGAACCCGACCCTCAAACCTGTGTCCTCTAATGCTGCTAATGTTACTTATCTGCATTTCTCACATACTTGTGAATATGTTTCACTTGCCATCATCACTGTATCAGCAGGAATTCAAGCACTTCAAACATTCAAGTGTTATTGGTACCCATCATACAAAAATGCAGTTTGTCTTACACGTGCAATGCATTGTGGATTACTGAGACGGCTGCTGGGGAGTGATTGTGTTTAATTTTTCCCAACATTTGAGTTGCTTCGCAGCAAGAAATTCTATTATGTGAGTGGATATTTTGTTTTCCAAATTATGATACACTTTTTCAAATCAGCCTGTGGGGGAAAAAACAAACAAAAACTCACATTCATGCAGTTATTTTTGCAACTATGAAAATTTTTTGTACCAGTAAATGTGGAGGTCAATACAGATCAAGTTAGACTCTACTGTGTAGGGTAAGACCAAGTGAAAGGTTCACAAGTAGGACATAAAGTTGCCCCTTGAAGATCTGGTTGTCAGTGGATATGTGTGTTGCAGTCAGTTGTACACTGATATTTCACAGCTAAGGAACATAGACCTGTCCTAAATGCTAGAACATATGAATCACATTGATCCTGATGTGTCATGCATGAGTAATTAATTAATCTTAAGGATCTGACTTTGTTCCACATTGCTGCTGTTTGCACTTTATGCTCATGTTATGCACCTGTTCAGAGCTGAGGTTTTCAGCTAATATAATATACAGATTTCATAATAATTGAAATATTGGGACTTAATCCTTCATATTAGGATAATCTACTGTCAAAAAGAATGAAAGGGATGCATGTATATGGCTTCCTACAAAAGATTATAAGACGGATTTTAGATGTATGTCATTTTTTTTGCAGTGTTTCAGAATAAAAGTGTTAAAGAGCCCTGAAGTGGTTGTTCAAGTTCTTTCCTTTGTCTTTAGATATTTTCAAAATAAATAACTCGTATTGGTGATATAGTAATATCCATACTTTTTTTTTTTAAATTTTGATGATGAATATTATTAGCACTGTTTGTGAAATAACAAGTTGCGGCCTGATCTTAAATGTCTTTTTCTTGGAGTTCCAAAGCAGATTTCACCTGGATTTTTCCATGTGATCTTGGACAAACTAAAATTGTTTCTCTAAAAATCCCTCACAACTTAAAGGTGTTGTTATGCAAAAAAAGGTTTGATACAAGACTTCATTTTTCAGAAACTTTATTTAAGACAGAGCCATATTAGCATTTTAATAATTTATACTCTGAACAAGTCAAACGGGTAATAAATAGACTGGAATGTATTTAGGAACACACTGAAGTTTCCTGTATAATCCCTCATGACCCTTTCAGTACTCCTCTCCTTCCTCTTCTCCTTCACCCTCAATAGAATCAACTCCCACCTCCTCATAATCCTTCTCCAGAGCTGCCATGTCCTCTCTGGCCTCGGAGAACTCTCCCTCCTCCATACCCTCACCCACGTACCAGTGAACAAAGGCACGCTTAGCGTACATCAGATCGAACTTGTGGTCGAGCCGAGCCCAGGCCTCTGCAATAGCAGTTGTGTTGCTCAGCATGCACACAGCCCTCTGGACCTTGGCCAGATCTCCACCAGGAACCACAGTGGGGGGCTGGTAGTTGATGCCAACCTTGAAACCAGTGGGGCACCAGTCCACAAACTGGATGGAGCGCTTAGTTTTGATGGTGGCAATGGCAGCATTGACATCTTTGGGTACCACATCACCACGGTACAAAAGGCAACAGGCCATGTACTTGCCGTGGCGAGGGTCACATTTCACCATCTGATTGGCTGGCTCAAAGCAGGCGTTTGTGATCTCAGCCACTGAGAGCTGCTCGTGGTAAGCCTTCTCGGCAGAGATGACTGGAGCATAGGTGGCCAGGGGGAAGTGGATACGGGGGTATGGCACCAAGTTGGTCTGGAACTCTGTCAGATCAACATTGAGGGCACCATCAAAGCGGAGGGAAGCAGTGATGGAGGACACAATCTGACTGATCAGCCTGTTCAGGTTGGTGTAAGTAGGACGCTCGATATCGAGGTTCCTACGACAGATATCGTAGATGGCCTCGTTATCTACCATGAAGGCACAGTCAGAGTGCTCTAGGGTGGTGTGGGTGGTCAGGATGGAGTTGTAGGGCTCCACCACAGCGGTGGACACCTGGGGAGCTGGGTAAATGGAGAACTCTAGCTTGGACTTCTTGCCGTAGTCGACAGACAGACGCTCCATCAGCAGGGAGGTGAAACCAGAGCCGGTGCCACCGCCGAAGCTGTGGAACACCAGGAAGCCCTGAAGACCAGTGCACTGATCAGCCTGAGGAGAGAGAGGGAGAGACAGCAACCAGATAAGAGATATACCCATCAGTTAGGTCATTTATGCAGGATTCTTCTGCTCTGATTTACCCACCAGTTTACGAATCCTGTCCAGAACCAAGTCAATGATTTCTTTGCCAATGGTGTAGTGTCCACGGGCGTAGTTGTTAGCAGCATCCTCCTTGCCAGTGATCAGCTGCTCAGGGTGGAACAACTGGCGGTAGGTCCCAGTGCGCACCTCATCTACAAAAAACCACCATTAAGAAATTATGTAAGGGTTTTAACAAATTAAAGAGGCAACAGCGATAAGTTTATTTCTAGAAGTTTACCGATGACAGTGGGCTCTAAGTCGACAAAAACAGCTCTGGGAACGTGCTTTCCAGCTCCAGTCTCACTGAAGAAGGTGTTGAAAGAATCGTCTCCACCACCAATGGCTTTGTCACTGGGCATCTGACCGTCTGGCTGGATCCCATGTTCCAGGCAGTAAAGCTCCCAGCAGGCATTGCCAATTTGGACACCAGCTTGACCAACGTGGATGGAAATACACTCACGCTAGTATAAGGGGAAAAAAGATTTGGATTAAAAACAAAGACGAGTCTTCCACTTGCTGAAGATAACCAGTTTTCAGAACAGTTTTTGCTAATTAAAAAAAGGAGGGATAAAACACATTAATCGGGCTCACAAATGAAACAATCACTGTATTTTAAATTGCCTTTAACACAACTGCTTAAATTACATTTTCCCTACCTTGCACAAGAAACCGTTAATAATACATTTTCTATATTCTATTATAACATTTGGTTTGAGTCTCAGTCTGCCATTTATTTTACAGAAGCCCATGCATTTTGTGCTGCGACATAAAACTGCCTACTGCAGGATTACTGTAGACAGAGAGGATTATCTAGGTCAGACATGTTGCAGTGTGCTGGCTCTTTAAAAAGACACATTCAGATCATCCACTGGGGTTATATGTAACACAATTTGTGCTGTATTTGATTTTATGGTATATTTTTAAGCATATATGATATTAGGGATGGCTTAGTTTTATATAACACACAAACACAATATGGTGTATTATGTCACTGACATAATTATTTTTTAGAAAAGAGGACACTGCATTTATGTAACATACATTTACATACACGTTGTGTTAAACGGCTGGAGATCATGTTCAGAAATTGATAAGGGAGCCAATGGAAGGCAAGTGGACAAGGCTAGTGGTGAAGACTAAGATGATTTACAGGAGTTGTGTAGGATAAGGATCAGGCTCTTCCATATGAATGTAATTTATCATTTAAGTACGAACTTAACGAACTGACGACATCTCACACTATTTCTATTCGCAATTATGTATGATCACAGTAAGCTGCGGAATACTGCATGGCAACAAGCACGGTTGCAGTAATTTGGAAAGAAACAGATCTGAAAAAACGACCTAGTTTAATTTCCACATATGTTAGACTTAAACAGTAACAAATAAGCAAGTCAAATGTTAGAAATTAAGGTCTCGCTTACCATGATTGCTTGTCGGTATTATGCAATGTAATGAAACAAGCCAAAGGAGTGTCTGCGACTGAGGTGCTCGGTGTCTGAGGCTGCTGTGATGACGATCTTCGCTCTGCCTCTTCAGGAGGACAGGTGAAGTGCACAAACTGAAAATCCTTCTCCGTCTGGCGCAGTAATTGTTTCCCATTCAGAACCTCCAATGTGCGATAAGAGGCTTTCGGGAGCTAATTCCTCCTCCGCTAAGGCGTGAGTCGGTAGGATTATGCAGGACAATATAATACAGGACTGTGCAAAAAAGAGAGCAGAATTTCATAAAATCTGGTAGGAGGCAAGACCCTCGGATGTCCTTTTTCTAATAAATAAATAAATAAATAAAAAGGGGTATTCGCTTTGCTTGTGTAAATCAATGCAATTAGCCAGAAACCCGTTATCTTGAGTAAAGCCACGGCATCACAATGGAAGCTATATTGTTTGGAGATCCGAGAGAATAAAATAAAAAAGGCTTAATTCAGGAAAATGACAAATACTTCAGCCGTTGAACTCCACTTATGTGGTCGTGTACATTGAACAAATGGCTTGGCTGACGTGTCCAGGAGCAAAAGTAACTTTGAAATTACAAATTTGGCTTCCTTTTAAATTTCAATCTTATCACAGCTGTAATATTGCATTTTTCCCTATATATTTTCTTCTACATTCTACTTTAATGAAGTCATTAGCAAAAATCATAGAACTCGCATTCTGTCGATCGAGAGTATTATAACTACTTTATATGTATTCTTCATAGTTTTGTTTATCAATCATTCATAACGCTGGTCCTCTTCCTGATAGACGGTCACAGCTGGTTTCTCCCTCGATTACTCATTTGCAGACTCGTGCTGCCTTCAGGGCTCCGAATCATGCTGTGACTTATAAGACCTATAAGAAAAGTAATGAATTAATCAGTCGCCTAACAAAGATGTGCATTACTTAACCTGCATAATAAGAATCAATTTGTGCATCCAATATCACAGTGTGTACAGTGCAAATTAATAAGTTAAATAAATACTGTTCAACTATACTTTTTCATTACGCTGCTCGACGCAAAACAAAATATTACGAGCATACAATAAAGCACTAAAGTAGCAGAAGTCCTTTAAAGGCCTGCTGACACAACTTAACTTTACGCTCAAGTTAGCAGGCATGTCGTCGCTTCGGAGAAACTTGCATTTGAGTCGTACCATTACCGCTGCAGCAGCGGACTTTTTCGCCTTGCAGCCACGACAGACTTTGGCTCTTTGCAGCGACAGACGAGGCCTTTGCATAAATCCGAACAGACAATGCTCAGGGAAACGCTACAATGTACCACCGAGCGCCGAGTTTGTTGCCAGGGTGGCCGGGATCCCCACCATGGCCAAATTACCTTACCAGGACACCGCAGAAGGGCTTGATGCAGCGTTTGTTGGCGTCCCAATTGATACCGGGACCTCGAACCGACCTGGCGCAAGGTAGTGTTTTTCTCTGCAGCTAATATTTAAACGTATGGGCCTGCTGCTCCGTAGACTGTCATTGGATGCATGCATAACAAAGCTGATGTTTTCAGGCGTTTAAAGATAGATTTAAGTTTCACTTTTGTAATTAAAGTGACTAAATTAATCTTATCCTCATGTTGTGCAAAACTTCACAGACCATCTTGTACACAATTGACACATATATAGGCAACAGAAATCCTCAGCTACAGGGAATGTACAAAAGCTGAAACGTCCAAATTCATTTTGACCACCCAATACCTTACTGTGTACAGTAAACACTATTTTCATGCCATCAAGGTTAAAAATTGTCACAATAAAAAAAAAAAAAATGCAAAATCCAAGCAGCAGCCATTGTGCTTGAACAATCATAGCTGTCATCCTGGTTCACAGGTTTGGCCCACGACAGATCAGAGTTGAGTCGGCCATGCTGAGGGCTTACAACAGTGGCACCAGGGCAGCACCTTATGAGTCCCTCGTGGTTGCTGATATTGGGGATGTGAACGTTAATGTGTATGACCTGAAAGACACTTGCAAACGCATCAGGGAGGCCTACAGAAAGATCCTGGCCACTGGCTGCATCCCGCTAACTATGGGTGAGAAGAAAACTGATCTCTAGAGGTGAAGAAAACGCTCTAAAAGTGCCCTTGCTCACATTTTATTCAGACAGTTGCACAGATAGTCAAGGATAGCTCAGTAAATATTTAACAAAGCACAGTGTTGTAATACATGTTCAATTATTAGCCATTTAGATAGCTCTATAAACCAAAGAGAAGATTTGATCAAAGGTTGGATTTTAAGGAAGTTTTGTCTGCAGGTGGCGATCACACTATTGCTTACCCAATCCTGCAAGCCGTTGCTGAGAAGTAAGTGTGCTTTATTCCTAGGAACTACATGTGATGCAAATTATTTGAAGTTGAGACTGCTGATACAGTGCTACTTTTTTACACACTTTAGGATACAATAAACATTGTTTTGATCTGTGTTGAACTGTCTTAACACGGCTATTAAGCATTTTTCCCTCAAACTTCCAAAACTGTACAGCCTACAAATCCAAAAATGCATGATTCAGGTGTCGCTTGAGTTATGCATTCTTGTATTCACTGACTTTACAATCTGAGAATGCAATAAAATGAAAGAATACTGTTTTGTGTGAATTGGGTTTACTGAGAATGCAGGAAGAGTCCTCAGTTAATATATATAGCTGCCACTGATAAACTTCCTCTTTAACCATTTTATACCCCATGCCCTTGTTCCTGTGATAATTTGTTAGGCATGGCCCAGTGGGTTTGATCCATGTGGATGCTCATGCTGACACCAGTGATGTGGTATTGGGGGAGAAAATAGGCCACGGGACTCCATTCAGACGATGTGTGGAGGAAGGATTACTGGACTGCAAGAGAGTGGTCCAGATTGGCCTTCGGGGTTCAGGCTATTCTGCCGACTCATATGAATGGAGTCGGGCACAGGTACTCTGCTAGGTTACTGTTTCATGTGTGTAAAGCATGCTTATGTAGCATATATTTTTTGGCGTTGGATAAATAAACCTTTACTTGCTTGTTCCCCATAGGGAAATGCCTCAGATAAATTCAACATAATGGTTTTGGCATTTTGTCTGGAGAGTAAATGCTGTATAACTGGATTAATATAAAGTTGCAAGAATCTATGCTAATAATTGGTATATTTTATATCTTTATTGTGCTTGTTTTTTGACAACAAGATGCAAATGCTTTCATCTAGAACAAGGGCATTTTATGGCGCTGACTCGGAGATGCCATATGTCTCAAAATAATTTTCTCATAACAAGGCTACTATGTGTTTTTTCTACTCCTCTAGGGCTTCCGTGTTGTGCAAGTGGAAGAGTGTTGGTTCAAATCTCTTGCGCCTTTAATGGATGAGGTCAGGAATCAGATGGGCAAAGGTCCAGTATACCTCAGTTTTGACATTGATGCTCTTGACCCTGGCTTTGCTCCTGGAACAGGCACACCTGAGATAGCAGGGCTCACTCCCATACAGGTAATCAAAGTGCTAAAGACACCTCAAAGTTTACTATACTAGTTACTAGCTATATATAAACAAAACTACATACACCAAGCAAGGAAATGTTGTATTTTCTGCTGCATTATTAATTCATTTTTTCAATCAATCGTCACGATTGGATTTAGGGAGTTGAGATTATTCGGGGATGCCATGGTCTGAACCTTGTTGGATGTGATCTAGTGGAGGTGTCACCACCCTACGACACCACAGGTGCTTTTTTTAACATTTAAATTCTTTTGAAATTCCAATTTTCTTTCTAATGTATTTTTTCCCTCTTGTCCTCTTATTCATTTCATTTTTTTCTTTCATTCTGTCAACAGGAAACACTGCATTGACTGGGGCCAACCTCCTCTTTGAAATGTTATGTGTTCTCCCAAAAATTAAGTACTATTGATAAATACTGAGCGCATAGAAGAGAATAAAATGTGTAGTTTTGGAAAAACTCGGACAATCAAATTTTGGTACAGTCATGCTTTGCACTCTTGAATGACACTAAAATATCTGAGGGTAATTACTGTCTTATAAATTGCGAACAAAATGATGAGTATGCCGCAGTGGACACAAGTTTTGATTCTGTAAGTATTGGCTTCATTAGGAAATCCTGCACTCATTCAACAGTGCAGTGCTGCAGATGAGTTTTAAGACCATGACAACTTAAGTGTAGTGCTGTTTGGGTGTACAGAAATGTGAAATTCAGTATTCACCAATGTGCATTTAAGGCAAGAAAGACAAACCGGTCAGTGATTTAAACTAACTGCTGCTTTTAGTAAATACGTAAGGAAATATTATTTTTGAAGTGTCTTTATTTACCTTGACTGCTGAAAACAAGTTTCTTCCTTCTGATATCACAATCCAGTCATAGTGCCTGGCACTCTTGCATTGTTTATGCTGTTGTACAAACTCAGTATATACTGCGCAGGAGCATTTCATTTCTTAAAAGGCTTTTATTTCAACCTTTCAGAAAAATGTTACATGTCTATGGTTTCAAAATTCACGATATGAAAACTGGTTACTAATTCATGTTTTTTCTAATGCTTGAAATGTGTGTTCTCCAGGTGTTAACACAAATATCATCCTGGCACACTTTGGGCCCTGTAGTGCCAACTGAGCATTGTTTAAATGGCCCAGCATACCTGACTATTGTTGCTGTCCATCATTTTATCACCAGTGTGCACATCTTCTGATGACTGCTGCAAGAAGGATGGCTCAAAATGCCACAAAACTCAAATCATCCTAATCTAGTTCCTTGAACAGAACGCGACCTTCACGAAGTCTATTGTAACTATTGCAAATGACCACTTTAAAAATGTCAAAGTCTGGCTTAGATGCAAAATATGAAAGAAGGAGGGATGACTCAAGGCTTGCACAGTACTGTATTTTATTAGCATTATATAACAGCAGCTATTATAAGAGAGAATTGTACTTTTTCTGAAATGTAGGCCTTGGACACCTTTATATAACTCAAAAAAAATACAATATTTTTTTTCAACCAACCTTCTTTTTCCTCTTCTTTTACCCGTCTTCATTTCCTATCTTTTCCCTTTCTTGAAGGGCAGCATAGTGTCACAGGGATTAATACTGCTGTCTCATCAGTCTCCCGGGTGTTTCTGTGTGTAGTTGTCTCCCCCATGCTTGCATGGGTTTATAATTTTCTCCAACCTCTCTGGATGGGTTGTGATTATGGGTTATTCTTCAAGCACTGCTAACTTTAATCTCAGTCTGGCAACACATTATTGGCCATATTTTCTTGACAAAAATGATAGAACAGACACAGTGCCTATAAAATCAGCCAAACTGTATAATTTCATTTAAAAAAATGGTAACATATTCCAGTGGTTGTTGACCTGAAGAGTGTGTGTGTGTGTGTGTGTGTGTGTGTGTGTGTGTGTGTGTGTATATGTGTATATATATATAGATATATACAGTGGGGCAAAAAAGTATTTAGTCAGCCACCGATTGTGCAAGTTCCCCCACTTAAAATGATGACAGAGGTCAGTAGTTTGCACCAGAGGTACACTTCAACTGTGAGAGACAGAATGTGAAAAAAAATCCATGAATTCACATGGTAGGATTTGTAAAGAATTTATTCGTAAATTAGGGTGGAAAATAAGTATTTGGTCACCTCAAACAAGGAAAATCTCTGGCTCTCACAGACCTGTAACGTCTTCTGTAAGAAGCTTTTCTGTCCCCCACTCGTTACCTGTATGAATGGCACCTGTTTGAACTCATCATCTGTATAAAAGACACCTGTCCACAGCCTCAAACAGTCAGACTCCAAACTCCGCCATGGCCAAGACCAAAGAGCTTTCGAAGGACACCAGGAAAAGTATTGTAGACCTGCACCAGACTGGGAAGAGTGAATCTACAATAGGCAAGCAGCTTGGTGTGAAAAAATCAACTGTGGGAGCAATCATCAGAAAATGGAAGACATACAAGACCACTGATAATCTCCCACGATCTGGGGCTCCACGCAAGATCTCATCCCGTGTGGTCAAAATGATCATGAGAACGGTGAGCAAAGATCCCAGAACCACACGGGGGGACCTGGTGAATGACCTGCAGAGAGCTGGGACCAAAGTAACAAAGGTCACCATCAGTAACACACTACAACGGCAGGGAATCAAATCCCGCAGTGCCAGACGTGTTCCGCTGCTGAAGCCAGTGCATGTCCAGGCCCGTCTGAAGTTTGCCAGAGAGCACATGGATGATACAGCAGAGGATTGGGAGAATGTCATGTGGTCAAATGAAACCAAAGTAGAACTTTTTGGTGTAAACTCAACTCGTCGTGTTTGGAGGAAGAAGAATACTGAGTTGCATCCCAAGAACACCATACCTACTGTGAAGCATGGGGGTGGAAACATCATGCTATGGGGCTGTTTTTCTGCCAAGGGGACAGGACGACTGATCCGTGTTAAGGACAGAATGAATGGGGCCATGTATCGTGAGATTTTGAGCCAAAACCTCCTTCCATCAGTGAGAACTGTGAAGATGAAACGAGGCTGGGTCTTCCAACATGACAATGATCCAAAACACACCGCCCGGGCAACAAAGGAGTGGCTCCGTAAGAAGCATTTGAAAGTCCTGGAGTGGCCTAGCCAGTCTCCAGACCTCAACCCCATAGAAAATCTGTGGCGGGAGTTGAAAGTCCGTGTTGCTCGGCGACAGCCCCAAAACATCACTGCTCTCGAGAAGATCTGCATGGAGGAATGGGCCAAAATACCAGCTACTGTGTGTGCAAACCTGGTAAAGACCTATAGTAAACGTTTGACCTCTGTTATTGCCAACAAAGGTTATGTTACAAAGTATTGAGTTGTATTTTTGTTATTGACCAAATACTTATTTTCCACCCTGATTTATGAATAAATTCTTTACAAATCCTACCATGTGGATTCATGGATTTTTTTTTTTCACATTCTGTCTCTCACAGTTGAAGTGTACCTCTGGTGCAAATTACTGACCTCTGTCATCATTTTAAGTGGGGGAACTTGCACAATCGGTGGCTGACTAAATACTTTTTTGCCCCACTGTATATATATATATATATATATATATATATATATATATGCGCAATTTTATTTGTATAGCACCTTTCTAGACAGAATCACAAAGTGCTGCACATAAGATAACAAATAATAAAAGGGTAAAACAGACAATATAAAAATATCTATCTATCTACAGACTGTAATTTTGTAGGATTATCAGAGTTGCAATATATGTTTTTACTTATTGCTTGTTTACTTCTTTTAATATTTTGTCATTTTTAAAATGAACTTGAGTTCTCTTAGCAAAATATTTACTATATAAAGTCTTGATGTCTTTGTGACATGTAGCTTTATACATGTGGATAATCAACTTGTAATCTGCAAAGTGACTCTGGAGTTACTCTCATTTCCCATCTTTCTAATTTACCAACAGCACTTTTTTAACAAAACGCTGCTTGGGACTTATCTGGTGCAATCGAAGCAGAGGGCAGGGAAAGATATGACATACATATTATGATGAAATGAAAAAGATTGGGACGAGCATCCTATGTGTGCTCCAACTTCTTTCAGCATAACTTCATTTGCATCAGGCTCCAAGGGGCGTTGACCCTTGCTGAGAGAGGGATCATTTCATTTTTTCTGGCTGGTCTGTTGGTTTTTGGCAGCTGTAATCTGCAGCTGAACAGTCCAGCTTCACTGTATCACAGTTACAGTAATATCACAATACATAGTAACAAACAACACTGCTAAGCTACAGGTTTTAAAGGGTCGGACACAAAAAAAAAAAGAGAGACTTGATCTTAACTTCTGAATAGTTTTCAATCCATTGTTTATTTACTTCTCCAACTACAAAATAAAACTCTCAAAGGCATGAAATTACATACAATGTATATATACTCCTGGCATTATGCTTCATAAACATGCTGCTGAAACAGTACTTTATTGAACACCAACACACGTTCGGAATTCACAGAGGACTCGTTTGGCGTTTCCAACACGGCCACAAAACAGACAACTAAACAGTTTGTTGAAAGTTAAGTTGACTTTGAGGCCTATAATAATGGGTTAAGACATTTTTTACTTAACTTTTTCACATGATTTTTCCAGAACTTTTCTGCTGACTGCAAGCAAGGGAGTAGTCCCTAAATCACACCACTGTGGTCAGTGAGATGCCTCTTATAAACATTCATAGTCAGACCAGTCAGACCCAGAAATAAGCTCCCTCTTGTATCCAAGAGGCTAGAGGGGTCTATAGAGCACTGGTACAAATTCCTGCTCTTGGAATAACTGCAGCAGTTTAGGTGTTATTTATCCTCTATGCTGTAGCATTTAGTTTATGTAATGGTGGTGTTTATGGTATTACAGTATAATAAAAGAGTTCACTGAGTAAAAGTTTGGAAGTTTATCATAACTTTCAGCAGTGTTTCCAACACTTTTGGTATGCGACCTCTGACAACATAAAACAACTTAAATCCCTTGTCCCTCCTTGCATGTGTCTCAAACGTGTGATTAGGCGCGGCTGGCTCTACTGTGAGGTCTCTGGTGTATTTACCCTTCCACACCTTGTTTTGTTTTCTTTTGACATCTTTTTGATATTCCAAGATGAGACACAGAATTGATTTTTTAGAAGACTGCTTTTGTACAGTAAATGATTCGACTGGATAGGAGCTCAGAGGTGTCAAATTCGCTAGATGCCAACCAAACATGATGAGCCCATTTTGTTCATCTACTTTTAGTCTATTTTCATGAGCAAACTGGAGCAGCCCATAACTGTCTCTATTCAGGGTTTAGCTTTTAATTGGCAACAGCTGCCCTCTCAAACCTCAGAGTGATAAAGTATCACTCTTTTAAATGGTTGGATGCAGACATCCAGTCCTTCAAACAGCTACTGACTTCAGTCCTGACAAACAAGCTTATATTTGGGACGTGTCTCCAGCGACACAGCACACAGCAACGCAAGGCAGTTAAATGGTTGTGGGGGTATCTCTGCACTGGGAAGTCGGTGTGCTGCACTTTAGAACTCCAGTAGAGGGCAACAAAAGCCCAAATATATTGCCAAGAACTGAAGCGACATATTTTCATAAACTCTGCAGCAACACTTTTATTTTCAAACCAATTGAACCAGTCCTGACTGCAAACAGATGGGCACTCTTCATTGCTTTTACTGTTGTCAGTAAATATTGAGTGAGTGGAATTTGTTACAGGAATGCGTCTCCTAAATATATATATATATATTTATGAAGCACTAGCATGTCCCCCAGTAGGTAAAGACAAATAACAGATCCCTTTAGGTTAGGTGTTGTTCCTGAAACTTGTTACTTATTTCTGGATAATTCAGATGTGTAGCTAGTTTAAAAATAAACAAAAAGTAACTCATATGTGTTATAATAAAATAATAATTAACTACGCTGTTACACTTGTCCTCA
This sequence comes from Rhamphochromis longiceps, assembly GCF_057381845.1. Classification (NCBI taxonomy): domain Eukaryota; kingdom Metazoa; phylum Chordata; class Actinopteri; order Cichliformes; family Cichlidae; genus Rhamphochromis; species Rhamphochromis longiceps. The sequence goes on along the minus strand of NC_140576.1, from coordinate 32,144,212 downwards.
TTTAAACACGAATCAGATGGTCAGTAAACAGTTTTAATGTACTTTAGAATTTCATTTTTTAAATTACATTTTAACTGAATTTTCCAACAATTGATCAAATCAGTCCTACAATTACCCATTCAAAATTCCACTTCAGTATCAAAGCCTGTCACTGAGCCACTGTGCCGAATTCGTTCTTTTGGAAATCAAGTAATTTCTGCACTCTTACAGATTACCCGGAATACTTTTGGATTTTTACTTGCAGGATACTAAAGTATTGGAACAGTGGTGCTTTGCTACTTTTGTTCGAGTAAAGACTTAAAAACGTCCTTCACCACCACCACACACTTTATTCTCGGCGACGTCTCCCCACAGTGGTATTAGTTGTACTCTCTTTGAGCACTCCATGAATTCCATTCCGCCTTTTACTTTTCGGCAGCGCACTCTCCGCACAGGACTTCCCATTGACTTTGCAAGGCTGCATTCAACCCACCACAAGTCCCAAGTTTCGGAGTGCAAGGGAGAAGAAGCCCCATAGTGTCGATCTTTTTTATTTGCGTAATCTTTTTGAAAAGAAAAAGAGAGAAAAACACGAGAAGGGATCCGTTTTACCTGTTGATGAAGTCCCACCGGGCGTGGGACGCAGCGGAGCAGTCGGGTTTCTAGAAGAAAAGTCTGAAATAGGTGCACCGTTCCAGTGGCCAGGAGGCGTGAAGGACCCTCGTATTCCCCCCTTTCCCCAAGCATTTACAGCCTGTGCTGGGTCGGTGGAAAATGGGCACTCTGACCACTTCGATCTGTGGACTTATCCTCACTTTCATACTCACATCGCAGCTTTTTACTGTAAGTGAGCTCAAACTTTCTCTTTACGCTTTCATTTTACTTTTAAACTCCCCACTGGCGACTTTATTTATCAGTTGCTTACATAACTCAAATATACAAACAATTTATTCCACTCCCCAAAATCAAGTTAAGGTTAAGAAGCAGTGTCTTTGTATCCTATTAAAAGGTCATATGTTGATAGTAGTGTTGATTGTGGGTAAATGTGTGGCGACGGGTTGCTCACATGCAGGTGGGCTGTATAACTGAATCCAGTCAGCATGAACTGTAAAGATGCTTTTAGAAGTAATATGACAAACTAGAGGCTCCGAGCCGGGCTAAGTTTGTCCATAGAAACAAGCTATTCATAGTCTCCCTGGAGTACTCAACTCCTAAACCTTCTTAAACTTTGTGAGGCTCCATTTTGCGTGGCCTAGGCTTTCTGTTATAACTAAGATATGCAATGTTTGACAATGATTAAAAAAACCGGAAATAACAGAATTCTGTGGTAGTTGGTAGTTTGTGTCTTCTCACATTTAGGCTGAGTGTTTTATTCTGTCCTGGAGAGCCTGGAATTCTTGAGAATAAAAGATGCAGGTCGCTTGAGGGTGATGGCTTGAGTTTTCAGTAATGTTATTCAAAAGGAAAAAGAAATGCATTCACCTCAACATTACCATTGACGTGTATTCAAGAGCGACTGCAGGTACAAAAATGTGCTGTACTGAGAATTTCTTACCTATGTCTGTTTTCACTTAAGGCAGTAGCCAGCAGTTATCTTTATTGAATATTTGTTCATTTATTTACTCGATCCAGTTTTTAGGATGTAAAACTGGCTTGGTATTGCTCATTATGTCCAATTGAGAGCAAACAACAAATGAATGGAACAAATATGAAGTTGAAATATTTTTGCTTGGTAACTAACTAACAAATGAGTGTACAGTCCACACAGTGTTGAATATATTTGTTTGATTAATTGCTGATATTGCAGCCTAAGATATTGTTTGTCTTCTTGCCTCTGTGTCTGCGCTGTGAATCATATAGAGGATGACCGTTACCGGGCGGCTGAGAATAGACTGCCCCCACCCTTTGCAAATCCCGTCTGGTGTCTCACCTTTATGCCCTCCAATAAACAGAGCTGTCACGATTGAAATATCTGTGACATCTCTGTGTTGATTTGATCTAAACCAAATCCTTTTTGAATGATGGGACATAGTTGCACAGGTCAGCAGACATAAATCTTTCACATGCTGGACTTGGTGTGTGAGCAGTGGTACGCTTGACGTTTGAAAAGCTGTAGTGTTGAAGTTTTCATGACTTTAAGATATATTTTACATCCGGTGATGCCATGCTATTGAGCACTGAGCTTTTCGTTTGGAGTGGCAGAACATGTATCGCGTGTGTCTTCAGTGTCACCATAAGTTATGTATGTTCAATATCATCGACCTATAGAAGTCAGCTCCAGAGGGCTATTATCACCTGTTGTGTTCTGTCACTGAAAGGTAACATGAGATGGCCTCTACACTTTTACCACAGCCTTGGCTGACTGTTAGGCCAACAACACCAGTATAATTGAATTATCTGTAACCGCAAACAGCATCTGTTTCTGGTATTATGCTTTTGAACTCCAGCAGGCGAACTGTCTCTTGATTCAATTAAGCACACGCGCGTACTGGTGTTACTACGAGATCCTCTTTCCTTCGTGCTGGAATGTCAGCTTCATGCGCAACAGCTCAAGACAATCAAAGTCAATAAAAACTCAGTGGGTGAGAGTTATCCATTAAATAAATAAAAAAGAGTACCCATATCCCACTGTGAACAAGCAGCAGTAAAAGTGTGAAGAATTGTGCGAACCAAACATCGACACAGCTTCATATTTAATAAGAAACAAATGATGACTGTTTTTTTTCATTATGTCTTTCTTAAGCATATGTAAGCTTGGGAGGTCACTTGGCTTTCTGGGGGTATGACATCAGACTAACCGTGACATTACCACTGACAATTTTGGTACAGAAATTTCTCCCAGTATAGACTGTCATAAGTGTTCCTTGACTTCATTCGGGGCGGCGGGGGAAGGGCAGCTTGGATCGCTATGACTACATAGTCTGAAGTGTGTGTGTGTCATTGGTCTGAATTGTTGTCTTTTTCTGCTGCGTGTAACTCGACCCCTTCATCCCCCTACTAAATATTATGCAGTGACAGTTTGATTCGATGGTGTAGTCAGTTTGTGCCATGCAGACTTGGTGAAGTGGTCGGCCGTCTGTGTGGTGCTTTGTCATTTCAGATCCAGCTACCTGGTGTTTAATTCCCATTCAGAATCAATGAGGACTCTGGGGAGTTGAAAAGCACAGCAGTGCAAACACCAACTCCACTCCATAGTTTGAACAGTAGGGAAAGCCTGCCCCCTGGACACATTCACATAATTGCTTGAAGACTAGGTTTGGTAAACACTGCATTGTTGAATTATAGTCCCAGGAGAGAGGCCATCTTGGTTGATGGGACAATACTGCACTAAATTGGCCCACCCCACCCTCAAGCACATTGGCACATATGGAGAGCAGGCCAGGAAGCTGGCATTTGTTGACTCTGCAGCGAAGTGTGACTTGGAACGGTATAGAGGTCAAGAGGCGAGGACTCCGAACCTGGCTCTGTTTCACAGTTCAGCAGAGTTCCTCATTATTTATTCATAGCCTACATTAGCCACTGCTACCTGAACTTTTCACGTGTTTGTCTTCACAATCAGTCATGCTGCTTTGCTATAACCTTTTCATTGGCCTGACACGTCCTTTGCTGCTTTTCCACCTCACAGAGAATATTTGCTTCTCTGTAAGGGTTTTCATCGAGTCTATAGATAATTACAGGTTGAACAGACATGCATCACAGCCTTTACATTTACAATTACTCTGAAATATTTCATGAACTATGATTTTGCTATCAGGACCCTTTGGCTTTGTAACTTGTTTAATGAGCTCAGTCTTGCAGAATCAGTGAATTCCTTAAAATCCCTTCCTAACACTCATTCCTGTAGACCTGCTTTTATGTAATGAAATTACATCTGATGTGTCTGTAGTCCCAGCCTGCTTCAAAATGGCCACCATCGTCCCTGTACCCAAATCCTCCACCATCTCCTCATTGAACGACTGGCGACCTGTAGCCCTGACCCCCATCGTAAGCAAATGCTTCGAGAAGCTGGTCAGGGACTTCATCTGCTCTGCACTACCCGACTCACTGGACCCTCTACAGTTTGCATACCGCCACAACAGGTCCACTGATGATGCCATAGCCCTGACACTACACACTGCCCTGTCACACCTGGAGAAGAGAGACACGTATGTGAGGATGCTGTTTGTAGATTACAGCTCAGCATTCAATACCATCGTTCCCTCGAAGCTGGACAGGAAACTGCAGGATCTAGGACTGAGCAGCTCCCTCTGCAGCTGGATCCTTAGCTTCCTGTCTGACAGACGCCAGGTGGTCAGACTGGGCAGCATCACCTCATCCCCCATCACACTGAACACTGGTGCTCCACAGGGGTGTGTACTGAGCCCTCTCCTGTACTCACTCTACACCTACGACTGCACAGCCACTAACAGCTCCAACATCATTGTGAAGTTTGCGGACGACACTACAGTGGTGGGTCTTATCACCAACGGTGATGAGACGGCTTACAGGGAGGAGGTCAGCGCCCTGACCCACTGGTGTCAAGACAACCATCTCACCCTCAACGTCGCAAAGACAAAGGAGTTGATAGTGGACTTCCGGAGGTGCAGAGAAGTACACACCCCCATCACCATCAACGGCGCTGCTGTGGAGAGAGTGAGCAGCTTCCGGTTCCTTGGCGTACATCTGGCTGAGGATCTTACGTGGTCAGTACACACAAACAAAACAGTGAAGAAGGCGCAGCAGCGCCTCTTCTTTCTCAGGAGACTGAAAAGATTCGGCATGAGCCCCCGCATCCTCAGGACCTTCTATCACTGTGCCATTGAGAGCATCCTCACTGGATGCATCACCACCTGGTATGGCAACAGCACCGCCTACAACTGCAAAGCTCTCCAGCGAGTAGTGCGGTGCTCTGAACGGATAATTGGAGGTGAGCTTCCCTCCCTCCAAGACATCTACAGGAAGCGCTGCCTGAGGAAAGCGGGGAGGATCATCAAGGACTCCAGTCACCCCAGCCATAAACTGTTCAGACTGCTTCCATCAGGAAGGAGGTTCTGCAGCATCCGGTCCCGTACCAGCAGACTGAGAGACAGCTTTTTCCATCAGGCCATCAGACTGCTGAACACATCATAGACACCTCAGCTTCACTACTGGAACTTCAACATTATGCACTCCACACTGTATATAAATGCCACTTGTTTTGCACATATTCAACTCTGTATATTTTATATATTTTATTATTATTATTATTATTTTTATTTTTTTATTTTTTTTATTTTTTTTTTTATTTTTTTATTTATTTATTTATTTATTTATTTTTTACTATTTAATTTGTAAAAATGTGTATACACACACACACACACACACACACACACACACACACACACACACACACACACACACACACACACACACACACACACGTAGGAAAATATTTAGTATACACATCCAGAAATGCATACACTATTATATATTGTACATATATTTATTAGTTTCAGGTTGGCCATTCTTGTATTTTGCTCGTTTGTGTTGTTGTGTTTGCACATCTCTGTTGCTTGTGGGGCTCGCACACAAGAATTTCACTCGCATGTGCTGTGCCAGTGTGCCTGCACATGTGATGTGACAATAAAAGTGATTTGATTTGATTTGATTTGACTATCTGGTCTAAAGCTTGCAGCATTTTAGTTTTTCATTGACTTTTTACCAATTTAAAATCACCCTGTTTGCAATGCTTTTTAAAGTTTCTCCCATGGCTTTAATGTTCACCTCTCTGTTTAGCATTTCCCTTTGAGGGAGCTTTTTCCTATTGGCATCTACAGATGACAACAACCTAAAATATGCTGAAAATTTTGGCATACTCTTTTATCAATCTACAGGTTAATCTCACCGCACATCTGAAGTTAGCCACTTTGTTTGGGATTTTTTTTAAACCTTTGGTTTGCAGTAAATGTAGGTTATTATTATCGTGTTATTCCTAGAATCTGGTTTGTGTATTTTATTAAAAATGTTAGTATCAAGTATATTTTGTGTTCTGAAATACAAATTTATGCTGCAAAAGTTGCTTCAAACCCTTAGGTTGATAAAATTTACAAGGGTGTTTTATTCCACCCTATCCTCTGGGCACAACTTCACACAGACACTTACTAATGTCTTTTCATGATACTCTGTGGTTCTTGGCTGTAGAGTGCTGTGCTTTCATGCCCAATGTCGCTTCATGTCGGACAGAAGAGCCAAATCCAAACACAGCTGCACCTCAGCTGGTACAGCAGCAACGTTGTGCATGTGCTGACATGAGACTCTGGTACTTTGACTACTGCTTGTTGTAGCTAGAGTCATCTCTTTACATTCAGACTTGTTCTGCGTTTCCTCCTCTGAAGAAGTCATGCGGATGGCTTTGGTTCAAATCACCAAATCACACGTATATATCATAGTCAGACTGATGCAAAGCTTCTATCTGGGAAAGTGCAAATCTACATTTAAATCTGATTTTAATTTAAAAAACAAAACAAAAACTTTCCACACGTGAGTGTTAAAAGGTGTCATAAGTTATCATTCCTTTCTCTTATTATCACATTTGGTTTTTTTGTGTTCTTTTTTGCTCAACACACCATTGAACACTTATAAATAGGCCCAAGTTTAGATAGACTAATTACTCCCTAAAGTATATTTGAGCAACCAAGATTCCTGACACTATTGCTTCACACTCACACTGAAGTCTGTGATTTGACCCGATTTTCACTGTAACAAGTACTTAAAGGATTCCTTGACCAGAATCTTTAAAAGGCGTGATCACTCTACATTTGATATTGTACATATCTCTCTTCACTCCTGAGTTATAGAGCCACAGGTGCAATAAAACCGGCAGAGTTCATGGTGAGGTCAGCACTGTGACCACAAGCAATAAAGATTAGTAATGGCCAAAAAGTAATTCAGGGCAGCGAATTACATGTCTGATTTTCCCCCCTGCTATCCTTACACCATTCATAGTCTGTACAAAAAGAAGTGCATCAAAATATGATAGATATTGCCATTTCAACTTTTAAGAAAGAGATCGATTGGTTCGGTTCGGGGAATACTTAATACCAGGGGATATTGTGCTCCAGTTTTTGTGGAATTAATTCATTTTTGCGACACAAGCAAGTTTTTTAAATTGCCGTTCTTTACTGCCAGTGATTACTCCTGTGGAAATACTGAGCCTTAAATCTAACATGCAAAACAAAAGGTTTGGAATAGACTGGTAACAAGTCTGTGCAATTCCCCCATCTCAAACAGTCGTCTTCAGTCTTTTCACTGGCTTTTCTGTGGGCTGGACCTAAGCTTGCACTTATTACAGATTCATTGAAATGCTAACTTTACTGCATTGCACTCTCCCTTTGAAGGTGGTCCATAGCCTGTGCCCTATTGAATCTGCCATTGTCTTTTCAGAGGGAGTGATGGGAAATCACTTCCACTTTTTGGTTAAAGGGGCTCCATTGTCTTGTTTGTTCCCTCCCAACATATAGAAGTACTCTGATGGGACCCCGTGCCCTTTTTATCAATTGCATGTTGGTGTGTAGGAAACAGAGCATTTTTTCTTTGGTAATTAACAAAGGTAAGAGATCGTTATCAACCTTTTACCCCTTTTTCTTTAAAAGCCCGGTTTGTAGCTGACATCCAGTTAAATGGTTATAAAAGTCCAACCCTGTGGTGTCTTATCAACTCTGAGTTCTCATTCTCTGAGAGCTAACCTGCAGAACCTTGGCTTCACTTCCTCTTACTCAGCAGCAAGTCTCTACATGTGAAACAAAAAGGCTTCCCCATTTGCAAGACTTTATTGTAAGAAGATGCAAATTCACCACCTAAGCTGCTGTTAAACCCTTAATATTCGCAGAGGGAGGTCGGCAAGTGGAATTCGGCTTTGGGGGTTTGAATGACTCACTGAAAGGTAAATAATGGGCAAACATTGGCTTCCCCTTTCTGCCAAGTTTCATTTAATTCAAGTGTGTTTTTGATGGCAGTAACTCAACCCTGCTGTCTTTTAGCAGGCTAATTAGGATACAGGCGGTGAAAATAAGCTTCCGCCAAAGGGTTGCTGGACTCTCCCCTAGAGCTAGCCAGATAGTCACTTGAGGTGGTTTGGTATCTGATTAGGATGCTTCCTGGGTGTCTACCGGGAGGAGGCCCCTTGACAAATGCACGACACAGTGGAGAGATTACATCTCTCAACAGGTTTGGGAACCCCTCAGTGGTCCTCCGGAAGGCCTGGAGGAAGTGGTTACAGAGAAGGCCTCTCTGGGCATGGTGGGATGGGTGGATGGATCCACAACAAATATTTTTAGAAGGAAATAATTATCTTATTAAAACACATCACATGCAAAGCAAGAACATTGCTGGTCCTGTGTTGCTTTTATTTTATGAGCAATAACTGATGAAGATAAACTTTTGAGTCATAATTAAAGGTCTAGCCTCAGTCTTTCAGTATGACATCAGGTGTTCCAATTTATCTAAGACATTTATATCTGTCATTATTGCATGAAATATTAAAAGTCAGCTGTTTTTGACATCAGTTATACAGAGATTAGTGATTGAATAAACACAGGGGATTATTTCAACCACAAACTTGCGACTAAATCATATGCCTGCAAAAACAAGCCGATTCAGATATCTCTGGGTAAAACTGATACCTTTTGCATGCAGCACTTCTCTTCAAGCCACTGCTGCTAAAGTTTGATTATAACTGATAATGGATTTTTTGGACAGATACCAGGTTTCAAGGAACAAAAAATCAGTTGCTGGATTTTTTAAATAGATGTACATATGCAAACTATTTATTGTAATTATATTTATGTTTCTTTAACTTTCTAGCAATATTTTATTGTCTTGACAATGCATGGTTCAGCACCTCCAACTATGATCGGCAGTGATCCTCTGCTGTGTGTGCTGCAGAAAATGCTGAAAATTGTAAGCAATGGAAAATCTATGTGACAATACGATGTCTAAATGATATTTTTTCTGCAATATTTTCTATATTTTCTAACACTATGACAACATTACATCTGGTTTTACAGAAGAATTGAGTTCTGGTGTACTAGGCCTCAGCTGTGCCCCACAATAAATCTACAGAGACAGGAGAGGACCAGTTTGGTGTGTGTTATCACGTCAGCTGTTATCCCACAAGACATAACAACTCTTTTGCCTGATACAAACACATGCTCACACAAGGAGAAACTCTTGTTCTCAGGGGAGCTTTCTTCCTTTTTTTTTCTTTTACTGCATGTCCTTTATTCTTTCTGCTCACTCACTTATAGCATGCATTGTTCAAATCTCCAAATCCTTTCACCTTGCAGTGGCGAATGAACATTTACAGTAAATCAGATTTGCTATAAAGAAGTAATTTCTATCCTCCTATTGCACACCTTTTACTGTAAGAACAAGGAAGGCAATTTGGACAGGACAATTTGGTCCATAATGAGATATTTTCAGAGCTTTCTGAAAACAAATGGGTCTGTAGTTAAGTGGTTTCCAGCACTCCATTGTTTTAGTGCAATGGCTTGTGATGGTCTGAAAGTTTTGTCCCTTGCTGAGTCATCATCCTGTTTCGGAAATAAAACCATGAATTGTCTACAGAACAAGAGGACCCCGCTTCCTCTGAAGCAAAGTTTACCCAGGCTGTCGTGTGCACAGATGTACCTCTGTGTGTGTGTGTGTGTGTGTGTGTGTGTTAGTTACCATATAAATCCGCTTTTTTAATTTATAGCTAAAAATCCCCACAATTTGAAGTCTTTGACATTGTCCTGGATTTCTGCATCTCCAGCGTCTCTCCTCTTTGAACCTTTTTATCATGCATTGAAGACACAGAGGCACATTTCACAAGTTTTTATTTCTTGCACAATGAAACTGACTTCACTTGTAGTGTCTCTTGGCTGGTCACAGCTTCTAGTTGCAAAGCTGTACTGAAGGTCTTATTAGTTTTTATAACTTGGCACATAACAGGCGGGAACTAAGGATTAATGAATTCCCCTGGATCTAATTACAACCAGCACAAGCACTTGTTGTTTTTATTCCTTCTCTCTCAGCTTGTATATGACTTTTGAATTTCCATCACAGCATGTTTTAACTGAGTAGCACTGCTTGGGTGAAAATATTTTCCTTTCAGGTTTGCAGCTTTTGAAGATGTGTTATCCCCACTGTAAGCCAAACTCTGCTGTAATGGAAAAAGACATTGATAGACATGCTTACATATGCACATACACTATTCTTAATGAAACGTGAAAATCGCTCACAGAGACTATGACCTGATCTCAGGTTAAATAAATGTAAAAGCTATATATATTTCTACAAATTTCTACAAACCAGAGTTGAGAAAATAATACATCCTAACCGCATATTTATTGTTTATTATAACCACATTTATTATACAGTGATCCCTCATTTATCACAGGAAATAACCCGCGATGGGTGAACTCCAGGAAGTGGCAAACTTTATTTTTCACAACTATTATAACTGTTTTAAGGCTCACACGTTTCTCTCTTGTTTAAACACCCTCAACGTTCAAACCTTTGTGGAAAAATATGTCCAGTATTATAGAATGAAACCAAAGCTCAAACCCTGTTTTCAGGTCCAGAACATGGGAATAGAGCAGCTGTGAGAGAATTCAACATTAATGAATCAATGGTATGGAAGTAGAGGAAGCAAGAAGAATGAGTTGAGTAAAGGCTGACTGTTTTGTTTCGCTTAATGTGCCTTATAATCCAAAAAATATGGTAACTTCCACCTTCTTTTAGCATGTCCAGAAATCCAACTTTTTGTGCGATGGTTAACATCTTCCTCTGCCTTTTGGGTGCTACCGCAGGTGCCTTTGACGGTGCAAAACATTTCATCGACATTGTTGTGTTTGTTGGGGAGAAAACTTACAAGCATACAGTACAGAACTTCAGAGTCACACTGCTAGCGATCGAAGATTTATGTAAATTTAAGAAGCTGAACACGTTCTGTGCTGTACAGGGGACACGGCACGGAGGAGATTGACTATGGTCTACAGCCAATCATGATGCAGAACACAATGCGCTGTAAAGAAGAAAAAAAAAAGGCATGCAAAATTGCACACAGAAAAATCCGTGAAACAGCGAGGCCGTGAAAGGTGAACTGCATTATAGTGAGGGACCACTGTAATTGCAAATATAATAATAATAATGAATATCAAAAGTACTGTAAGAATGAAAACTTTAATGCATTTAATAGAATCGGTTAAGGTTTTTGAAGACCTGTTTTAATCCCCGAGATGTGCATTTTCATTGTCACCATCTTGGTTTGTAAATCCAGATGTGATGAGAGATCTGACTGTGAAACCACTGCCAATGAGCATATCCCCAAGTGGCTAAAAGCTATATAAAGGAATTTAACACTTGGTAGCTATTGTAGGTAACAGGACAATTAACCAGACATGTGGCTGAACTGATAATAAATAACCAAATGGTCCCCGTTCCAACAAGCGATGTTAACATAATGAGACATGATCGTTAGTGTAATAGCCTTACATTATACACTCATCTGTATGTAAATACATGTAGCAGTGAAAATCATAGTATTGATAGCAAATAATGTCAGACCTTTAGGTGGCGGAGAGTTTCACTAGATTAAAATCACAGCTTCTTGCTGGAAGCTATCACCACTGAGCCCTCTAATTATTTTGAAGTACATTTCTCTTGAAGTTGTTCCAGATCACCCTCTAAAAGAAGCTGAGAAAAACCTTTTAGATTTTATCTTTTTTCTTGTGGTGTATTGCCAACTAACATCCCCCCCTCCCCGACACACACACGCCCAAATATGAGAAAGTCTGCTTAACAACCATGCTGACTAAAGTAGCTAAGCATCTATCATGTGCCCTGAGGCTCGACAGTGTGTACCTGGCAGGCTTATTCAAACTGGAGGTTGGCCTTGTAACACAGTTGGTAGGGCAAGGAAATGTTTGTGGTTTTAAGCCAAAGTGGTTGTATATAATCTTCTCTCCACCAAACCATCTGTTGAGTCCGTGGGAGGAGAGCACATCTAAATAAATAGTCAGCTTAAAAAGTTTGTTTATTTACTTCGGACTGTTACAGCCCCTCAGTCAGAGATGGCATAGTCAGAGGATATGCAGAAAAAAACACATTAAAAAACCCAGCCCACTGTTAATTTCTGACATAGTGGATGAATGAGTCAGCCCATGTTCAGTTAAGACCAGCAAGTAGCTGGTGACCACCGACTGTGCCTTTGCAATACCGCACCAATAAAGACTGAGTTGCAGGAAGGGCAGCTGTTGAGTGTCACTTAAAGAAAAAAATCTGTGCACATAATTTGATTTTACACTTATAGTTCAATTTTAGATATTTTTCTTGATCTCTTTTCATGAACCCAAGAGGTAAACGTATTGGATTTTTTAATCTAAATTAAAAATCTCAGTTGCCCTTGATGTTCTTTCTATAAACATCAGATATGGTAAAGGCCTCACTTTTTTGTTCTTCGTCATGCAGGCAGCATCTCAAGCCAAGTCAGGCAATTATTCCTTTAAGGGGGGTAATTAAATGGTTCTTCCCCTGAACTAAGGGCTTGAGTGATTTATGTGGACTATGAACACATTGAGGATGTTCTTTAAACTGTGTCATGATGAAGAGCCTCCGTCTTTCCCACCAGGCTCCACCTGCTGAGGCTCTGTTATGACCCTGTCATGGGTAGAAGGGGTGGAGATGGGGGCACACAGGGAATAAGATTTGGCCCAAACACCAGACTGCAGTCAGATTTTCTGGCACAGACGTCAGTCTTGCCTGCGGGCACATGGCTAACCTCAGTCTGTTGATTCAACTGTGCTTTCCCAGTGCAGGGATAATGGAAAACAAAATTTGAGAGTGATAACAGTAGAACGAGAGTGGAGTTGTTATTTCGTTCCTATTTGTTTACTGGAATGAACTGACCAGGCAGGCGAGGATTAGGTGCCCAATGCCCTCTGGATGCAGTGGCTCAGCATTGTTGTTGCACCCGTTGTAATATTCTTGTAATATCTCATACCCAAGTGATCTATAGATTAAATCTACATAACAATTGTCATTTAACCATTAAAAAAGTCCTGATGTAGAACTCTGCTGTCTGACTGTCAGGTCAATGATCCAGTAACGTTACAAAAAAGTTGTATATTTCATTGCACACTACTTTTGTTAGCACAAAGCGTTGGTACTAATGTTTAAAACTGCTCGGCACTTTAAATGCGCTGCATGAATCATAGGTTTTACCACTCAAAAATGTAATGTCAGGCATTAGCCATGCTCAGTCTCTAGGACATTTTAAAAAGGACCAGAAAAAATCGTCATTTACATCCAAAGTCTTTTTAGACGCAAGTGACATCCATCTGGGTTGGTATTTTGATCTTTGTGAATACTTTTAATTGCAGTAGCAGGAATCAGGAATCATCAGTTACCATCCATCCATCTTCTTCCACTTATCCGGGGCAGGGTCGTGGGGACAGCAGCCCACGGGGGACACCAAGGTGTTCCCAGGCCAACCGAGCGATATAATCTATCCAGCGTGTCCTGGGTCTGCCCTGGGGCCCTACTCCCAGTGGGACATGCCCGGAACACCTCACCCAGGAGGTGCCACGAGGCATCCTTGTCAGATGCTCGAACCACCTCTGGCTCTACTCTGAGCCCCTCTCAGATGGCCGAATTTCTCACCCTATCTCTAAGGGAGTTCTTTCGGTCACTACCCACAGCTCGTGACCATAGGTGAGGGTAGGGACATCGATCGACTGCTAAATTGAGAGTTTCGCTTTTACACTTAGCTCTCTCTTCACCAATCCAGACATCACTGCAGCCGCAGCACCAATCCGTCTGTCGATCTCCCGCTGCCTTCTCCCGTCACTCGTGAATAAGATTTAAACTCTTCCACTTGGGGCAAGAACTCGTCCCTGACCCGGATTGGGCACTCCACCCTTTTCCTTTTCATCAGTTACATTTATAAAAAAGCCTCAAAAGTTGACTTTTCTCCAAAAGAAGAATTAAGAAGTTAAACTTAGTGATTAATAAGTTTTTCTCATCCCACCAGAACACTGACAACATGCCACTTAGGTTAATAATTCATGAATCCTGTAATAATCTAATAAAGGCGCACAGGTACTTATAGATGAAAGAGTTGTGAACTCGTGCATTTGTGCAAAAAAAAAAAAAGACTTCATGTCTCAACTATGAGGAGCAACAAATTTATTATAAATATGATTATATACTTTTTGTTATTTTTTCAAGGATAGCAGGCATTGTCGGTTATTGCCCATCTTGCTGTTGTTCTGCCTCCTGGGTAGGAATTAAGCAGATGATAGAGTGATGTGACTAAAAATGCAAGCAAAAGAAATATTTGTATTATTAGATTCTTATTCATGCAAAGATTGTGTTGTTGCTCGTTTTATGAAGAAGTATAGCTTTATTGTAAACTGTCACAAAGGTCACAGGGAGTGATGTAATCACCCCGGTGAAAGCTGGGTCTTAAATGATCCTTATTCTGCTCTTTTTTTCCCCTTGAAAGGTCAGCCGGCTTGTGCTGACCTGTCCATTATGACAGTGATGAGTCACACACAGAACAGGCTGCAGTTCACTGGCTTCTCTCATATACCTGACGGGTTCACTTTGCTGATTAACCACCACTGCTCCCTGTGTTTTCATAAGAACACACAGGGCCCCTTGCCTATAATTACCTTTTATTATAGTAGGAAATAGATCCCTCACATCTGCTTCCAATGAATGGGCAGGTTAGACCTTCTGCTTTCTTGTATTATTGCTTCAAGTCCTGGCAAACAGATGTCTTTGTAGGTGTGAGCATGCAGTCAAATAAGGGCCTGTTGTTGAATTATGAGGACTGGTGAAATTCATCCATCAACCATTAAAAAGTACTCCCAGACTTTGTTTACAGTTGTCACATGTTGGCCTTCAGGTTTGTTGTCTGGTTGGAAGATGGCCAAAAACACCTTTAAGTCTTTGATATATATGTAAACTTTCTGCAGCACTGATTTAAAACATCACGCTCTGAGATGGAGAAAAATCACAAACAGGTACAGGTGTTGTGAAAGGTAGATGGATCGACATGGCCATCATTAGGATTGTAGCCCATTTGATATATTCCTCCATGCACAGTGAACAATGAGTTGTTGTGGGAAAGCGGGGTGATGTTATATTTTAGTCCTAGTTAATAATACATGAAGAGCACAAAAGTATTACTTAATATTTTGTCACTAATGTAGAAACATACGTTTGCTGCTTGTTTGTTGCTCCACTTAGTGCACATTTGTCGAACTCCAGGCCTCGAGGGCCGGTGTCGCGCAGGTTTTAGACGTGTCCAGCTGATTTAATGGCTAAATTATCTCCGCAACATCTCCTCTTGAAGTTCTCCAGAGGCCTGGTAAAATAATTAATCATTTGCTTAATTACCAGGGTGAGATCTAAAACCTGCAGGACACCGGCCCTCGAGACCTGGAGTTCGACACCCCTGACTTAGTGAATCAAAAATGGAATTATTACTCATTATTACTCAACATTCCATGTTGCACATTAGCAATATGCAATGAATAGTCTGTCTTCATAGCTGACTAAGTTTTTTGCTGTTTTGCTGACTAATGTAATTTGTTCTGAGTGAAAGAGTAAAAAAGATACAAATATAACTTAGAGCTAACATCAGCGTAAAATTTGCACTGATTTGCGATATCATCGTAAGTGAACGACTGGTCAGTGCAGTGGTATTAAAACCGATATTGCCTAATGTTACATTTTTTAGCAACCACCATTGGTGATATTGGTGATCTGTGGGTTTTACCTTAACATCACTGTTTAAACTGAACACACAGACTGTTTATGTTTCTATACTATGGGGATATTTGCTGTTCCCGGTGAAAGTGACGTGCTAAATTTTCCAGCACACAGTACGAACTTGCTGTTGCTGTTTTTGTCTGTTTACACTGTAGTTACTGCTGTATTTAGATATTGTCCTGCTGCGAACACGCAGGCACTTTATTTTTGGATCTATCTTGTGGAGGAAGGGTAGGTGAAGTAAAGGAAGTGTTTAATTTAGCTCAGGGATTTTATCTGGATCTCTAAGCGTAAGATCCAGCAGGCGTGGTTCTTTCTGGGGGAATTCCTTCCTCTAAGTTCATCAGGGAAAATGGGATAGCAGTAAGACTTTATCACACTCAGTATCTTTACAATTATATGTTTTTACTTGTTTACTTTTTTCTGATCTCTGTGCATTTGGTTTGGCAGATGTGTTTGAGATTCTGACATTTAGTGACTAATTTTATTAATTTGTTTGTGTTTCAGAGTGACTCATTTACTTGTATTTATCAGTTTGTGTATCATGACAGCTCAACCCACATCAGTACCTGCTTTTTCGTTTTTGCGTGATGGACGGGTGACTTATCACTCCAGGGAAAGAGTCTAGACAGGAACATTCCCAGTCTAGGTGCATTAATATACTAAATCTTTCATTGCTGATACAGTCAGTAACAAAATACAGAGTGTCACAGCTTTTAAGCATGACTCATGCTGAAAGGTTTTACCTGAGGTTAAATAGGATAGGTAGTCTGAGAAAAAACATTAAAGGCAATAACAGAATACAGTAATAATTACTTTATATTGCCATCGCCACCAATGTAAAACCATAAAAGCAATGGATAAAATGAAGAATATGTATAACTTTTGTTTTTGTGAATGCAAATGTTGCAAGAAAACTCAACAAGATCTCAAGAGGCTCTAGTTGAGGCCCTTGTTGACCTTGGACAAAAGTAATGAATGGACTACTGTTTATCTCCTGTCCAACAGCTTTTCCCCAGCCTTCATTCATAACCATATCTTCATCCTGCACTCTCTGTTTGCTTAGCCAAAGTCTGCACTGAGACTTACTAAGGTTTGAGCTGGCATGGATTTCCATACTTGTTGCTAAAGCATTGAAACACTAAGGAACTTCTTTTGCAAGTGCTCAACTTTTAGTTAGTTTGAGCCAGTATCTTTTTACTTAGTTAATTCACACCATTAACATGGGAACTCTCAAATCAGAATAGAATTAGAAAACATGTTTATGGGCTTTTAAAGATCTAGAAGACTTCAAAAAGATAATAAAATACTACAAAAAAGGAGACATAAGACCATCACAAGTGTTTAACCCGAGCAAGCCAAGTAAACTAATCCTATGTATATGGTTGGATCTTTCTTTCTGGCCAAAACAGAAGCTCTTTACACCTGGACAAATCTAAGGAGTCTCTGGGATTCCCCTGATTCTTCTTCTTGAACCATCCTTCAGGAGATAAGCTGGTTTTTTTGGCAAGTGCCCTGCCCCTTGATCCTTTGTCAAGGAGTGACAGAGAGAATTTGAATCCAGAGAATAAAACTGTGATTGAAAATAGTGAAGGCCAGTCGGGCTGAAGGCATTTTATGCTGTGTGTAGTGGGTAGCTGATTCCCTTTCTCAGGCCATTTGGAATAACTGGCTTTAGGAATGTTCACATTTCTCTGCTTTAGGCTGTGGTTAAAGAAGTGAAGATTAAGATTTGCCTCTGTCCTTGGGTTGTGGGAAATAAATGACTTCCTTCATCAGACAAAGAAGACAACCTGTGGGAAAGTCCCTTGTTAGACTGAAGCTTAAGGGCCACATCTCTGCTAGGCAAGCTGTGGGTGGATTTGCCTTAAAGCATTCATGCCTATTTTTGGTCATTTTGCACACTGTCAAAACAAACAAAAAAAAAAAAACTAAATCACTTTGTTCTATGCAGAGAAAAAAAGGAAAGTGGACCAGAGCTGCTGTCTCTTGCCTTCTAACTGAATCACTGTCAGAAGCTTACCAATTTAAAGACATCTTCAGTTAATTTTCATGCAGATGTGGGTGTGCACTATGCTGAGCAATAGTTGGCTGTGCCTTCTACCTCTCACAGGATTCTCTCAAATTTATTGGTTGCTTTCCAGGTTTAACCTCAGATGGGAGCGTAAGGGGCTTGCCAACTGCTGCAGCAGACTGCCTACTGTAGTACCCAACCTCTCTGATGATTGATCTGGAAACTGCATGTGTAGAGTTTTACATAAGCAAGAGTCTTACACAAAAGCTTCTTTAAAGTTGCTGGCCAAAAAAAAAGTCAGGAAAGTAAGCACAACTTAAATATCCTGAACACTTCTGTAATAGCTAGCTCTGCATAATATGCAGTGACTAGCAATTTTTTCCACTTCTAATCATTATTTTTTTATGCAATTAACATCTAAAACATTAATGAAAGTGATGGAAACAACAAGAAACAGCTCAGCGATCTGAAGATGCCCCTTAGACCCTGTTCTTTAGAGGCCCTGCAGGGCCTTTGGAGGGGGGTGTAATAACACCTGCAGCTACGCAGCTCCTGAGGTATTTTTATCCCCCCCGGAATTCCACTTCTGTTCTCCGCCTAGACCTCCCGTCTAAGCTCATGGGAATTCACTCAGTGATGATCCTTGACATAGATTTAAACACCTACCTCATCGTTTTTCATTCACTCTTGCTGACATAGCTCATTGATATATGAAGCCACACACTTCCAGCTTTGAGAATTACTAGCTGCATTAACAAACTGATGTTTTTTTTTGTCAGGTTGATGTTAGTCATGAGCAGCTGCTCTTTCAAAAACTAGTGAAACTGAATTTTTAACCTTTACCACATCTCCCAATGGATGAGAGCTGTGTGCTCTTCACACTGGTGTTTTGAACCAGATCCAAACAAACAAGAGCAGATGACTTGGAAAATATGCTGACATTTGGAACAGAAATGACAGCAACATAAATGACTTTGGTGCCGTGGTACTGGTTGATAGCACCGTTCTATCAAAACATACTTTATGCAAATGGCTGAGAGGATTCATAGTAGAGGTATTTGTGATGACTGTCTACCTGAGTTAATGTTCAGTCACAGGTTTTTTTTCATGTGAATAAAGTTAATTAATTAATCTGCTACAGAGTTTAGCCTTAACCTAGGCACAGTTGGGCCACCTTTACTTAAATATCCCTCTAATTTTACAGCAGGTCTTTACATTTAGTAAAGTCTTCTTTTTCACTGTTTTCACACAAGTGCATGTTGATATAGACATTAAACCTTTCATCTCACCCATCATGCACACCAAATGAAGTAGGGATTTCATGCATAATCAGACAGCAGGAGTACTCCCCAAGCAATATTAGAAAAAATGTAACTACGGTAACAGTGAATAATGTTTATGCCTGAAGACAAAGATGAGTTCATCTGTCGCCAAAGTGTCAGATGATCTCGATTGCAAATTGCCCATTACTAATGGTTCATAGTGTTAATATGTTTCAAATTTCTTCTTAATTGCTGGCTGCAGGTACCAAGACCATGATACTCCCATCAATATTTATTTTATAATAATTTTAACAACTAGAGAACCCCTTTCGTGCTTGTTGTGTGGGCTGTGATGAAAGCTAACCTTTTCTTATTGCTCATGGATATTTTGCGCTGTTCGGCAAGTAAGGCCAGATCAGATTTTTCCTACCATGCTCCTTGTCTACTCCCACTTTTGGTCTTTCCGTGGAGCGAAGGTTTGCCAAAACAGCTGCCAGGTAATTTCCAAGTTAGAATGGAGGGGCGGGCTCTTGAAAGGCAAGGTTAACCTCTGAATTTCTCCTCTCTTTGCACCCTTTGATGATTTTTGTCAACATCAGACAGCAGTGTCTTGTTTGCTCTGCAGCACAGAACATCTGGAGGGGAGCACAGCTCTCTTTCATGCTTCAACCCTATTATGTTTATATTAATGGCATAAACAGCTGTGGAAGAATATTTTGTTCTCACAGCCCATCACTTCAGTAGACCTAATATAGGCCTTGGCAAAGCTAACAGAACTGTACTGTTAGTACTGTTGTGGGGGGAAAAAAGAATAGGAACGGGACTTTGATGTGCAGATGGTGTCCAACAAAGACAGGTTTTATTGTGATGTTCTGAGCTCAAAGTGTATCTTGGGTCTCTGAACAAGGACTGTTCAAAACTCACAGTATGAGATGCTTAACATGTTGCAACTGTCTTTCATTCCAGAAACTTCACAATGGTTCCCTGCAAAGCCCAGTTAATTATGAGATTGCCAAAGAGCATGACCTTGGGAACTGGTGGAAAGTGGCTTTACTGACATGAAACTATTCCCTAAGGCCCGGACACCTGGAGGTCATTCCCTTCCTGGCAAAAGCCTATTCTGCTCACAAATTCAAGACTCTGTTATTGTCAAGATGCAGATGTTTACTTTCTGCACCTCACTGAGAAGCTGTGGATGTGTTGCAGCTCTAAAGATTAAATTTCAGTTGTAGAAATGGTTGCATGAAGTGCCTTTCCTACACGGTACAATGTAGTGTACCACAGTGTTGTGGAAAAAAGTGTACTGGGCAAGCTGACAGACTGATCTAGCTTTGGCCTGTGATTATGTGGGACATTGTAAGTGTGGCCAAGTCAACAGGTGGTGTCAGATTAGTTGGTCCTGAGGTGAGAATGAGCAAGAGAGGAAGCGAGGAGGGCAACTCTACTGCATTCAGCGTAGGGAAGCCAGTGCTTAATTTCAGAGCCATCAAACAGGTGTAGGCACTTCCTTTCTAAAGCTTAGCTAGAAAGCAAACCTTTAAATCAACTAATTATAATCTATGTTTAAAAAAGACATCTTATAAGTCATGTTAGCACCTTGGTTCTTGGCTTAGTAATGCCAATGCTTTCCTCTAAATTAAAATATCTTAAAAACCTTTCACTGGATTTCTGGGGGATTTTGTACAGGCATTTGTACAGGCATTCACCCACACACAAATTAGAAAACACACAGATACATAAATCAACAATCTTTTTCTAGTGTGAGTAAGAGAGAGAAACAGAGAGTGTTAAAATGCCTGTGTCTTTGTCACAAATCGATGAGGCTGGGAAGCCACAATAATGCCCCTCATCTTGACGACAACCAAACGCCCATCCCAGCAAGAGAAGGAGGGCCAAAGAGTGAGAGTCCCAGAGGACCAGAGGCAACAGTCAGTCGACCCCACTAGAGGCCAGCCACCCTGATATTTGTCTAGAACAGTGTCCCAGGCACCCAAAAACCACCCAAACCCCAGCATTGCCATGCAGGGCCAGCACCTGCCACCACAAGCACCCCAGGCCCCACATCCCAAGACCGTTAGACAACACCTGCTTCAGTCCTCCACTGCCACTAACCGAGGTAGACACACATACACTCCAAAACCACAACCTCAGCTCTCCAGTCCCTAGAAGGCCACCAGACACCTGTAGTCCCAGAGACCACCCTTATCCATCTGCAAGGCAAACAGGGAAAAGAGACTACAGTCATCCACTAAGTAATGGAATTGATAAGTGGGGACCAGTGAGGGACAAATTCATCCAGTTGGTATTTTGAAGAGGCAGACATTCTCTAAAAACTAATGTGATCAAGAAGTACATTTCTATATTGACTGATACATAAGCTGTTTTTTGATTTCCAGTTCATGAGAATAGTTTTCTTGGCGATGGATAAGGAAGTAAGGAGTATATGTGATGCATTTGCTTCCATATGTCACCTAAGATGCACAGCTTGGGTGAGGTTGGGATACTGCAACTAAACCGTGCGGATAGCTCTTCGCATATCCTCTGCCAGAATCTCTGGACAGACCTGCAGGACCATAGAGTACATATAGTTCTCAGCAGAGTTGTCTTTGCAATAGGTGCATATTAGTATGTAAGGCCCATTTGGAACAGCCTTTGTCCTGTATGGTGTGTTCTGTAGAGAATTTTGTATTGTATAAGTTCTAAGTTGGGGCTTTTAGTCATTTTGAAGGTGTTTAAGCCTATTTGTGTCCAGAAGTTTTGATGTAGACCAATGGAAAGATCTCGTTCCCACTTCACCGTTAGGATGGAAAGTAATTCGTCAGTTTTAAACAATATCTTACACATTTTTGATAACCATTTGGGGTACAGATATTTAAAATTTTGTTACTCAAGTTGGCGTTTGTAGATTCAGTTGACTGGGATTGAATAGTTCCTGTATGATGGACTTCAGTTTCAGACATCCAAGGAATTCGCCATTGCTAATTCTGGACCATAGCGATACACAGATCCTGTCACAAACAAGGATGCAGTGGACTCAAGAGCAGACTCAATTGCTCGAACTATGTACAATTTATTGAAAGGAAAAGGAACAAGACTGGGTCTAACAGAAATCATTCGCAGGAACTGAGGGAGGCCCGAGGGCGGAGAAACGGACGTAGAACACAGGGAGAACACGGGCGGGAACTTCTGCAAACACAGGAGAAGGGTTTTACTGAATGGGAAACAATTAAAGGGCAGAGGTGAGTGGTACTAGTGGAGAGTCTTGGGCTTACTTGAAAACACCGGCTATTAGGCGGGGAAGGGGTTGCCGTGGGGGGCGTTCCAGGGATGGTTGAGAGTGTGGGGAGGCTGGTCCAGGTTCCAAGGTGTCCAGGGAGGTTGAAGTACGGGCTGGAGGGCAGGCTGAGGAGAAGATGAGTGTGTGGTCCTCGGGTTCTGGGCAGATGGGAGAACAGGACGGAAACAGAACCAGCACTGCTGGTGA
This sequence comes from Rhamphochromis longiceps, assembly GCF_057381845.1. Classification (NCBI taxonomy): domain Eukaryota; kingdom Metazoa; phylum Chordata; class Actinopteri; order Cichliformes; family Cichlidae; genus Rhamphochromis; species Rhamphochromis longiceps. The sequence goes on along the minus strand of NC_140576.1, from coordinate 32,121,696 downwards.
GTACGACGGGTGATGAATCTGGAGAATACAGGAGACGGAGGACACATTAACCCACGATCCAGGCACACAGAGTCTGAGCATAGAGGAGGCCAGGTTTACCACGGGTGGTAGCAGGACGAACTGGCGAGGAGTAGCAGGCAGTGCTGGCTTAAAAACCCTCTAGATGGAGCCCCGGAAATTGGAAGCAGGTGATGAGCTGGCCAACTCCACCCTAGGGGACGGACAACAGGAACCTGGACCATACCCGACCAGACACTCCCACAGCATATGACAGATCCATATTTTGAATACATAAATTAAGTTTTATAAACTTTGCCTTCTAGATCTGTAATAGTGTTGCTAACAGTGAAGTTTATTTTTCTGCTAATTAATTTGGCTACGCCTCTTTGTTTTGAGTTGTAACAGGCTGAGAACGTGTGAGGGAACTGTGGAGAAGTGAGTGTGTGTACAAGATGTTTTGAACATGTGAGTCTCCTGTAGAAAGACAATGTCTGCCTGTAAGCCATTTAATCGGTTAGTAATTTTAAGCCTCTTTTCCCTGGAACCGATTCCACATACATTCCATGAGACAAACCTCGGGGTGGTCATGTTTAAACTAACTAGTGGAGTGTTGAATGTTTGCTAAACACTCATCAATAAAATACTGCAAACTGTCCAAGTCTTCTTCGCCGTCCTCCAGAGTGTTGCAGTCGATTGAAATATGCCTGTAATTCTTATTTTTATTACCTTTAAAGCTGTCAAAGAGTAAATTGGCAGAGAAAGTTAGTGACAGAAATGTTTGCAGTTAGTGGCACATTATGTCCAGTGCTGCTGAGATTTTTGTTTCATCCTGCGATATCACAGCATAGATTTCTTCACTTACCTTCCCTTAGATTAGCTCCTTTACTTCATTAAAGTTACCATATCCACTGCTCACCTTTGAGTTAATAATAGTGGAATGGCTGTTTTGAAAACTATCGGCTACATTGTAAGGTAAATACTGTGCAAGGATATCAATAGTTTTTATATTGCATATGTACTGAGGCTCAATCTGATATTTGTCCTGAGCTTTTGCTGTGTTTTAGAGTCATCTAGATGTTCAGGCAACTCAGATCTCTGATCTCTCCTAGTTCCCCAGTGGGAAGAAAAGCAGACTTCTTAAGTGACACAGCAGTGCTTTCAAAGGGGCTCTTTCTGTTATAAATAAACAGGCCAGGGCTGGCCAAGCTAGAGCTGCTCTTCCCCTCTGAGCTGCTACAGGTCTCAACACCTCGCCTGTCAGCTGTCGTCTGGGGGAACTGGCCCCTTTTTCCCCTCCTCCCTGTAGAACACTCTCAGAAATGTTACCGGAAACACATGCACTATTTTCAGACCATGCACTGCTGCAGTGTTTATGTTGTGACATGCAGCTCTGGTGGGCAAGGACTTGATGGTGTTTTTGTATTTGCCTTTTTAAGTATTCTACTACTGCTTGTGTTCTGCCCATGAGCATATAAACATTCATTGGCACATTTTTCTCACAATAAGCACACCAGGAGCTAAACCTCCAATCCAGTAAAGTCAGCTTTCTCGCTTACCGCACTGGCCTATTAAAACAGATTAGTTTAATTCCTGGCATAACTAATGGGCTGATAACTGTTAGGCAGTGTATGCATGCATTCCTTTATACCTGCACCATACCAATGCGGGGGGGGGTTTGCTGAGCTTTTGTTCATTAATTTTGGAGTTACTCAGGACTGACCATTGAAAAAAGGAGTGGCTGTCATTCTAGGTGGTCTGTTAATGTAGCATCCTGCTGGGGTGATCATTGAAATTACTGTGTTTCTTTAGGTGTCTGTTAGGTTTTCACGCCTAGGATTATTTGGGGGGAATGTGGTCATGCTATATTATCCCAGCCACATTGGGAATGCAATATAGGTTTTGAAATCACTTACATCTACCTAAGAAAATTTGAGAAAATCAGTGTTTATGCAGTTTTTTGATGATTTGATATAAAGTCTTATGAGTATGTTTCTTCTAAACTCTCAACAATACAACATAAATAAAGAGTAAAAGTAGCAAGGCTCCAAGTCTTGTCGTTTTGCTGTCACTGAGGCTGACAAAAAGACCATTAGAGATAGGATTTCATTTAGCATTAGGCTGGGGTATCTTGTTTCACGGCTGGTTTGCAATCTCTGCTCCATGTCTGGTCATGGTGTCGCCAGGCTGACCTTTTAGCCCGAAATACAGTATGTTATCCAATTTGCGAGTGATATTGTTTTGAACCAATTCAGATTCACACAAAAAGAAAAACATTTTAACCCATGTTGAACATCTAACGATGTAGTGGAATCAGTTAGCATCAGTCACATTTAAAGCACTTGAGCAGACCAAAATAACAGGTATGAAAGGTGTAAAAGTAAGGAATATTTGTAAGCATGTATTCAGTGATGACTCCTCCATTTTAATTCCATGGGAACAACAAAGGAAAAGCTCATCACCTTTTCCAGTTGCCTACAGTGCAGATATCCTTTCTCATCCTGTTTAGCTGCACCATGTACACAAGTCTATACAGGCTGGATGCTTATTCTGACATGCCTCCCTAAACAGTGAGGGTTGGTTTAAAGGGAAAGGCGTGTGTGTGAGGCTGTGTGGCAAATGCTAGCCCGAGGCCATAGTTGCTTGCCACATGGAATGTTTGGCCCTCCTATAAAGGGATGGACATTAGATAAAAGCAACAGACTGCTGCAGAAGCAACTGATTAATAATTTTTCTTACATATTATGCTGCTTGTGCTAACATCACTGTTAAAATTTACTCACTCGGACCCTAGTGGATGTAAAAAGCATAACTAGTGTCCAAGCGTTTGTCGTCCCCCCCCCCCCCCCCCCCCCCACTTTGGGAAGCTCTGCCTTAACTGGTCTTGAGCAATAGTTATCTAGGTTTTCTGAAGGTTTTTTCTTTTTTTTCATTTTCATTTTTAGTCCAGTCTTTGTACCAATCCATTTTCAGATGATTTTTATTTAGCCACTTAATGCTAATCTATGACTCATTCAAGCTACCAGAATATAACTGAAGCAGAAGATGGTCAAGCAGACACTCCGAAAAAGTGTTCAGAAATGTGGACATATGCTATTCTGGGCCCCTTCCTTCTCACTGCTATTCATCTCTTCTGAAGAAATCTGGTGTGTTTGTTCCACCCACAGCATTAGTCACTGAACACTTTAAAAAGCCAATCTGTGAATAATGTCAAAGGGCTCCTTAAACTTCCTTCCTGTCCAGTCACATTAGATTAAACCATGTAGAAATACCAATGTATTGCTGAGTGCAGAAGGGCCACATTGTGCAAGTGCTTTATCCAGTAGGGGCTCAAGCAGAGGTTTACTGTCGGAACTGGTAGTTTGTCAAATCACAGACCACTCCTACGCAGGTTAAATGTAGAAATTTGTATCATACAAACATAAAAATCCTGCACTAGTAACACAGATTTGTAGTCAAAGGTGTGCAAAGGAACAGTGCTCTTGGGCTTATCTCTTTTCCTCTTTTCCTTTCATCACTCTTTCACAACACTCAGCCAAGCATGTTGTAAAACCTCCCTCATATCTATGTTTTGAGATGAGTAGATTTAGCATCTTAATATTTTTTAACTGTAGCATGAGAATCATGTATTTTCTTTTATTCTCTCAGTAGCTTTTTTCATGTTGTTTTCTTTGTATGCACATACAACATATTTTTACCTGCTGTAGTAGACCTGATCTAGCGTAGGCCTGCTTGTTCACAACACCTATTCCTCAGATAACAATGGGTCAACTAAAGGGAGTTCAACGACTCAGCCTGCATTGGTGCCCGGTTGTGCTTGGTTGGCCCTTTTTCAACCTACCCTATCTAAAAGAAGTCAGTATGTGTCAAGCTTTCATCTACTTGAAGCTTTCTACGGTTTACATTCCATTCCTGCTTAGTACATGCTGCTACTTCAAGCCCAAGCAGATATTAGAGAGGGTAAAAGGAAGAGAAGGTGTGGTGGGTAAAGGGAGATGGAGGGTCAAGTAGGCTGAGAATTCATCTTGTGAAGGTTTTCTGCTTGCATAAAAGGTCACAACTTGGCGTTTGGATCAAATTGATTGGAATGAGCAATGCTGCCTTTTTTCCAGCTTTCATTTCTCTGTTTTTGCATATCCCAAGCTCTCATGGGAACAAAGGCTGATAGGTTGTGTGAGCTCAAGAGGTGATTTAAATGCTAAACCTGTGCTGCTGCTATCAACAAACAGTGTCAGCTGCTATCAATAAACATTTTAATGAGAGAGCATCACTTGCGGGAGACTCGTGTCTGTCATGAGCAAATCCAATTTCTTTCTCTTTTTTTTACTGTAAAACACTGGCTGTGCCTTTAAGACATTTCCTACAGATTGTCCTGCAGCTGCATCAGTGGGTTTATTAACAGAGTGGGCGAACTGAATCCCTGAAGAAATCTTCTCACGCTTCCTCTGACAGGCTTTGGATATCACTGAGATGTAACCAGGACGGGAATGCTGACGTGTGGGTGTATGATAGTGTGTGTCTGTTCATGCAAGGCCGTATTTGACCGTGTTTGTTTGCACGTGGTACCAAATGCCAGTGTTTGTGAGTTTTTTACTTATCTGCATTAGAATCAGTTTGCAGTGCTGTTTTGCCTTCCACAGTTTCACGCTTGTTATAATTTGGCATGCAGGCAGCACAATACCACTAAGTGCCAATCAGTTTTCATCAAAGGGCAGACGAGGAGGTTAATATGGGAACGTTAATGTGAAACTCATCAGCACAGAATGATGAAAATGCAAAAAAAAAATGCAAAAAACCAAAAATTGTGATGAAATGCTTGAATGATGAATAAAAGGGCTTGTAGTGCAAATATTAGCATTGGGGAGGCATTACTTGTTGAGAACCAGAGGTGATAGCAGGCCTCCAGCTGCAAGACTCAACGACAGCTGACAGTATTTCAGTCTTGAAAGGTTCTTGGCTCACTTTTTGTGTAGTGCGATCAATCGTTTTTCAAAAGGTTTTGCTTCTCACTCATTGCCGTCATCATCAGTTGTTCATGCTAAACAGCTGAAGGTCTTTATTGTCCCATGTCACCTGCCACTCATTATTCATGGATTCCATCATTTACCTTTGCTACTACCATTTGGTTTTGTAAGGTCAATGCTGCATATTTTTAAGTAATTTATAAGTAAATATTATATGTGAAAGGTGTCCATGTGTGTTTTTGTGTGTATCTAGGCCACTTCCTGTGCGTTTATGTCGACGCCTACTTTTTTTTTTTTTTAAAGCCTAACCTGATTACCATGTCTTATTGGAAATTGAAACAAATTAATAGAGCAATGTGTTTACACAGCAAGGTACTAGAGTCAGGAGAGCTTCTGAGGTGTTTGTCCTCTGGGTGGGGTGGGGTTTGAAGAATTACAGTCCGTCAAGAGCTTTATCTCCAGGGAGAGATAACTCTAACACCACAGACATGTCTCAACCTCAAGACTCAGACTAAAGGTCAGATTAGCTTTTGAACTAGAATGGAGTGAGAGGGCGCATTCACATGGAGTTCTCAGCTCTGCCTAAGATGAGGTCGGCTGACATTCTCAAACAAGTGTGGCTCAGCATGTTAGCTTTAGATCAGGTGTGAATATGAAGCCATCTGTAAGTTTGTTCAGGGTTTTTTTTTTTTTTTTTCACCCAAAATGGCATCCAGCATGTCCAGATCATACACCATCCCAAGGGAGTGGGAAGCGGGAGATGATCACACCAATGGTTGGCTGGTCGGCATCTCTGAAAAGAATTTGGTTAGTCAGCAGTTTGCTTTTGAAAATGGCCCGGGATTGTTGTTGTAAGGGTGTTCAGTCAGGGGAGAGAGGATTTAGGGGGGTTAGATCTAGTTATTTATTAGCTGGATCCATTCAAATGGGAAAACTACCATGACAGAGTTGGGTGGAAATAGGAACTGGCGTGCCATGCCTACTGGAAATGCCAGAGGTGGCATCCTGCCAGAGTCGTATCTAAACTTATAGCCAGCGTCTGGGCAGTCTGCATGCTGAGATGCTGAGAGCAGAGATAATAAACCCACACTGTGCTCCAGTCAGGCCGCCATAGTAAACTTTATCAAGATGATCAGGATATGGGAATGGCTGGAAAAGCTTTGTGTCTTCTCAGTGAGGTGTCTGATGTGTCTGTCACGTGTCCTGCAGGAGGACGTTATTCTGGCTACATGCTTATTTGATTTTCTATGTGTTGTCATGCAATAAAGAGAATATTGCAAAAGAATTTGCACTTCCTGAGGCTGGTAGTCTGTAGTTTAATAATTGAGGAAAAGGTCACGTGGAATTATTCTGATGTGGACTGGGTATTCAAATCTCCCTTGAGGTGAATGTACTAACACTTTATCAAGTTCCATATTTAATAAATCTTTAGATTATGAGCAATACAGCAGGAGAACAGGCACAGTGTGAAGCAATACATTTATCCTAACATACCTCACTAACATGGCAAATTGTGGTAAACAGGATAAAAAGCCACTTTTCCTTTTTGAGCTGACATTTTATGACTTTTTGATGTTTCAATTCAATTCCATTTTATTTATATAGCCAAATCACAACAATAGTTGCCTCAAGGCACCTTACATTGTAAGGTAAAGAGCCTACAATAAAAGCAAGCACTTTGGCAACAGTTGAAAGGAAAAACTCCCATTTAACAGGAACAAACCTCCGGCGTAATCAAGCTCAGGGAGATGTGGCCATCTGCTGCGACCGGGAGATGGCAAAGAAAAAGTACTCATGTGCATCATGGGAAGCCCTCAGCAGCTTAGACCTATCGCAGAATAACTAAGGAAGGATTCAGGGTCACCTGATCCAGCCCTTACCAAACACTTTATCAAAAAGAAAGGTTTTGGTTAGAGGTGCTGGAGGGCACATGATGGTTTATTGATTGACTATTTCCTGATTCCAGGGTACAGAGTCAGTTTTGAAGGACTAGTTGTGGTATGTGGCATATATTTTTAGCCTGGAGAACAGAGTGTAAAGGATACTTTAACAGATTAGTGTCATTCTGATCTGAACTTCAGCTGTTTTTTCTGGCTTTCGGAAATACGTTTTATTTGTGTGTGTGCCTGTGTACTTACGCAGGTATTCCTGTGCTTGTCATTGGATTTGGAGTCAGCTGTGAATTTCGTCGCATTAACATTTACATGAGGAAAAAACATAAACGCCATGTTTTGAATTTAAGCGAGTGGACTGAAAAAAATAGAACTTAGATGTCGTGAACTTTTATTTGCATGCTGTTAAAAGAGATAATAAAAGATTAAAGTAAACAGATCACAATGCCCCATTTCCCATTCCAGCTTTTGTTTTCTCTGCACAATTCCAGAGCTCATGTATAGCACTGGGTGTAACCCTTTTCCCAAGAGACTTTAACCCTTATTAATCACTCTGTGTTTACTGCAGGTGACACAGGCCTCCAAGGTATGGGGAGAGGTTCCTCTGCCAGAAGATTTGGAGGCAGAAAAAACTGTCCAGGGATCTCAGAGTTTACTGGATGATGATGAGGACTTTGCAGCTGATGAAGCGTCAGGAGGTGGGTTTGGTAAAAGCTGAATAACCACAAAACAACAGCTGCTCTTAATTCACACCACTTATGCTTTCAATATAAATTCTTAAGATTGTTAACCCACGCCAAAACAGAAAATCGGTAAATATTTGTTCAGAGATTCGTCTTATAGTGACTTGCGAGATTCCGACTGTTTAAGGGGAATATAGATCTCCAGGAGATTTGGTGCACTACTTTAAATATAATTGAATAAAGCATGTTTTCTTCACCTCAAATTGGCACATTGACCTATACTCCTGTTTCTCTCATTCCAAAGACCAGCCCAGTGGAGAGGAATATGGAAGCACACCGTGGCCTGATAGCACAAGTAAGTGAAGAGACAATCTTGTGGATCTAACAATCCACTCTGACAGATTTTGTTTACATGCAGTGGATCACTCAGCCCTCTAAAGCTCCCCCATCTGCAACTCTGACGTGCACCAGTAGCACCGTGTGCACGCGCGTGTGTCATTGCGTGCATTTGTGCATGCACACTTGTGCATAATGTCTGTCGGTGCCTGAGTGATGATACCTCCACATCCTGCTACATCCTCTCCTCCCTCTTCGCCAGCTTGCCAGACTCTGGTCATAACACAGGGCCTTGGCTTTATCTGTGAGACATAAACATCTCCTCTTTCATCCTTTTAACCATTGGCGAAGGTGACAGCACAATAAGATAAATAAACGCCCAATGAACAATAAAAACTGCGGGAAAGCACCTCTACCCCATTATTTTTATTCAGACTTGTATTCTGTTCAAGGAACACACTATATCACCGCACATAGTTTCAGAAAATAATAATGCAGGAACCATAATAAACTTTGCATGATGGTCTGACTCTTTAATCATACCTAAAGTTTACGTGTGCCGCTGTTCTTGGTCTGTGTTTTATAGTTTTTACAATCCATGGGTTGCTTTTCATTGCAGACAGCAAAATAAGTAAGAATTACTGTTACCTGACCTTTTCACTGAACATGTGTGCATGCTACTCAGGGTTAGCCACAAAGGATGCCTTAAGAGTATTACCTAGTAGCATACTATATTTAACTGCTGAGCTGTGATGTTGTAGCTAAATTAATGCTCGACGTCAAAGGATAACTGGAATCGCATCGTAGATATCCATTGCTCAGGTTTTGATTTATAGTTCACCATGAAACTTCACTGATCGATGGCATCCTATATGTGCTTTAATTTTATTTCCCATAATTATAGTGTTAACACTCTATTTTGTGACAGCAATGAGTTAGGTCCAAGCATTGCCCAAAGTTGCCATTTCTCACTTTAGATTAGTAAGTACTCTCGTTTAGTAATGACTGCTGACTGCTTGTCTGCATGTGCAAACATGACACTCCCTGAATCCACTAGGAAATTGCATGCAATCGGAAATCACAGGTACAAGGGAGCTAATAGGTTAAAGTTCTTTTAATTTTAGTTCTCACATGACACTCAATTAGCTGAAGTCTTTAGATCTACATACACTATATGTAAAAGATAGAAATTTGCTGCCATAACTTCAGCCATTTTGATCTGGGTTAGTAGTATGGCTGTGGCCCTAAAGCATACCATAACTTATCATCCTGTTTGACTGTAATGAGGACCAGAATTTATGAAAAGAACATTAAATTGTATTCAGTAATACCATAGATTCAAAAGTAGATTCCATATGAAGAGCCAGTGAACTAAAAGGTCATGTCCAAAAGACTCTGACACATAATAGATTATGTTTTGCAACAATTCGTGGAGCTAATTACATCAGGGCACAATAATTGTTTTGGTAGCAAGCTAGCATAAGAGCATCATGAGCATCACTCACAGAAATAGCAATTCTGCCTGGCCTCACAGAATCTAGGCCAGTTAAAGGTGCCAGAGGATATTTTGACACGGCTAGCATTAATGTGTGTGGTGTTGACATCATGTGATAGCAGCAGATTAGTCTAGCAACGCTTAACTGACTGTTGAATCACTTTTTGACTCAACCTTCAGTATTTGTTTAGTGTTGACTGATTGAGACATAGTTAAAGGGAATGCATTTTTACCCCATAAACACAGTTTGCCGCTTGTTTCAGCCTAAGTTGTACTCCAGCCTTCTGCAGCACGCTGAGCTGCTCTTATAATGAGAATGGCAGAAAGATTTGTGTGAGAAAAAATATCTAAAAGTCATAAAAGACAAAGCAAATCAGTGTTCTGTTCACAGTACAGGATGAGAAAATATATTTCCATTTGTGTGTGTTAACATTTTGAGCGTGAATGAGTCAAGAACAGTCCCAAGTACTCTGGTTCCATAAACTTCCTTGCTTTTGTTTTCACATAGAGGTCAATTTTCTTTTAATGTAGCTGTTGAAAAGAAAGTTGAGATTATTTGGTGCTTTCTTAATTATATTGCCTTATCTCAAAGGTGCCTGGACACATTTGCATTCTCCCCAGTATGACCATGGTGGTAAGATTAGTGTAGTCAGACTAGCGCCATATATAGATCTGAGTAAATCTGCCTTGGGAAGGAAATTCTGTTTCCTGTGCTGAATCCTGAATACTTTGCTGAGTGTCTCTGTCCTGTTGGCTGTCCAGACAATTCACCCAAGCCTGTGCCTTCCTTCCCCCTCCACTTCTGTAAATGGCGAGACGCTGGTGGTACAGATGCCCCCATTATGCTTTGTATCCTGTTGTGTGACTGTTTGCTGATGGTGGTTAAGGAATTTCCAATTCCCTTTGTCTCAGACATGTAAAATGAATCCCTGCAAAACATCTGGAATTGAAACTGCTCTTAAATAAGAGCTATTGTGAACCGTCTTCTGTGTATTGTTGCTCTTTGTCTCCCTCTTAATCATAGTCTGCAATCTTTTCCAGAGATATGGAAACTGTGTCCCATGTCCTCCTAACCTTTCATCGTGACCTCTAAACTCAGAGTCCCAAAGAGATTTCTTTGGGACTCTGAGGAGGTAAATCCAGCTTATCTGCTCTGTGAGAGCCTTTCCTTGTTTCACTGGCTCCATTACAGACATTCCCAGTGTTCTAAGGATATTGGCCACTTTGTTTAGGACATAAGGAAACAAAGGTTACCAGGCCACTCGCTTGTAATAGTGTAGTAATTGGCGAAAGGCCGCTGGGGTTACGCTCTGCACAGTGTTTATTTTGGGTAAAAAGCTTGAGAATTATTATTTTTAAATATACTTAGACCAGGGTGAAAAAACATGGCAGACCACTTCTTTTTCTATATAAATAAATAAAGGTAATTAACCATTACTAAAAATAAGGTTTATGCCCCAGCTTAACAGTACTAGTAATCAGCAAAATATATTTTCATTATTTTCTAGTGGTTAATTCACTATGTTGTTGTAAATATGTATGTAAGTTGTTGTTATCCAAGAAAAAATAGTAAAGCACATTGTTTGGAGCACCTCGGAGGTTATCACTGTTGCCTGAGTTCCACTCCACCTGTGTGGAGTTTGCATGTTCTCTTATGTCTCTGTGGGCCAGGTACTCTGACTTCCTCCCACGGTCCAAAGACATGCAGTTAGTGGGGTTGAGTTTATTGGTAATTCTACTAAATTTCCCATATGTGTGAATATGAGCACAAATGGTCGGCCTCTCTTTGTAGCACACTGGCAGCACACTGGCAACCTGTCCAGGGTGCACCCTGCCTCTCGCCCTATAAAAGCTGGGATAGGCTCCATCCCTCCCCCACGACCCTGATAAGGATAAGTGGAAGAGAATGCAAGGATGGACTATTAGTTTTTGATTAAAATGCAGAATAACAAATAATATTTGTTTTTAGTAGTTGAATATTATGCTTGATTAATTTCTGACTTCTCAGAGAAGTCCAGCTACAACCCCCCTCCACCTCAGCTCCTTTTTTAAAAAACTTTATCAGTGTCTGTTGTCTCTTGTTCCTGTTTTGTACTATGCTGCAGTCTTATTCTCCACACCTCCACAACTTTCCATGTATGCGCATGAAAAGGAAGGGAGGTGCGCTCTTTCCACCTTGTGCTTTCCACAGATGCAAGTGGAAGGCATTTGGTGTAGGTCCCAGTGCAGTCCCATAGTAGACCAACTTCAACCGTAATATGTCCCATTAAGTACATTTCTCATTGCAATGGTTCAGGAACATGTCAGTATTATAGTGTATTGTATTTGTCCAAGTAGCCTCCTTTTAAAGAAGTCTTGAGATGTACTCAGAAATTATATAATTTTTTTTTTTATCTTTTGCTGTGCAAAAAAAAGAAAAAAAAAAAGGAAAAGACAACAACATATTAAAAATAGAAGAGATAAGCAATACATGTCAAAGTCACTCTGTCAACAATCCTACTAGCTGTCATTCTTTTTCTTTGTGTTTTGTTAGTGCAAGTGGTGAAAAGATATGTCAGTGTAAACATGATAAACAGCATCTCAGCCCTGAGAAACTCAGATGGCTTCTAGCTATTGTCTATTATCTAATGCTGCTGTCTAAACTAGCTCTCTCATCCATTGTTTAAATAAGCTAGACAAGGACTCACCTGTCATTGGCGTTCGATCTACATGCTGTGATTTGTGTGTGTGTGCATGTGTGTGTGTGTATACTGTTGACACTGATGTGAGTAGAGGGAGACTCACAGACAGGGTACTGCATTCCTGTGTAGCCTCACCTGGCTTTGCTTCTAATCATTTACTAGTGAGCGCTTACTGAAAAAAACACGACATAGGTTTGGATTCCTCCGTTATCTGTCAAATTGAGCAGATGTTGCACCATTAGTGGACAATACATCAGGGTAATGTAGCTTGTCTTGTCAGTTTGGCCTGAGCAGTGCCAGGCCACCCACTCAGTTTCATGCTTTTTCATGGTCAGCTGGTATGTGTGTCTCAGTGGCACTGCCTGTGTGTGTGTTTGCAAGAGTGTGTCAGATACACGGAGCCTCTTGGGCACTTACACAGAGGGACAAACGCTGGCAGCTGCAGTTATTTTGCTGAGATCTTTGTTGTTGTACTGCTGGAGCCCTACAAGGAGGTCACGCACTTGAAACAGAATGTTGTGGACAGGACAGTTGTAGGAGCAAACGAACGTTGGTGCTGCAGTTTTAAACGACACGTTTGGACTAACCTTTGTCTTACCTACTCGTCTCAATCAGTGACAAAAGCTTCTATCCATTCATAAGCAGCAGATTGTCACTCTGACTGTGTGCAATTCATTTTGGGTGGGCATAGTTCTGAAAGACTCCTACTGAATGATCTTAGTCACTAACTTGAGCTCTATTACTGCACCTAGCCCTGTGATCCTACACTCTGTTGTACCAATAACAAATGAGTTGCCTTGGAGAGCTGGCTTGTGCCACTCCTCTTTAGGAAAGAGATTTTTAGGGTTTCGTTCAAAGAGAGCTTATCTGCCTGCTGGAGTGATTTTCTTTTTCCTCTCTCCAGGAAGGACTTGTACTTTATATCTCTGTGCATTTTGATGAGCTTAAAAATAAGCTACGATACGTCATAAGTGAGTAACTTACACTTGTGCTAGCAAAATGTTTAATTGTGCTGCAGACCAAATACTGAATTAAAGTGGTTATTGGCTGGGTATTCAATTGTCCTGTGGTTTTCCCAGATATGAGTTCATTTGGATAAAGCTCCACAGTTGATTAGTGGCTTCCTGGTTGCACCCTAGAGAGTATCTATATTAAATAATACCACTCCCGGGACTAATTAAGTTCTTAACTAGTTCTTCTTCTGTTGCTGACAATTCATATACATCCACTGGCCCCCCAAAACAGAGGGAAATCACATAAACTGGTGTAACAAAAGTCAGTGGAGGCCAAAATAATGTATTCTGGCTGGATTCAATCAAAGTTAAAATTTTAAACCACAAGATAATGCAGCTTGACATGAGACACACTCTACTGAGTGTATTACCCCATGTGCCTGCCTGGGGCATCAGTGAGCTGCTGGACAGTCTGTGGCACTATTTACACAATGCCCCAGAGGTTCTCATTTGGATTCAAAAATATTTGCTTGATCCAGGCATTGCCTGCACACTCTGGTCACATGACGCTGTGCCAGGAGGAACATGGGGCCCAGAAATTCTGACAATGATTCTGAGGATTTCATTCTTGTACCTAGCAGAAGTTTGACCCTCCAAGGATATTCCTTGCCAGACCATTACTGACCCACTGCCAAACCAGTCATGCAAGATGATGTTGCTGATATCCCCAGACTCTTTTTTTACCTGTCACATGTGCTCAGTGTGAACCTGTTCTCATCTTTGAAATGAACAGAGTCACAGTGGAAGACCTACCATTCTTCTGTTAGGGTTAGGGTCCCGATCGTCAGTCAAGCTTTGTGGTGCTGGTTCTGATTCTCTCCATGAGCAGTTTGGTCAGAAACATGCAGATCAGTAGCTTGCTTAAGGTCATTTTCTAGGGTCCTGACGGTGCTCCTGCTGCCCCTGACCCAAAGACGCCGATACTGTCCATCTGCTGCATTGATGCCATTCTATGCCCCTGTCCATTGCACTTTGTGTATCCATCTTCAAGCATCTCCTCCACACTCTTAAGACTGTGTCTCAGTGGTGTTAAGGACACTAACAAAAGGATAAAGTATACAAAAATCAGTCTAGACGGATAAGGAGAGAGCAATGGTCTGTGGCCACCACGTACAAAACCATTCCCTTTTTAGGGATTGCCTTGCCCATGACCCTGAATTGGATAAGCGGAAGAAAATGGATGTAGTTGTCTTGTTGTTTCCTCTCCATTGCACCTGTTGTCACATTCATTTGCCTCAGAGCGAGTGAAATGGATTCACAATTGTTTATGCTTCGTAACTGGACACATTGATGTCCCTGAAGTGTAACCGACTTCAAGTTATACTATGAAGATTGAGTGTTGTCTTAATTACTGTATTTTGAGCAATATACTTACTTTATGTTTCTCCTGTTGGGTAAAAGATCCATTTAGTTTGTTGTATTTTCAAATATCTCTCTATCCAGCCTCTTACACAGTGAGCACTGTCTCAGTAAGTGACCTCAGCCCGATCAACCCACAACAGAGCAGAGAGTATTAACAAATCTGTTACCTCCTCCTCTCTGGCTTCCACTCTTTTTCTGTTTCTGACAGTGATCACAGCAGATCAGCAGACTTTGAAGTAGCAAATGCTTCATTAGCCTTAATTAGTTTGGGTCACTATTCTTGTAGGAAACCTCATGTCATTTGGGTAGGGCATGTTTTCTCTCAATTGTTTCCTGGCTGGGCATTTTAGACTTGAAGAAATGCTCTTAACTCTTAACACAGTTTTTTTCTTTTTGTAAACTCTGCCTTCTTCTAAAATATATGCCACAACTGCAGTAACGTGTGTCAGAACCCTCATGGTTTTTGCATGTGCAGCTGTACAACAGCTGGATCCAGTATACTCACTCAATTATGAAGGAGATCTTGTTTACTACTGTTTGTTGAAGTTTATGGAGTGGACTCATATTTATCTGGAGAGGAGCATAAAAAATCTCTCTTGTTAGTATAAAGTGCTTGTGTGGAGCATTTTAATACATTTTAAGGGTGCTTTTGTTTACAAGATAGTGAATAGATCCTGTAAATGGTTTGTAAATCAACCTTTGTACTTGGATCTCTTTCTTGAAACAACCAAAAGGCCTCCTCACTTGACATTTCATAGCACGCCCCAAGCAGAATGAATGAGTCACCACGAAAAAGAATGTGGTCATTGTTGCCCATGCCAGTGGAGAGAACTTAGGGTAAAACCAGTTAAAACTCTTTTAATGGTGCTCAGTTCTTCCATTTAAAAAGGAAAACAGGAAACAGCTCCTCCCTGCATTACTGCAGTGCCAGGGTGGATGTATGTGTCAGACAGCTGAGATGTGAAGAGCAGGATGTGGAAGTGTGCGCTTTGTTTGTAAAGTATTCTCTTTGTGTTGAAAGACTGAGGAAGAGGTTTGTCTAAAGTTATGGCCCCTCACCTTTTCTCCTCGTCACTGTCATGTAAAGAGATTTCCTTATGTGTTTCCTGGCAGACACTGGTTAATAAAACCACACGCCTCCTGCAGCCTCTGTCCCATGAAGCAGTATCCACAACATTTAGATGGTAATGATTAGTGGGACTGTTGATCACAGCAAATCGATGGTGACATTTCCAGCTTCTCATGAAACTATGTTGGGATTTTTTTGATTTTTTGTTCTGCTACCACTGTAATATGTCTGTTTCACATAATCGTAGTGGCTCTTCTTGATTTCCTGTTTCTGTTACTACAACTTTTTCTCTTTTCAATTCTCCTACTTATTATCTCTCTCTGTTTTCTCTCTCCCTGCATTTGTTTCCCTGTCTAACTTTCCTGAAACTTTAACCTCTCTGCACCTGCCTGGCTAACTTCATTTGTTTCCCTTGTTCTTGTGTTGCTTTCCTTGGTTGACCTTTGACCTCTGGCTCATGTTTGTGCCGTGTTGACCTCCCCGTCACGTCTTTTCCCACTATTGCTTGCTCTCTGCTGCTTGCACTTCATTTCTTGCTATAGCACATTGGTTGGATTCTTCATATCTGAGGAACATACAGAACCCAAGTGAGCACGACCAAAGTAAGTCCTGACGCACCTCTTTCTTAACACTTTGTTTTTCTCTTGTTTCTTGTCTTTGGCACACTCTGCTTTCACCTGTTCCATTCAGTTATGCACGGTCTTTTCCAAACACACTCTCAGATAACATTCCAAGGAAGACTCAGCTGGGGCATGTAGTGTCTGAGTCCAGCTGGTTTGTTTTTCCAAATGTCTTACAGGCGTTTCCCAATGATTTCCGATGCTATGGAAAATTATGTGCTTTTTCCATCATGTAACAGAGTGACAACATTTCCATTTCTTGCTAAAAATGTCTTTGAAATGACGTTACCATGACACTTGCAAAATGTACTCCATGCTTTCATTTTAAAATTGCTCTTTGAAATATCAGCCTCATGTTGGTGGTTCAACTCCAATGCAACAAACCAGGTCTTATACTAAGTAGCTATAACACAAGTATGAAAATGAGCCTTTTTTATATATAGTGGTGGTTTTGATCTCTACATTGCAAGCTGTGGATGAGCAGGATGGGGAGAGCTTAATAATGAAGCCAGAATTAAGTCCCTAGATTTCCCCACAGGGCAATAAATGGACTTGGAAACAGAGGTTTTGGCTTGTTACCAGCGAAGGGGTTAAGTAGGAGCGGTCGTGTCTACGGGAGTTAGGATGAGAAAGAGACAGCTGGCAAATGGAAATATAGGCAGAAAAACTAGGGAGGAGATTGAGATGAGAGAGAGCAAAATCCCATGTAGGGGAGTTACTAAAGATCTTTGTTGGCGTTATTAGAGCATTGTGGTTTGGGCCTTGTTCTTATAGAATCTGGCTCTCCCCCACATGTTTTGGAAATGGCTTGACTGGTGCTGGGCGCAGCCTCGGGGGTTGAAGGTCAAACCCAGCGTGGCTGGGGTTTAAAGGCCAGGCTGGGCTCATTGCTCAATCAACTCTTTGTCTTCTGCGTAGCCCTCTGAGTGTTAGAGGGGCCCATTGCACAAAGCTGCCACAGTTCTACTGAACAGCTTTAATCGC
Organism: Rhamphochromis longiceps; assembly: GCF_057381845.1. NCBI lineage: Eukaryota > Metazoa > Chordata > Actinopteri > Cichliformes > Cichlidae > Rhamphochromis > Rhamphochromis longiceps. Next base: position 32,104,600 of record NC_140576.1, on the reverse strand, counting down.
CAAATAAGTTTATGAATTAAAAGTATGGAATGTTACTTTTCCACACTTTTTTTCTCTCTCCCACTCGTCACATCTGTTCTCACAGTTTCATCACCTTTGATGGTGGTGGCGCTTGGCAAAGGGGATTTCCCCCTTGCTGAAAGCAGCAAGTTGCCCACAGGAGCTCTTGGAGTGAAAGAGGCCCTCGTTAGCAGTATGGCACAACTCGGTGCTCTAATCAAAGGATCTCAGGCAGTCCCATTATTCTGTTTTTTGCGGCAAGCTCGGAGAGAAATGGGGCTTCAAGCCACTGTTGACCTGGCAGCAAGTACCCACTCAAGTGATTAGATTATATATGGGTCAAAAGAGGCGCTTTGATGAGCAACTTTGATGTTGCTTGTTTTCTGAGACCATATTCAGGCCTAACAATTGGTCCTATAAATCTAATAGTAGCAGTCTGAAAAGCGAGCACACCAGGTTGTGCTAAAGCCTGCAGTGCTGTTCTTACTTGTTCCCCTTACTGTTTTCTTAGGCAATGCTCAGTTTACTTTGACATAAAAGGTGCTTTTCTCGCCAGGAGTTGGACGTCTTGTTGTAACACCGATGTGTAGAAGGAAAATGGGACTTAGCGGCATAAAGTGAGGAAAGCTCTTAAACACAGTGACCGCACAGCCTTTATGTGAGACATGAAATCTATAACTTTTAATTAGGTAGCTGCTGTTAAGCATGATGTACATCTGCTGCCAGTGTGAATGTCTAGTGATGTGCAATTATCCAAAGAACAAGGAAAGGGTGAAGAAAATTATATACACCAAGACTGGGTATAGCGGCTGCACACAGTAGGTGTGTATGTGAGCAGATTTATTGTTTTATGCATATTTGGGCATGTATGTTTCTAACTAGAGGCTGAGCAGATGCCTACTTAGAACATGACTCTTTGCTTTTGGCACGGCAAATAGCATCTCACTGCAAGAAACAGTACAAATATTGACTTCCTCCCTAAATCCACACTACCAGCCTAAAATCAGAGGTTGGCAAGCCCATCCTAACAAAGTGTTGGCAGGAGTGTGAGAATGGGGCACCCCGCAGGCGCAGGCTATTTTAAGTTTCATGGCTAAGCCTGTGACATTGTAATCATAATATTATAGCGAATATTTCCCTCAAAACGAGTCGCACATTATAGTTGTTTTGTACAAGAGGGTATATCAACAATTTGAGAATGTTTCAAAAGCCTTTAATGCAGCTAATTTCCCCGTTAAATTACAGTGAAGTACTGGCAGAAGCTATTATTTTACAGTGTGGCTCCTATAATCTACCACAAGTGAAGAACAATTGCTTTGCTGGATGCTTCTACAGAATTTTGTTGTTATCTATCCGGATGCCATTATTGTTTTTGTTTCTCCTGTAATCATCACAAGCTATTGTTGTAAAATATATGAATATACTGTGAATCATTTTCTGAAAACATTGCACATGGTTTGCAGGATCTCAGTCTGCATGCTCTCACCTTTTAACATGAAGCTTTCTTAAGCTATGTGAAAACCCCTAAAGTCCTTGCACGGTATCACCACCGGAACGTCTGTTATGTTCTCAACCCTGTAAAACCTAATTTAAATAAATGTCTACTTGCTTGCGTTGCATAAAAACTCGATTTAACTGCAGCTTCTGTTTGCCACACATTTGAATGCAAAGTGTTCTGTTTTTAGCTGCTGAACTACATGAACAAGGAGTCTAAGTAGGCCATTGATGTAATCCTCTGACCCCTTACACTGCTCTCCAGCCTTCCTGCCTCATGCATGTATGACTTGAGGAGGGAATGTTGAGGCCTTCTTCTAGAGTCATTCACAGAGGATCCTCTTCTTCTTCCTCCACAGCTGCTGGCACAGTATTGATGGTGACTTTACTCCTACTGACCTTCCAAGTCTGTGATATCATCAGCATTCAGTCAGGAGATCTGAAGCAAACTTTTGGCCCTGTTATATTGAATGTCACGAGTATTATGTGTATTTGTAACTCATTTCTATCATGTGTCTCTATTTAAATATGCTTAAAAATGTTAGATTATTTATGTTCCATGTCTGTGACCCACAGAATAGTTGATAGTACAATTTAATGGTTATTTTTCAGTATGTGGAGGAGTGTGACTGTGTCAGTGTGTGTCGGTTGTTGGCCACAGACACAGTCACAGTTGAGATATAGAAATAGATGCTGTAATTTGTATGTGGCTTTCACTTAAGCCGCAGTCGTGCTTTTCAGTTTTTACCTCCTGAAACATTTAACCAGAGGTTTTCCTGAGGAAAGGAAGTTCCAAACAGTATCCCACATCACAGTGACCGTGACTACAGTGACTTGAATGCAGCTTATAACATGCACACCTGACAATAGTTGGATATTAATGTGCAGTTTAACTAACAGATAATTCTCCCCACTTTGTGTTTCTAGTTTATTACAGAGCTTCTGTCAACTTCACCTCCCTGGTCTACGGTCCCGAATACGAAGAAATCTTCTCTCGTGAATTTATCGAGCTTTCTGAAGCAGTGGTGGACACGGTATGTCCTGTTCTCATAAACTGTGCTAAATAGCGCTCTTGTACAGTATCATAAGACTGTTACTGCCTTATATGGTGAAAGACATTTTATTTATGACTTTGCTAATTTAAGAATGTGTGACTGTGTGTCTAAAAATTTATTTTTCCTCCACAGCTCGAGTCAGAGTACAACAAGATTCCAGGTGTCCAGACAGTCAGTGTGATCCTTGTTAAGTAAGAACATACACAATATTATTTAAATATTTATTTGTGACACTTAAAGTAGCTTTATTTTGTTGTTTGGATATTTTTTTACCTTGCCAGGTGATATTTCTTCTTGTTTTTCCGTATTACCCAAGGCCAGTAGGCCAGCAGCATTGTAGACATTCAGTCAGTAATACAGGAGCAATAAGTAAGTCCTTTCTAGGACAGCCAAAGAGGACGCTTTTAACAAGCTTTATTGTTTAACATATGCGGTGCATGCCACACAGTCTGTAGGCTCAGCTGGCCTTCTTTTGGTCTTTGCAGAAAGGAGATAAGAGAGGATGGCGTTGATGTATTTGTGGAAATAGATGTGGGATCTGAATACAACGCCAATGAGGAACAGATCCGCAGCGTGCTGTACAACGTGGTGAAGGAGGGAGCAATTGCTTCCTACAGCACTTCGGTCCAGGGCTTTCAGTTCAGACGGCTTGGAGTAGGTAAGACCTCAAGAAGTACTGAAACAGGTGCCACTGTTACCCAAGAGTTTGCTGTATACTTACAGCAGATGAAGATTTACCAGCGGGGTAGGCAGTTACCTTAACATTTCCCTCTGGTTTATAGCTGAACCTTTGCCTTCAGCGGAGCATGTAGCAGACCCAGGTTTGTATTTTGCCATGCCTGTTGCATGGTGAGTTAGAAACTGTAGTGCATTTAGAAAGAACAGTTGAGCATTTGTGTCTTTAATTTGATGTGTACAAGTCCCGTTGTCTGAGGAATGTTTTGCATGGAAGCACAGAAGTGTGAAGCAGACTTTGAGTCTACTTCTGAGTTTAGTCTTTGAAGTCCAGTAGTGCCCAATGAGTATAAAGTATATTTGCATGGCATGAGTGTGATTAGGAATGCAGCTTTTTAAATTTTTTTGCCATCAATTCCACAAAACTCTCTATACAGACATGGCAACTAATAGAGTTAAATGGTGACTTTATCTTTTATTTGTTTATTCAGGTGACAGCATTGTCATTCATCTGTCTGTCTCGTTTTGCTGTCTTTGTGTGTCTGTGTGTCGAATCTATTCTTACAAAGTATTTGTAGCCTGTGTTCACTGTAGTGTAGTGTTTGTTCAATCCAGTCTTTATTTGTGCGTTATTAAGCCTTTCTTGTCCAGTCTTGTATTTATTTCTTATTGTGTATCAAATATGTCTGTTCTATTTTTTTGTATCCATCTAGCCATGTCTAATCTACTCTTTGTCATTTAGTTTGTGTCAATCTCTTTTTTTTTGTGTTCTTCAGTCTAGTCTGTCCAGTGTTGTCTTGCCCGCCTAATGTAATCTGTCTAATGTGTTATTGTATAGCTACCATGTTGGTTTGAACCTATGGTATATTTTATGGTTACCAGAACACAAACACTAATGAAAATCTTGTAATGTTCTTGAAAAGCTCCCTAATTATCACAAGCTTTCAGATTTTGGTAATATTTTCAACACTTCTGAGTTGTTCTTTCTGCAGTAGAGTTCCAGGAGAAGTTTTTTAAAAAAAATTAAATGAAATATTTAAAAAAAAATTGTTAATTGTGTTTTAATATGACGTTAGGTAGTTTTTTGGCTGTACCATAGTCAACGCTTGCATGTCTGTGATCCTTCAACATCCCCCTCCCCCTGCTTCCCCTCTGCATCTCTAACAGTAACCCCCAGTGTGAGACCCTGCATGCCAGATGAGCACAGGTGTGGTGATGGGACATGTATCCTAATGGAATACCTGTGTGACAACCGACAAGACTGCAGAGACATGAGTGATGAGCTCAATTGTGGTGAGTGGCCTCATTGTGACTGGTTGGCAGTTTAACATGATCAGTTATATGCTGGAGTAATGGCTGTTTGATGTGTGGGACAGTAATTAGCACCTGTGTACATCTTTGCATAGGCCTAATGAAAGAGTTGTGTCATACTCAATAGGGCCGATTATTCCGATCATCACAACCCCTGCCACCACAGTCGATACAACCCAGAAGGTAGTGCGTCCCCCCGGCCAACCTGGACCCTGCAGAGTGGATCAGGCTACATGTCAGACTGGAGAGTGTATACCTCGTGACTATATCTGTGACGGTCAGCGGGACTGCCCAGATGGAAGCGACGAGTTTAGATGTGGTGAGTAACGCAGCCCTGTACATGCGAACAGTCCCAGAGAGCAACATGATCCCTAATCAGCCTCTTGCCTTTTTTGCAGGTACTCCATCTCCCTGTGAACCCAACGAGTTCAAGTGTAAAAATGGTCGCTGTGCACTCAAACTTTGGCGCTGCGACGGAGACAATGACTGTGAGGATAACTCAGATGAAACCGACTGCCGTAAGTCTCCGTTTCTTTTGTGAGACAGTAAAAATCTGTCTTAAAGGAATAAGTAAAGCTCCCTTACCTCTCTGATGTCCGTCTCTTAAATTTAAACAACAATATTAAATCTAATTTTGGATTTGTTAAGTCATCTTATTATTTCAAATAATTGTGTGGGTGGCATGATAGTGCAGTGGTTAGCGCTGTCTCCTCAGTGCGAAGGTTCTGGGTGCAAATTCCACCTGGGGTGTTTTGTGTGACATTTGTATTTTCATGAGCTATTTCCAGACACTCAGTCTTCTTCGCACAGTCCAAAGACATGCATGGGGTTAGGTTAATTGGTTATTTTAAACTAGCTGTAGGTGTGAACGATTTTCTGTCTCTATGGTTTAGCCCTCGGACAGATTGGTGGCCTCTCCAGTGTGTACCCTGCTGTTTGCCCTATGACAGCTGGGATAGGCTCCACCCCCCACCGCCATATCCCAGAACTGGTTAAGCAAAGGAAAATACTTGCGTGTGAATATGAGCACACTTATTTAAAAAGAAGGAACAAATCATAGGCCTCCGAAACTTTCCACAAATGTATGTATTGCCACTGAGAATAAGTCGCTTTACTGTGAATGTGACCTTGATGAAGAAAAAGAGTCCATCAGCGTTTTTTTGTGTGTACATATTAATTAAGGATAGGAGGATAGATCCATGATAGGTGTCCTTCTTTATCATTCTTTATGTTGAGTGAGGCCAATTAACACCTTCAGGTTCATATATTAAATCCAGAAATAGTGGTATTCATCTTCTTATTTGACTCTGCAAAAAAGCACCTTTCCCATCCATCCATCCATCCATCCATCCATCCATCCATCCATCCATCCATCCAGCCATCTCAGGGTAAGGAGCCTATCCCTGCTACCATAGGGCAAGAGGTGGGGTAGCACCTTTCCCATAATGCTAAAAATGATTGGTTTCAGTTTAGGTTATTGGTTGCTGGTGCTAAGCAATTGCTATGAGCCTTTCTGACCTTGATTCAAAGCTGCTGTTTATGTTGTGAAGGGATATAAATTTGCTATTACTTTTCATCTTGTCATCACTGCAGCCTCCAAGGGCCCCGATGACAGGTGTGCTCCTGAGCAGTTTGAATGCCTGAGTGATAACAAATGTATCCCAGCTAGTTACCAGTGTGATGAAGAGCCAGACTGTGAAGACCGCTCCGATGAGTATGGCTGCAGTAAGTCTCACTCCAGTGCCTGTCCACATCTGCCTGTTAATAGACTCATTCTCATACACATTCAACTGCTTTCTTTCATATTTTCATGCAAATCACTTCTCTGACACTACTCTGTATATTGCCTCCTTTGTACACTTTGCCTAATTTTCTGTGAAACAGGCTTTTTTCACATGTATTCAGTGAAACACAGGGCTTTTGTGAGCCCTCCATCCCTGAACTAAAAGAAAATTGTCTGTCCATAGCAGAGAATTTGACTTCCTCAGCCTTTATGAGCTTCACTCGCCAAATTCCAGTGACATGCCAGCTGTTTTGTAAATGTGCATTTATTTTTTGGTTTTTTGTCCTTTTTGACTCCTCACAGCCCCTCCTGCTGTAACAAGCCCCCCAGAAGAGTCAGTTCAGGTTGCACGGGGAGCCACAGTAACATTCACCTGTCAAGCTGTTGGAGTGCCAACACCCATTATCACCTGGAGACTCAACTGGGGACACATTCCTACCAGCAACAGGTGGGTTTGATAGGAAATTCACCACCTCTGTGCTTTTTGTTCATCAGGTCTATAATCAAACCTAATTTAGTGTACACATTCAGAAACTCTTAACCTCTGATAATTCAAAGTTTGGAGAAAACACAGTCAAAATGGCCTAAAATATCTATGAATTGGAGTTTGTTAATGTTATTTTTTAGTCAATCTGTTTCCAATCTGATATCTGATAAAAGCTAGAAGTCATCTGCAGTAGTCGCTGAAGATTTGAAAATCTCTGTGAAGGTATTTTCCTCTGTGATACAGTTTCAGGTGAGGAGGCTGTTGACAGTGTAGCTGATCGTCTCAGCTTTGACTCTTCATCTTTAGGCCCATGATTGTAATTACCCGAATATTTGTGGTGTACTCCAGCTCCAGATGTTGCCGTTTCGAAATGTTCACTCTAGGCGTAGACGACTGCATGTGTGGTTTGGGCAATTACATTTAAAATTGATGGGTTTTTGTGTAACAATGTTTTCTAAGACTGTAACAGTGAGATGTAAAGGAAAGCTTTTTATCTTATTCCAATGGTGTTTTATTTCTCTATTCTCAGGATTACCGTGACCAGTGATAATGGCCGTGGGACCCTCATTATTCGTGATGTGAAGGAGTCAGATCAGGGGGCGTACACATGCGAGGCCATTAATGCTAAAGGCTTGGTGTTTGGCATCCCAGATGGAGTGTTAACTCTTATTTCAAATCCAAACCAAGGTACGGACACATCCCTTGGGCCCAGCGTCAACGTGACTACAGTTTTAACAACAAACATTAAGTTATGTACCTTGGAAACTGTAGGATAACTGTAGATAAGTTATATCCACTTGTTCTTTCCAGGCAACTGTCCTGATGGTCACTTTAGCGTGAATGGCCGCTGTTTGTCCTGCTTCTGCGGTGGAATCTCTAAAAATTGCAAGAGCACTGGACGTTATCGCAACCATATCAGTCTGCGGTTCACAGAGGAGGAAAACTTCAAAGGCAAAAAAAGCTTTTAATCCATATGCGTATGGTTTAAGCTGACAGAACAGATAAACTGTCAGCTGAAATACCTTTCAAACTTTTATTCCTAACATTAAGAGCTAACATAAAATAAATCTGAACTTGTCAATTCCAGGAGTGAACGTTACCTACCCATCGAGACCTGGTACTCCTCCTCTTTCCTCCACTCAGCTCCTTATTAACCCGGAGATGGAAGAGTTCCAGCTTGTCGACCTCTCACGTCGTTTCCTTAACCTCGACTCCTTCTGGACCTTGCCTCGCCAGTTCCTGGGCAATAAAGTAAGGAGAAAATAATTCACAAGTCTCATTTTAATTGACACGCTTATTCGTGTTAATCATTCCATTTGTTTTAGATCGATTCCTATGGAGGATCATTGAAGTTTAAGGTGCGGTACACACTAGCACGCGGATTGTCCGAGTCTGTGGAGAAGCCAGATGTGACGCTGGTTGGAAATGGGCGCAGGCTTGTGTACCGCAGAGGCAATGGCACCCCTCCCAATGTGGTCAACCAAAAGGAGATCAGATTCACTGAAGTAAGGGCTCTGGTTCATATTCTGCACAATCCTGTGGTAACTTTGTAATGATGTAATGATTATATGTGTTTTTGAAAATGTAGAAAGATTTTATAGGTCATGACGGAGTAATAATCTAATAATGATCAAAAGTAAGATGAATTAAGCACTTCCACATGCATTATGTTAGTTAACCTAATTGTTACATTTTTAGGACAACTGGCAGCACTCCAGTGGTCGTTCTGTGACCCGAGATGAGCTGATGATGACCTTGGCCAACCTGGAAAGCATCAGCATCCGCACCAACTATGATAACCACATGGTCAGTGTGGCACTCAGTGACATTGTCATGGATACCACGACTGTGGAGTTCAGCGTTTTGGGTCATGCTAAGGACGTTGAAGAATGCAGGTGCGTTAAGTGAGAAGGAGGAAACGCCCAGTCTGTTGGGTTTCTCCAGTGTGTACACATGTAGTGTAAAGAGCACAATACAGTAATAAATGGATTATTTCATCGCAAGGGCTAATTTTATATTTATACTTTGGTGATTATTTATAATAGTTTCATCTCAGTCTCCTTTGTGTCTAATGCAACAAGAACAACAAAAAGTCTGTTTTTCAGTCAGCTGTTTTCTATTTACCGCAAAGTGTTGTAATTTGCCTCATCATAGTTTCATTATGAAAGCAATGCTTGATCATTTGTATTTTAATCTTTCCCAGATGTCCTCCTGGATACACAGGCCTGTCTTGTGAGATGTGCTCTGCTGGTTTCGAGCGTGTTCCTGGTGGCTTGTATCTGGGAACCTGTGCTGGTTGTAATTGTAATGGACATGCTACTGCCTGTGATCCAATCAGCGGACAATGTCTGGTAAAAAACCCCAAAACAAAAAAAAAAATGAGTCAGACAATTGTGTCTGCATTAGAGGATGATTTGTTTAGCCCAGGTTAAAAAACAAAAGCAGGACAAAATAGGTTGTTTAGTCCTTTTTAAAGGCTTATAGAGCCTCACTACCAGCACATATGCAAGTAACACCTTTTGATTCAAACAGGAAAATAGTCAGAAGTTGGTTTCATGGTGGATGCATAATGGAGCAAAAAGGCTAAGAAACAGTTCCAGCATATTATTCACTGCAAAACCCAAACTTGCTAGTTATGATATAAAAAACACCCCACATTTCCCCATGATTCCAGTCTTGCATGCATGCTTGGGTCCAGGTTTATTGGTAGAGTCATTAACAATGGTATCACTCTTCTCATTGAATTCTCAACAATAGAAAAACCCAAAATATTCTCGAAAATGTTAAATATACTTTGAGTGACATCTGTGTGAGTGAATTGACTGTGTGTTCTCCTAACCACAGAGCTGCCAGCACAACACAGAGGGCCCTCAGTGTGACAAGTGTCGTTCTGGCTACTTTGGCGACCCAAGCCGAGGCCGCCCTGATGACTGCAAGCCCTGCCCTTGCCCGTACACTGAGACATCACGACGGTAAGGTCACAGACAAATGCTCAAACACATCTACAGTACAATATGGAAGACTAATGCATGCGGAAACAGTCTTCAAACAAGGTTTCATTGGTAAATAAACTGAGCTTTCTCACTACTCAAACTGAGCTCATTCAGATACGAGAATACTGAGAATACTGCATTTCACATGCTACTCATTAAACTGCAGCTCCTAGATTTTGATTCATTATTCTTTCTGCGGACCTTGTAGGTTCTCTGACACCTGCTTCCTGAACATTGACCAACAGCCAACATGTGACGCATGCAGGCCCGGCTATACAGGAAGACGCTGTGAAAAGTGAGGAAACGTATATCATTACCTGTACCTTATCGCTGAGCGTAATTAAGAACCTGTACGGATATGAATTAAGCTGTATGACACACTTGGGGCTGTTTGCGACAATGACTGTTGTATTGTATGGTGCAATATTATACAGGTGGTTTCTCAAATATGCCAAATGTATTTAAAATTAAAATTAACTACACTTTGATATCTACTATATCTCTGTCTGTTTTTTTTTCCAGGTGTGCTCCTGGTTATCAGGGTAACCCTCTTCTGCCTAATGGAAAATGTGTCCCTGTCTGTGAGTACACTTACATTAAAGAAATCCAAATACCTTTACATTATTGTTTGGCTTGTTGAACTAGTCAGTTATCCAGCCGTATGATCACAAGAAGATCTAAATCTTGTGCAATGATTCCCATCAGTTTTTCCCTCCTGGGGTTACAGTAGATTGTAGTGTGTGGTCATGGCTTAGGTGTGCAGGGTGGCTGGAACCCTCCCAGGTGGACTTTCTTCTCCATATGTGATCTTTCCACTGCTCTGTCCCTGCAGCAAACCCATCTACCAAGTGTGATGAGAGAGGAATTGTCAGCTCCAGCAGCGGGCCATGCAGCTGTAAGGTATGGCTGCAGTATGGTAAACATTTAAATCGTCAGTTGTTATAAATCTGCAAGGCTGAGTTTTTCTGCTGCCATTTTTTATCAAAGGATTGAAGGGCTTGACAGGCACATGGGCCACATATGTGACTGTGTTTGTTTATTTGCTTCTTTGCCTACGTTGCAGAACAATGTGGCAGGCGCTCTGTGTGACGAGTGCAAGCCTGGGTTCTTCCACCTATCAGGGTCCAACGCTGAAGGCTGTCTACAGTGTTTCTGTATGGGCGTCACCAAACAGTGTTCCAGCTCCACTTGGAATAGAGAACAGGTGGGCTGCCAAGCTCTGAATGGAAAAAGAAGGAGCACATATATTTGGCACCATGATGTCACTCAGTGTTTGCTCACTAATGCTGTATCAGCAAATCTTTTCAGGTTCTAGATTGTTTCTAGTTATAAGCAATGTGCAAACGCTTCAGTCAGACTTGTTTCTGCATCTCTCAGGTGCGGGGCGGCGTAAACGGGCAACTCTTCTCCCTCTCCAATAGTGCCAACACTAATACCATCACTGAAGGCATCTCACAAAGGGGCTCCTCTGAAGTTGTCTACCGTTTCTTCTCGAGTCTCCCTAATGACATCTACTACTGGGTCCTGCCTGAGAACTTCAGGGGAGATAAGGTGAGGAAAACTAACAAAACAACAACCAAGTGAGTAGCAGGCAGGGAACAAGGAAAAAAGCATGCATGTTTAAGGTGATTTCTGTTTTCTGATTTCTATGTTGTCAAGTAAGAAGGCTGCCTTTATCCATGCATTGAGGCTCTTTTGGACCTTCGAGTCAAAGCCAGTCAAGGATGTCTTGTGACTCCCCTCACAGTATCGGAGGGGTTAAATACCTTTCCACTATTCAGTTTGTTGAAATGCTCACCTTTTCAAAGCAGATGGCCATACTTCACTAATCTGTTTCTGCTGGGAGTTTCTTTCTGTTTAAAACTGATGATGTCTCTCGGCTGTCTCCAAACACTTGCTCAAAGGAAATTTGTGCTTCTCTCTGTATTGTCCATCCATCCATTCGCTTCCGCTTATCCTTTTCAGGGTCGCGGGGGGCGCTGGAGCCTATCCCAGCTGTCATAGGGCGAGAGGCGGGGTACACCCTGGACAGGTCGCCAGTCTGTCGCAGGGCCAACACACAGGGACAGACAACCATTCGCACTCACATTCATTCACACATTCACACCTAGTGACAATTTGGATTATCCAATTAACCTATCCCCACAAGCTGCATGTCTTTGGACGGTGGGAGGAAGCCGGAGTACCCGGAGAGAACCCACGCGAACACGGGGAGAACATGCAAACTCCACACAGAAAGACCCCGGCCTGATGTTGGAATTTGAACTCAGGACCTTCTTGCTGTGCGGCAACGGTGCTAACCACCGTGCCACCGTGCTGCCTCTGTATTGTAATGTCTTGATATTACTATGTAAAGTGCTCTTAGATGACCTATGTTATGATTTGGCACTACACGAATAAAACTAATTTGATTCGAATGAGCATTTGTTTTCAACATGTTGCTACCAGGTGACAGCTTATGGCGGAGAGCTTCGCTACACAGTGAGCTTTGAACCATTTCAGCGCTCTCTTGTGATTGATGGTCAGCCAGATGTGGTTCTCCAAGGCAATGGAATCTTCCTGGAACACTACGCTCAAACCAGACCGCTCCCACGTCTCCCACAAATTGTCACTGTGACCTTCCGAGAGGTGTGTTTCAGTGTTTTTTGGGAGTTTAGCTAAACCTAAATCCTCATCAACATTTCACTTTCGCTTAATTGTTTTTCTCTGGCTGACAGTCTGAATGGCGTCGTGCTGACGGACAGCCGTGTACTCGTGAGCACCTACTGATGGCGCTGGCAGACGTTGCTGTCTTCATGATCAGAGCCAGCTATGCCGACAATTTGGCTGAGAGCAGGTATGCTGGGAGGTTCCTCAAAGAGTGTGGAAAAGTTTCACAAATCACATATTAATCCGAGAGGATCACACTGCTTCACATGTCTTTTTTATGCGTGATTTAGTGTCTCAGATATCCAGATGGACATTGCTGTTCCTCACTCAACTGGGTATGAACGTGCTCTGGAGGTGGAAGAGTGCGCCTGCCCTCAAGGATACAGAGGACCATCTTGCCAGGTACACATGAGGAGAGTAGTCTAGATTATTCTAGATGAGATGACAAAAACTTAATAGCTGCAACTAATGATTATTGATTTATGATTCTATTCATTGTTATTAGTTGTACAGAAAGAGGCATTTTTGCTTTGGAGTTTTTAAAGTAATGGAAAATGAAAAAAATCTGCACTAATGTCTCTTTATAAATAAATCAATAATTATTTATACATGTAGTTTTGCACAGGAAATATTTTCCCTCAAGTGAACTACAGCTGCCAGTTAAATCAGTTTAATGTATCAAAGCAAGAATAACAGGATGTTAAACATTGATGGTTGTTCATCTGAGGCTAGCTTAGCTTCAAGCTTCTGTAGTCCGTTCTATGTGAAACTGCAAACTCCATCTTCTGATAATTCAAACTGCTGTTTTGAATTGGTACGAGCAACTTTGCAACCTTCGATTTTACTGAAGTTATTCTGACAAAGGAAAGAAAGCAAAGGCACCACAGATGTGTCTAAGCTTGCTAGAAATAAAGTCTCTTAATTTTTTCCATAATACTGCTTGGCGATAATTGCAGTCTGTCTCGCTCCGGCAGTGGAACAAAGACATTTTCCTGTTTGTCATCACTTGTCTCTCACCTGAGGTGCTTTTCCATTTTTTTCCATTCTGCAGGAATGTGACGAAGGGTATACGCGGACTACCTCTGGGCTTTACCTGGGCACATGTGGGAGGTGTGATTGTAACGGTCACGCCAGCAGCTGTGACCCGGAGACCGGCAGGTGTCTGGTAGGTTCTGTGCTACTCTTCCCCTCTCTGTAGCCTTTGTCAGTGCTGAGCCGTCTTTGATCTCTGACACGGAATGTGCAAATTATTTCTTGGCAAATCCCAACATGTGGCTACCTAAGTGCCATATCTTCAACTGTTCCATGGATCACACCCCTTTTTTATGTGTTTCCTGACCTAAAGCAATGTCTCCATAACACTGCTGGCTCAAGATGTGAGCGCTGTCAAAATGGTTTCTATGGAGACCCTGTCACGGGTGGTGCTCAGGCCTGTAAGCCCTGCTCCTGCCCTGGAATCTCTTCTAATAACCAGTAAGTTTATGTCAGAAATCATTTTCAGTTTACTTTTTTGTTCTTTTTCATGCTAAAGTAAACTGTGTGCAGGGCAGGATCATTCTCAATCGTCATCTCTGTTTTTTCAAACAGATTCTCCACGACCTGCTATCTGGATTCTGACGGCCAGCCGACCTGTGACAACTGTCCTCTTGGATTCACTGGCCGACGCTGTGAAAGGTACGTTGCTCCTCTTCTATTTCTCATCTCTCTATTTTTCTCTTTGTCTTCCTCTCAGGGTTGTCTAAGCACTGCTCAGTGTTTGGGGTTACCTGGCTGGCCGGCAGAAAGGTTTCCAGGGGCTGGCAGTAGCACAGACTGATTTCATTCACAGGAGAGGGATATAAGCATGTCTGTGGTTCAAATTTCCCTTTTTTTCATGGTTTTTGTAGCTGAAGTATATCAAAGGAGGGATGGGATCTCTAATATATCTTTAAGGTTTTGTACTGTGTCCTCACAGAGCTGCTGGTGGTTCTCAGTGTTGTATTGTGGTGTTTTGATTTGCAGATTGTGAAGTTATTTCTGCTGCTACTAGTAGTTTTCTTCGTCCCACATGCGACACAGACCACTAAGGTTATTTCTCCTGTGGCACAATGCTGTGTCTTTGTTGTTGGCTAAGTTCCCTTCGTTGGTAACGAGGATGCCATCAGTCAGATTAGATTTTTTTTTTTTTATAGAAAAGAAATATGCTGAAGGAGAACTAACAGTTTGGAAATAGACTTTTTTCCCTCTGTATATCTTACTTTTGCTTTCTTCTCCTTTTACATTATCTCCAGAAGCCTTTTTCAAAGGTTGCCTTCTGCTTCACCTTTTTGCTTGGCTGATAGAAACACATTGTAGGTGCTGGCTAATGTGATTTCTGCACAGATCAGTTGTTTTGGTCATAAATGTAGATGTGGCATTTATGTGGACTGTCTGGCTAATGAATCTTTGCCACCCCAATGGCAAAGATGAAAAGGTGACTTGGGTACACAGCGCATCTTGTCATTTACTATGATATGAAGTCCCTGCCTGTATCCCTGCCTGATTTTGCTATTTTGATATTAAGAGAAGAGATGCCATCTGCAGACAGTTGTGGGGACCCATTCCTGGAGAAGCACACAGAGGGCTCCCTGCCTATGGGATGTGGATCTGAAACAATATTCAATTTCAACTGGGATAAAGAATTAGAACTAAACGGCAGTGGAGATGATGACAGTGAAAATCCTAGGCCTGTTACTACTATTATCCCTACTAGGGCTTTATTGTCTACTGCATCACAGCATCACAGAACTCAATCAACAAAAATAATTGGGGTGGGCGTTGTTTCAGTCACCCCCAAAAAGTTAGTGTCCAGACTCCCACCACGCTTCACTCCAAGCCCAGAGCGCAGACAGTCAAGCTTCCAGCAACTTCTCCGGCTTCACCTGAACTCCTTTAACCGACGACTGACCATGCTGGAAAGCAACACGCTTGATATGAAGGACAGCATTCATAGTATGGAGAAACAGCAGAGTCTTCTCAGCTCCCAGCTGAAAGACGTTATCAGTCTGCAGACAGCCTCAGAGAAGAACAAGAAAGTTAGCGAGCTGGAAAAGAGCTACACAGAAATGGAGGCTCGTCTGAGCAGACTAGAGGGGCGGTTAGAGATCCTAATAGATGGTTTCACAGCCCTGGCTCAGGAGATGAACAAGATGAAACGTACAAGACACATTTCCCGTTCACTCCAAGAAAAAAGGGTTCTGCCTTCACTCACAACTGTCATTGCGGTCCCATTGCACTCAACACCTCAGCCTCAGGTCAGAGTTATACCTACTAAAATGTCTCTCACTAGTAAAGCCACTGTTCCCAAAAGCATACCGACTCCAGGTCTCCTCTCAAACAAACACAAATCTGCTCCTAAGACAGATAGAAAAGTCCAATCAGTGAAAAACACAACAAACCTCCAATCAGTCAATAGGTCATTCAAAAATCAGTCTTCAGCAAGATCAACAGTCAGGTTGAAGACCAGCCAAAGTAAACCTAACACTAACTCAGAGTCTACACCTCAAACTGTAGTGAAGCCTCAAACAAAAAAGCCGGAGGGCAGGAGGGCTGCTGTGACACCAAAACATAATTCACAGCCAAGGCAAACAAAACTAAAGGAAGTTAAAGAAGAGGCAACAATCACAAAATTTCAAGTGGACCCACCACCTCACAACTCAAAGCCTGCTAAAATCCCTCAGCTGCAAAAACAGTCTGATCGGGCCAATAAAAAGGATCCAGCTCTACTTAACATAAACAATGGCCGTAAAAAGACAGTGATAGCAGATGCAACAAAGAAGGCTCCGGAGAGTGTGAAAACTTCAGAAGATGATTCAAAGAAATTGCCAAAGCCTCACAAAGGTAGCTCTAACCCAGATAAGAAAAAGACTGAGCACAAGTTTGCTCATAAGTTGCCCTCTCACAAAACGAAAAATTCAACCAAGGTCACAGTGACAGCCACAAAGACTGTTAAGGCTACTACAGCCAAGAAACCTAAAACAACAGTAAGAAGGACAACTCTTGCTC
The DNA here is from genome assembly GCF_057381845.1 of Rhamphochromis longiceps. NCBI lineage: Eukaryota > Metazoa > Chordata > Actinopteri > Cichliformes > Cichlidae > Rhamphochromis > Rhamphochromis longiceps. Next base: position 32,088,130 of record NC_140576.1, on the reverse strand, counting down.
AAATCAACGCTACCTCTCCAAAGAAGAAGTCGAACATAACGATAAAAAGGACATCAAGTCCCACTAAATCCAAGGCTGTTGCTAGGAAGAAAAACACTAAAAAACACCAACATAAAAAGAAAAAATATTTTGAATCTGGAGTTTTGGACCTGCTGAGGCTTCTAAATGGAGATTCTAAATCTGCTAAGCAGAGCAGGAATCAAGAAGGTTCTCTACATATTGTCTTGGGAAAGCTGGCCATTCCCATCAAAATTATCCCTGATGACTAGAAAATATGTTGTTGTTGTATAATTTTTTTTCAGTTATTTTTTTTTTATTTCTCTGATCTTGGTCCTATTTATATATACTACAATCATATCAATGGAATATAATGAAGGCACAAATATTACAGTACTTACAGTATTTTACAGTGACTTTTAATTTATTAAAGGTATACTATGCGTTTACAGTATAGACTAATACAAAAGTGTTTGGGGGGGATGTTTTCCTCTGCAGAAACCCAACCATTTTTTGTCATTTCTTCTCTCCCCTCTTATTCTGCTGTGTTTGCTACATTTCTAAGCTGCAACTTTTATCCCAAACCAAAAACAAATTGCAGGTTAGTCACAGTGGATATCTTTAAAAATGTTCTGTCCTCTGCTCTCTGTGTGTGTTTGACGGCTGAGCTGTGCTGCTCACACAGAGCAGAGACCACAGGGGACAGCTTGAAGCAAAATTCCTCTCCCTCTTACTTGTCGAGTCATAAAGAGGGGCCGATTTTAAAGGGACAATGCTTTGTTTTTGCTTTGTTCTTTTTGGTTTTTTTGCAAACAGTAACCAACAAGTCCTGCATTTGATACCTTTAGTGTATTATTCCTTTAGTCTTTAATGTAGATGCTTACATATTTTTAAGTGTATTATGTGGCAAAGTACTGTCAGAACTATTGCACACAATTCCGCTATGAAGAGATTGCTTAGCATGTGAACCTTTCATATGTGTACTTTGTTCACTTCATTATGGGCATGCTACCTCAAATTTGACCCCTAAATGTTCCTCTGCAGTCCAAGGCTTTGGACATAAAAAAAAAGAATCCAAGGGCAAAATTTTAATATTGTCATGTAAAAAAATGAGTGTTGCTTTCTGCTTTTGGAGATTGTGCTTTGCGTTTTATATTTTTATAATTTCCATATGATGTTCTTTCAGTATGACAATTTCGATGTACTGTATGTTGATTTTTGTTATTATGATGTCTGTAAAACAAGATTAAGTTAACTCCTTTTGGAAAGTTCTTGAAGTCCCAGTAGACAGTTTGAATAGTGTTTCTGAAAACAAGTTTATAGCATGGAAGTCTGCTTTCTTGGCTGTTGACCTATGGACCTGCCAGAGGATAGGTGAGGTAAGACTGACAGCAGTCGTCCCTGCACAAATCGGGTTTGGATGAGCTGGGTGACAGTGCCAATGTATGCTTGAGCTGATGGTGCTTTGCTTTTCTTTGTCGCACTATCAAAAATGATCACTTTCTTCTGCCTTAGCATCTTCTCTTTTATCTATTCCTAGTAGCTACTATTCCTACCTCTGCTTTCTTTGTTGTCACATGAGTTTAGATTAATAATTGTTTTCATCTTGATCATTTTTTTTCTGGTTTTCTATAAATTGTAGTGTTTCTGTTCATTTGAAAAAGAGATTTCTCATTTTCAGCTGTACAACACTCCTGTGAGAGATGGGATCAACATCTGAGACATGTTGAAAGTTTTATCAGAGGCTGTGCTTCATCCATCTCCAGTGCAGGCAGTGTTTAAAACCTGTTAGTATACAGCGGAAAAGCTGGGTGATTTGGTTCATGTTGATGTAATGCTAGCTGTCTGTGTAGATGCGTATACTTGCTGAATGGAGTAACAGAATGGTACATGTGTTTCTTGTCTGAGTCACTCAGTCCTTTGTTTCTTGCTGAGGTCTGGTTTGGGTCAAGAAGATGCCTTAAAGGACATTATTCATCAAATTTATCTCTTCTAGCAGGCTTCCCAGCTTCCTGCCCCATTGTTCCTCAGGTTAATACTTTTTGCATCCTTCTTGACTGGAAATATTTACTTTAACTATCTATTTTTATTTCAGATGTGCTCCAGGATACACTGGTAATCCAATGCTTGGACAGAGCTGTAAAGTTGGCAATGGACGTGATGGTAAATTCAGTATTTTGATCTAGAAAAATAACAAATCTGTGCCTTATTTTTATAAGGAAAATACAAGTTGCAAAGATACTATTCAATACAGAACTTACTGTAATCTTCTACCTTTCTGCCGTGTGACAGAGTGCTATAACTGTGACCAAAGAGGGCATGAAAGCTGCAATAGTGGTGTGTGCAACTGCAAGGTGATCAGACACCGTCACTTCATGTTTGCATTAATTCCTTAGGTATTTTCACCTTCTGAATATTATAGCATGGGCTGCTTGTATCTTTTTCCTCTGATGCTGGTGTAGATGAACGTTGAAGGCCAGTATTGCTCCACCTGTAAGACTGGGGCCTTCCATCTGAGCCAAGAAAACAAAGATGGCTGCCTGTCCTGCTTCTGTATGGGTGTCACTCAGCAGTGCTCCAGCTCAACCTACTACAGAGATCTGGTAAGACTTTAAATAATAGTAAAAATACAAAAACAGATAGGGTCAAGGCCCAGCAAAGACTCCAATATGGCCTACTGGGCAGCGTTAGAAAATGTGATGGAGGGCATAAATCTTGGACTTTTAACTGTATTAGCATAAGTTTTACAGTGTTTCCTGCTGATAAAGACCTCCGTTGTAGTCATTCATACTACACCAAAGTAATTAAGTAACAAATAAACAATTGAGTGACAGAAAGGTTCCTGTTTTTTTTCATTATTGCAACTTCCCCCATTTTGCTTTCTTCATTGGTACCTTTTTTAATGTATCTTTTGTAGTGGGTCTCTATTAAACCCTGCACTTTCATTATTCATGTGCAAGAAGACCTTCAAGTCTCATGCAGTCTGTATCAAGCCTGTTAGTCTGCTTCTCCCTTCCTTTTAGCAAAGTTTTTTTTTCTGATTTTCTGCCTCTTGGAAATGAAAGATTTCAGCACATGGTGGAAGGGTGTTCTGTGCTCACAGCCAGAATATGAGAATATGACATCACCATATTAGGGGTATCAACTTTCGCTGATCTGAAAGTGTAAAAATGTGTTTGAAGTGGAGCGTTTAAAACCGTCTGAACTCTGAGCATTTGGATCAAAGAGATTACTTATCTGTGGGAATGTTTAATAGGAGCGTCTTTTATCACTTTAAAACTTTGCGATTAAAAAATGAGGAAATGCAAAATATTTTTCTTTTAAGCACCTTATTTATTAATGTTTTTTAAGTGGTACTGCATTATTTAGTGGCTTGTATACTTAAATTTGCTTTGTAGGTGTCCTCAGTCTTTTCTCCAGGGAACTTCCAGGGATTCGCTCTGGTCAACCGTCAGCGCACCAGTCGCATTTCCACTGGTTTCACTGTAGAGATTTCCAATGAAGGCACTCAGCTGTCCTACAGTAACTTTGACTACCTGGGACAGGAGCCTCACTACTGGCAGCTTCCAGGAGTTTACCAGGGTGATAAGGTCAGTATTAAAAAGAATATACCACAGATACAACAGTTAAAACACCCCCATGCTGCATATAAACATGCTCAGCAGCACACATCAGAAACAACTAGACCATCCTACTCAACTATTTTCTCCCTTTTGCTGCTTTTTCTTACTTCAAGCTTCAGCCAGTCCTTTTAGAGTGAACTTGTTTATCAATCTTTGCGTGATTTCTTTTCCTTCATTCCTGCAGTGGTTTCATCTTTTAAATCTGAACAGCATTTATATTGGCAAAATAATTTGTATAGATTTGATGGCCCCAGTGACGACTCACATACTGTAGCTTGTTCTTTGTGTTTGTCTCCCTCTCCACGCTCTATAGAAAAATTCTCATTTTGCTCGTGTGAAACGAAAAGATCAGGTATAAAGTTGTTGTATGTTGTGATTGCTATTAGATCATATAAAATCTGGTGATTTTTTTCTGAAGTGCAGTGTTATCTGGCATGTTTCAAGTAACTGTACTGCATTTGAAATACGCTGGTTGATGTACAATAATAATAATTATCATGTTATGCATATATCGTGAATATGCACTGAAAAGTTCTGTGATCATTTATCTATACTGGCACAGTTATTTATTAGATGCATGCCATTTTTACAGCTGTGCATGCATTTTGCAGCTGAAGGTGGCAAACAAAGGCCCCTTAGAGTTACCCACTTTTATCAAAGTCCATATTCCACATCGCTTTCTGCTTCACATGATATAAGCCTTGTGGATTGATCATTAATGGTCCATTTAAAAGAGCTTCATAAACTTTAACTTTTACTGGAATAACACTGCCATAACACTTGCAAATACCATCAGCTCAGTGGTGAGCAAAGTGATCAAAGAGCTTACTTTATCCACATCAATAGAGTGATTCATATTTGCCAGAGGAGCAGCTAAGGAAGGATGCTTCCATCTGGAACCTAATGGCCACTCAACGTAAAGACACCCACAGAACCAAAAGAGCTAGTCAGGTATTTGGTGTGACCTGCACTGTAGATCGGAGAATGTAAAACTCGTTTGTCTAACAAGAATAAGTGATGCACAGTGTTTTTGTGGACATCTATAGAAGTAACAACATCATCTTGGTTATTAGATGTAGCAGCATGAACACTTGGGTTTGATGAAGTGGGACTGAGCAGAAGCACATCGTCAGATATGAGCGTGTGTGCATGTAAGTGAGTTATAGAGAACTCTGGCATGAATAGCAAAATCTTAGTTTCTTACGTGAAAGAACTTTTTAAGTGTTTTGTTGGTGTGACTACATTGTTTGAATGGAAATAATAGAATGAGCCTATCATGGGCAGCATCTACAGTAACTATATAAAAACTGATTGCATGTATAACCTGGTGTTTCTAAATAAACTTTGTCACTTTTATTGATGGTCAAGCAAGGTTTCCATGGTAGGTCCCCCTTCTCTTGGAGTGGGTATATATCAGGTTACCTATTACCTGTCTCTGGTACACCACTTTCCCCTCAGGGTGCTGTCAGAGAGCTGGATGATGAAGTCTGGGCACTTCTCTCTAATTTCTCCAATGGGCAAGCTGGTTCTCCTCCATTTTTTCCCTCCTATAAATCCTCCTCCTTTCCTCCGTACTCTTCTCCCTATACTTCCCGAGTCTCGACTTCCTCTTCGTCTTCCTCTCATTCTCGCTGGTCTTTGCGTAACCCGAGTCCCCCACCCTCCCCATCTGGTATCGCTTCAGTTAGACCAACTCGACCCCAACCTTACTCCCCAGGACATGCTCCTCATCTCCAGGTACACTCTGTCAGAGATTGCAAGAGGTTTCGTTTATTTTTCGCAACCCTTATGTTGATGTCTTGCATTTCTTTTTGGGGCCTGGTTCTCCCGTGAATCAGCAGAGCAAGAACACAGTGAGCAAGACTTATAGTACGACTGGTGGGACCAGCAAGGTAGATAGTGGAATGACTGAGTGACTAACTTCATGTACATTATAATCTTAAACCTTTAAAGTTAATTAACAACTTTCTTTTTTTATTTGTTGAGGGTTGTTTTTTTCCAGATATTTAAAATAAAACTTAATTATAATTTGCGACATTAATGCTGAATATAATGCATGTAGTTCATAAACACTAGAGAATGGGTAGTTGACTTAATTCTAGTGATTAATTGGAATGGAGGTATTTTTTGTTGTTAAGCAAATCACTCCCACTCATTGCTGTCACAGTGTGCACTGTAATTCTCCACTTAACACTGGTTTTTATAATGGCCTGTCATTATGCTGTTGTCTGGTTTAGATCCCCATCTAATTGAGGCACTTGTTAAGCTGTCATTGCCGTATTACTGACTGTGCAAGTTGCTGTTTTAGTTGTCAGGCAAGGCACAGTGCAAGTGCTCTGCTGTTATCGATTGGCAGCAATGAAACTCCTACGTGAAAACATCTACTTCAAAGTGTTTAGTTACATGTTATGTTTGTCCCCGATACTTCCCAGGCATACTTTCTGGAATTCTTGCTTGCTTGCTTGTGATTTCATCTTGCTGCTTAACTCTCGCTCGCTTCCTGTGGCTTATTCTCCTTCCTCCTTTGCCTCTCAGTACTTTCTGGTCTACAAAGGTTTCAACTTGCACCAGGATGGTCTGCTCTACTGGCAGCTTCCAGGGCAGTTCACAGGGGATAAGGTAATTGTGAAAACGTGGCTCGCTCCTGGTCATCCCCTTAGAGGTCACATAAAATATTGCACTCCTATTATCCTCAAGCATTCCTACATACCTGTCCACAAAACCTATGCCCATAGTTTTCCAGTTGTCCCCCACCCTTTCCCTTCAGTGTAGCTTCTTGATTTCCTGTCCTACATTCCTCCTATGTATTAAAATGTGAGGGCTTTTTGCCATGTTATGATTGGAGTTTTAACTGCTTGGCTTTTTGTAAAGTGAGATGTAATGCAAAGGTCAGAGATCATGTTATTAGATTTTCTCTTAATTAAGTGATGAAGTGATGAAAACATGCGTGGCAGTATACGTCTCACATGAGACAAAAGCAGCAGATGCAGCAATGTCATGACTTTCATTCTTTGCTATGGCCTCCGGCTTCAAAAGCATACATAAAGCAAGTTGATGGTATCTTTCTTTGTTAATGGCCTTGGAAAAAATAACCTTCACAATCACAGAAGCCATTAGACATCCTTCCCATGGATAAAATTCAGGGAATGCACTTTTACATGTATTTACAACTCTGCAAAATGTAAAGATGCTCACATGTTGGAAAAAAATCAGTTTACACCTTTATATCCTCCTATCAAAGGACTTGTTGTCAGTAAAAACTCACTTTCAGAAGCCACCAATGTGTTTCACATTTCTCTTTTATCTTGAGAACTGCAACACTCATTAACCTGACATTAAATTTCACGCTTTAGGTGGGGTCCTATGGTGGAAAACTTAAATATACCATTTCCTATGTGGCTGGTCCGAGAGGAACGCTCCTTGATGATGCTGACGTTCAGATTATTGTGAGTATCTCTGGGAAGTTTGCTGTTTTCTACCATTGTTATATGCATTAGGAGGATTTGCTCACCTGCTTGTGTTTTTCCTTCAGGGTAATGACATCACCTTGGTAGCCCGTCAGCCTTGGCAGCGGAGGCAACAGGGCAGAGAGATGAATACATTTGAGATCGTCTTCAGAGAGGTGAGTGGTTCATAGCGTTAAGTTATTTTATAAGCCAATTTAATTACAAGTTAGATTTTTCCAATTTAAATATATTTTTAATTTTTACTATAGGCCTGTGTTATATATATATAGATAGAGATAAAAACTACAGAAAATTTTAGGCTTGTTGAAGTGAAACCATCCACGACTGAGCCTGTCCTTTGTTTTCTTATCTTCCTGAAGCTGAACATGCTAAAACTCACTTTTCTTAAAATCTATTCATAATGCACACCAATTGCTTTAGCCTATTTTTTTTCCTCCCTACTAGGAAAATTGGCGTCGACCTGATGGCATGATTGCCACTAGAGAGCACCTGATGATGGTTCTGGCTGATCTCGATGACATCCTGATTCGAGCATCCTACTCCACAGAGATGCGCTCCTCCAGCATCTCTGACATCAGCATGGAAGTTGCTGTGCCCAACTACAGCGGCTTGGCACAGGCCCTCGAGGTGGAGCAGTGCCGATGCCCACCTGGATACCAGGGACTCTCCTGCCAGGTCAATATTTTTTTCAATAAATTTCTCAGATTTTTCTTTCTTTTTCCTTTTTACCTGATTGTGCCTAAATCAAGTATGTGTCATTTTTAGGACTGTGCTCCTGGCTATACCCGCACCGGTGGTGGCTTGTACCTGGGTCACTGTGAGCTCTGTGAATGCAATGGTCACTCTGACTCCTGTCACCCGGAGACCGGCATCTGTACAGTACGAAGCACCAGATCAGCTAATGATTGGTATTTTTCTTTGAATTAAAGCTTCCTGACAAGATCTCTAAACAGAGTATTTGCCTTCTTCCAGAGCTGCCTACATAACACGCAGGGTGAGCTCTGTGAGCAGTGTGCTCCTGGTTTCTTTGGTGACCCCACTGTTGGCACTCCAGAAGACTGCCAGCCATGTGCCTGCCCTCACACTGACCCAGACAACCAGTAAGTTCTGGCACGTATATTAAGACGTTACATTCCAGCTCTATTTATAGCTCAGGACAACTGTCCAGTGCAATTAACCCTGTCTTGTAGATTTTGGAGTATTGGTGAAACATTACCCTGTTTACTACAGCCTTATATCAAATCCTGCGTATTTCATTATCCTGATGAAAGTGTCTGATTTTGCACTTACATTTCACTTTACCATAACATAATTTTGCTGTTTCATGGCAATGAAATACCAAATCTGTTGAAAATAATAATTTTGAAAAACAATTGTAAAAAGGCAAAGTCTTAAAGACTACTATAACTTCCATAAAGGACCCTAAGTCTAGTCAAAATTACAAGTAAACACCAATTACTTGTTAACTGAGTTTCTAGACCAACACTTTTACTGTGTGTGTAACTTATGCAGGTTCTCCCCTACCTGTGAGAGCCTTGGAAATGGAGGTTACCAGTGTACTGCCTGTCAGCCTGGCTACACTGGCCAGTACTGTGAACGGTAAGATAACTGCTACTCTCAGAGAGAATACCTCATGTGTTTATTTCAGAAAAACCTTAATAAGATGAAATGCATCATTTATTAAAATACACCTACTGGAATTTCTGTAAAAGTGCTTTTGCTTTCCATGGACTGTTGTGAGACGGGGGGTTTTTTCTGTGCCTGTTAGTTGTGCTCCTGGATATGTTGGAAACCCACAGGCAAGAGAGAAGTGTCGTCCAAATGATGGTAACGTTTCCATGCTTCCAATAAAATAAATGAAAGCCTTGTGCTGTAACTGTGCATGAAATCTATAGGAAACATAATAATTCAGAAATTTATGAAATTTTTGACTGTTCTTACAAAATTCTTCTCAGAGTGAATTCCTGAGTGTTTATATTGACCGTTGCACCTCCAGTTGCAGCCCCACTCGTAGTCAGAATTTATCCAGAGAGAGTCCTAGTGCCACAGGGAAACCCTGTCACTCTGCGGTGTCAGGTGTCTGGATCACCTCCGCACTATTTCTTCTGGTCGAGAGAAGATGGACAGCCAATCTCCGGCAGTGCTGAGAGACATAGACAAGGTACAAGATTCAACCCTTTCACCCTAAATGTAAATGAAACTGACATGATCGTATCTTGTATAGTAGAATGATGATATATATGCAAATGCGAAATTTGTGTGTGCAGGAGCCGAGCTGTACTTCACCAGCGTCCAGCCAAAGGATGCCGGTGTTTACATCTGCACCTGCCAAGACCAGCGCAGCACTAACAGGAGCCACGCTGAAATTGTTGTCACAAGTGTGTATGGGTATCACTGTCACATTAAGAGAAAGATGTTTTTCCTGATGCTGCCTGTTAAAGAACACCAAATATATGTCAGCTGTGGTTCAATAAACACTGATTTTTATGATGAAAAAAAAGGATTTGGGCTTTGTGGTAAATTTAAATTGGTGTCTTGTGTTGCGTTCTGAAATCCTCTTGAAGTATTTTTAAACAGTCAATGTAATCTAACTCTCCCTGCCACCAGGTGTCCCTTCCAAACCTATCCAGGTAATCGTTGAAGAGCCCAAATCCCAGACTATAAGGGTCGGGTCTACTGTCCAATTCATCTGTACTGCACAGAGCAAGGTAACGCTGGCTCATCCTTTATTTATGAGACACTGAGACAGTGTTTTGGAGACGCATACCCTGTGAGATTCATATATGTTTATCTGCTAACTTACGTACAGTCACCAGCCTACACTCTGGTCTGGACTCGAAGCGGCAATGGGAAACTTCCCAACCGTGCCATGGACTTTAACGGCATCCTAACAATTCAGAATGTCCAGCCTGAGGATGCAGGTGTCTACATTTGCACAGGTTCCAACATGTTTGGCATGGACGAGGGCAGAGCCATCCTCTACGTGCCAGGTTCGTGATCCTTGGCACCGCATTCCATTACCCATCACGCCTTGCTGCCATACCAGCTGTGACTACCATACTTTCTCATCCTCACACATTACCCCAGTCCGTCGTCTTACAGTAGTGCATGCTTTTCGTTTCACGCCGTGTGATGTAAACATTCAGCTCAGGGTTAACAGCTTCCTAAGCGCTTGCAGTTCTAACTCCCAGTGCTTTCGCCCTCTGCTCTCAGTTACCACATATATGACATGTCTGACCTCATGCTGCCAATCAATCAGCTCTCTTCTCTGCTTTTTTTTAACTTACAGTCTTTTGTGTCTCTTAATGTGGTTTCCTGGAATATATATGAAGAAATACAGCTTGTGGGTTTGGTAATAACTGAAACTGTAGAACATAAGATATAACACACAATATACATGGGCAAGCATACAGATTAACTAATGGGCACTCAAAGGTCATATCTCTTTTGGAGATGTGATTTGTGGACAATGCTTTCTGCCAACACTCTGATGAAGCTACTGCTGATTTTTATCTTCTTGTTTGTTTGTTTTTTGGTTTATTTTTTCATAATTAATCGGTGGTGGTCTGGTTGCTTCCTGATTACTCATAGATTTTCTTGTTGGTGCCGCCAAACATTTTGCTAGCAGGGTGCTGGATTCTGGTGTGCTCCTATGCTCCTCCCTGGCTTAAGTGTAGTGTGTGTAGCGTAGTGCATAAGACGAGGGGAAATGCGGATGCCACGATGTGTGCTTAGTGACTCTGTGACTGACATTCAACTAGGACTTCACTGTAAAGGATGAATAGGAAGAAGTCCTACTACTCTTGAGTATTTGTGTTACCCAACTTTTAAAGTGTCCCTTCATGAAACTACTGGCTGCTTTGTTACTCCACTTACCATCCTGATGATGAACGTTGTTGAACAAAATGGTGCTACTAGTCACACAGTTGGTTAAATCTATGTTTAAATTTACTGTTGAACTGTGCTGTACTGTTGTAATAGTAATGTTTCATTCCTTTAGTGTTAGTCCACCTTTGTATTGATTGCTACTTCTAATTTTTTGTTGGTTAAAAACTTCAATATCTGACTTTTTCATCTGACCTGCAGAAGAAAAAGAAAAAAGCATGTATTAAATCAACTACAATTGTATATTATGTTTTTTATTTACACTTTGTCAATGTTGTTGGTGCTTTTGATTCTGTGATTGACTGAAATTTGTTAGCCTAGAATGTTTTCATGAAATCAAATATATAAGAAATGTAGATTTTGGGTGGCTTTTTAAAGGAACCTTTAAAAAAGGCAACGTGGACACAGTTACATGGCAAGATGTTTGTTTACATTCACACAATTTTAAGTATTTTTACTAAAAAAAAATACTTTTTAATTTCACAGGTTAAACTTTAAATGTTGTCTTTTGGCTTTATTTCAGTCGACTGAGTAGATTTCTTTATTTTTCATTCTTATTAATTCAAAGGCTACATGTCAGCATGTATACACAAATGTGCTTTTAAATATATTTTTAAATTTACTCTCCTTTTTTTTACTTTCTTTTTAAAACACACCAAAATTATGTAATGTACACTACAATGTATTTATATTAACTGTGAAATATGTTTAAAAGAAAAAAAGTTATTAAAAGTATCACATATAGAACAAAGAGATTTTTTTTTACAGCCTCACTCATTTACATCTATAATATATTTTAGATTCAGGGTGACCACAAGCTGTATGTTGGCTTTTAGCACCTGAAATTTCTGTATTTAAAACAGCTTCTTGCTACTAACCTGCATGTGGCTACTTTGTATATCTTAATTTTGTGTTGCTGAACAGTTCTCATAGTGATGCTCTTTGAGTCTGTGTGTCTGTGTGTTTGTATGTTTCATGATTCTTTTGTCTGTTACACATGTGGTGGTCAGACTTTAAAGTCTAAGTGGGTTTTCCTCATTGTTAGATAAGCATAAAACTGATACATTTCAAAGCATCATTTCGGAAACTATCTTGACTCACACAATATGTATTAGGTAAGTATTAATTTGAATGCATGAAGCTATTTAATGGCACCACGAGTGACAAATTCTTAAACAATTTAAAAAAAACCACAAGCTGAAATGGAAAAACAAATGTCAAAGTGGTGCCATTTGAATTCAATCCCATGATTTTTTAACATGTTTACATCGTGTGTGATGATGTTTGCAATCGAGTGGGAAAAACTACGGCGACTCACATGCAAGGACGGATGTAAGTGTCTCTGAGGAGATGCGAGGTAAACCACCGTTACTTCAGAAAGCTGACCTGTCAGTTTACCTGTTCCCTTCATCCCTTCCTCCCTCCCTCATATCCAGAGGCCTCACAGACTCAGATGTTTTACACATCCTATGAAATGTTTGAAGGACGCAGACATAGTAAGTCCGCATGAGCATGATTTCTTCTACAGGGTTCCCTAGAAGGACCCTCCTCTCTCTGTCTCCTTTACATGCATGCTCTAATCTTCCACAGCATGGATGCGCTAGTGATTTGGTAACATCCATGTACAACCACCCAAGCAACAGCTGCAGACGCTGCATAAATAATAACCTGGAGCATACATGCTCTCTTATGTGGTGTTCAAAAAGTATCAAAAAAGTCGAATTTAGAGCTAAAAATGTGTTTTTTGTGTCCTTCTTAGAATTAAGGCTTATAAGATTGTACATGAGTGTTACTGGTTCCTACTTGACTTTTTTGGTTCATTTGGATCCATCACTGCTGGGAAAAGTGCATGTTCATTCCAATGGGCATCTCCTTGTGAATGTAGAGTCTACTTTCCATCATTTAGAAAAAGACTTTTAAAAATCTATTTTTTTCAGTCACTGGAGTCCTTTCAGTTACTTTATCGTCCTAGTTACAGATGACCAAAAAAGATGAAATATAACGTGGACAAAGTAATTAAGTATGTTTTGTTAAAATAATAATTGTCCAGCTAATTTTCTGGTTGTGTACTTGCATGTTTTATATGACAGAATGTCATATAGGAAATGTCACTTCATCCTTACCTTCTTTTCCTCTTCACTTTCCTCTATCGTTTCAGGAATCATGCTAAACTTTTTTTATACTGTCATCTGGGCTTCAAACATCATACTGTGCTTAATACATCTCATCACAACCCCATTGCATCATAGCTAAATGTGCATAGCAGACTGGAGTCCACACTTCCATTTGTGTGAAGAGATACTCAGATGGAAGTGTACTTCAAGTAACACCGTGAGTGTTTAGGCTAAACTATACTGCAGTGGCTTCATACAATCAAACACTGTATGAAGAAAATATTTGTTTCTTAAAGCAGTATCTTAATTCTAGTGTGATTATAGATAGTTGTTTTCTGCAGTGGCCACAGGTGAATTAGCTCAACGAGTAACAGAATGGATTTCCATATAATATCTGTGGTGCCCAGAGAATAACTCTTATTCCCATGACTATTTTCCAGACTCACTCAGTGCTCAGTTTATGTTTTTTTGAATAAAATTCCTCAACAACTTCTTTATGGATTGCCATGAAATATGCAGCACTACACATATTCACATCCTTTCACAACTGTTTGTAAACACCAGTAAACCTTTCACATAGCACCATCATCAGGCCGAGAGTGTCAGGTATTTTTTATAGCCCTAAAACTTGTTAAATAAAAACTTCCAATCTTTTTGAGCTCTTCTTAAAATGTGATAATTAGCAAATTATTCAATATATTTCCTAAACACATGCAGGTTAACATGTTTCTTGGCATTTAGTTAAAAAATAGTACAAACTAATGGAACTACTGATATTGCTAGTCTTTTTGAATAGCAAATGAAATACCTTTACTGTAATACAGTATAACCAGAGTAAAAAAAGATGAGAAGAATTATATCTCAAAAACTGGGCAGATAAAACCAAAGCTAACTGCTAAGACAGATCCCATGTTAATAATGTGAGAAGTAGTTTTTTGGTGGGTTTTCTTCCTTTTTTGGTATTTTAAGTGTTATTGCATGTTGCACTGATTCTACCATAGACATTTACATCCATCCATCCGTTTTGTTCCACTTATCCAATCCAGGTATGTGTGGGTGGGGGGCAACCATGTCTGCCCTGTGACAGACACGTCACCAGTCTGTCAGTGGGCCAACACACAGAGACAGACAACCATTCACATTCACGCCTTCAGACAATTTAGAATCACCAGTTAGCCAAACCTCATGTCTTTGGACTGTGGGAGGAATCCAGAGAGAACCCAGGCAAGCATGAGGAGAATATGCAAACTTCACATAGAAAGGTCACACGGAGGATTCATACCCACGGCCTTCTTGCTGTGACGTGACATTTACAAAACATAACAAATACAAATAATAAAATACATCTATAGTCATAATCAAATCAGTTCATAGATGCTAAGCCAGTGTTCAGACTGTCATGCCTGCCTCATGTCCCACAGTGAACCCCCTGGAGTGTTCGTGTCACTGGGGTCAGAGAGTCAAAGATTAGCCAAGGCTTCAAAAATCCCAGTTTTCAGCCTACAGTACATAGCCTCCTCCCATCCGACTGAAAGAGCCCTTTCTTTTGGTCTGCTACCCTGGGATCGAATACACAGTCCAGAAGCTAGCCAAACTGGCGTAGACAGCAATATACCCAGAGGCCCTGCCAAGGACTGCATGCCACATCTCATCTGTTTTGTCTGCACTGGGGATTTAGGCTGCCAAGTGGGTTGAGGCACAGGCCATCACTTTCTCTCTAAGTCTGATCACTCCCTTACATGTAAAAACATTTCCACAGTTTGTAATAAAATAACCCGATGGTCAAGCAGAGGCTGTAGTCTCCTGACAAAAATTCATGATTCATTTAGAAGGTCTGTTTCTCCATGTTAGGTCTGGCGAGATTTTAGAGCTGTGCTTGACTGAATTGTGTCCTTCTGTAGCTGCAGAGGGGGCCCGGCCTCTGGCCACTGTAACTCCCTCAGTGCTGAACGTCTATCAAGGCCAGAGGGCAGAGTTCCACTGCACAGTAACTGGAAACCCAACCCCTGCCATCGAATGGATTGGTATGATAAGTTGGATTTCATTCTTAATCTATTTAATGCAGGGTTTATTGAGCTATTTCTAGTTATTTAAGTAGAAAGACCAGATTCCGCTATGTTGTGTTTGTCTCTAGGAAATCTAGTCCAGCAAAAGAAATCTACAAAACTTACCCCCACTGCTTTGATTTTGTCATTAGTGACATTAGTGTAATTGTCCCTACAGGAGGTCCAGGTAACCGAATGAGTCAGAGAGCAGTGATACGAGGTGGCATACTGACCTTCACCTCAGTGGACGCGGCTGATGAGGGAGACTACACCTGCAAGGCCCTAAACACGCATGGCGAGCACACAGCGCGGGTTTCTCTCCTTGTCCAAAGTATGCACTGTGTTTAAGTGTGTATGCCTTTTTATTTCATGTTTCCACAGAAACATTTTGAGGACTCACAACTATCTGGGGACAAAATACAATGTTCGGGTTTAGGAATAGAGTGGTTTTCTAAGTTAACAGATGATTCCAGTTTCCTGTGATCACAATATGTGTCTTTGAATGTCATGTTGCATTCTTTGGTTAGACTCTAACCCTAGCGGTCTAGGCAACCTACCTCAAGTCCAAGTCAGTCCTCAAAATACAGAAGTCCAAGAAGGTGACACATTGAGGTTGTACTGCAGAGCATCGGGATCACCCACCCCGAAGCTCACCTGGCTGAAAAATGGAGGACAAATCCCCCCTCAGGTGAGCTATATCCATCTTTCCAATGCCTGAAAGAACAGCATTTAATTAAAAACGGTAATCGCATTTATATTCCTTTCTGTATTATCTCTATCTAAAACCTCAAGGTAAGTCCAGTGCCGATGGTAATCAGAGTGTTTATGGCTGTTTCAGCATTTTGACCTCTTAACTTTATTTTTCCCTCCCTTCTGTTTGTCTCCTCCTCTTCTTTTTTTTGTCCTACCCTGTTCTGACATTTGCTCAGGCTATTCCCTCTCACGGTTTCCATCAGTTTAAAAGCAACAGTCTCGATGTGTTACAGAGACGTATTGAGGACCTGCAGGTCTGTCCATCTGTCCACCGTCTGTCTGTTTTGTCTCATAGTTCACATCCATTGTCCTCTACTGACCTTGTCTTCACACATTGTCGACTAAGTGCATGATCAAACGTGTCCTTGATTCACACTTTGTAAACTATGTTAATTTGTCACAGCTGCTCACTAAGTCATTGTGGCATTGGTGCCAAATACATTAAAACCAACTAGCTTGGCCCGGTTGACTTCTTAGTGTACTCGCATGCAGTACCTGTTTTTAAATTATGTTGTAATAATAAAGGCATTCCATGGTGTCCTGTTTTTGTGCTGTCCATATCATACCATCCCTCAAATGTTTGGGTTCTCAGCACCCAGTTGACCCCATCATTCCATTGAGTGTATTAACAGCACTAAGCATACAGTAGGTACTGTAGGTATTTCAGACATATTTTTCTCTATGCCAGGCGTAGCCCTCTGCCCCCCTGCCCAGAGGGTTTTGTGTTAGTCTGGATTCTGACCGGCCCTCCTCGGCTTGACAAGGGCTTCGGGGCCTGTTTAGTTCTGCCTCAGAGAGCCACTGCGTTGTGTCAGCCTTTCCCAGGGGGAGCCGGGCTCTGCCGTGCGACCACGCAGAAATTCTGTATGCTCTAGCAAACAGCTTGCTTTGAAAACTTGTCAATGGGTTCAGACACACATTGAGCCACAGCCCGCCTCAGCCACTGCTCGGTTTAGCCTCCCTCACGGTTGAATGGTCCGAAGCTAAGCAGCTTTGTCCATGGATGCCCTGACACCCCCCGGATACAGTAATCCCTCCCCAGACCAACCCCTTTCTGTTTCTCCTCCCATCTAAGGTGTTTCCAAACTTAATACAAGCTCATTTTCAGCTTTGCTGGGCATCTGACTGCCATGTGGAGTAGAGTACAAACAAGTCAAGTTGCTAGCTGAAAAGTCTCAGGAGCTCATAAATATGTGGTGAAATTGTTTTAAGATATTTGATGGTGGATATAAAGTTTAGACCTGTTTTAAAATGCTAACTGTCACAACCTGTCTTCTCTAAATGTTGTAATTTTTTCATTATTTTGGTGATCAACAACTGTAAGCTGTAGTAAATTTACAGTACTGTGCAAAAAGTTTTGAGTCACCCCAAATTTCTTTATATTTTGCTAGGAAAGTTGAAAATAGGTACAGTGATTTATTGAAATGTGCAAATGTAAATCGAGGTACATTATGTAAGGCAAAAACAGAGTTTGTTCAATTTTAAACCAGCTTGAAAGTCAATAATTGGGAATTGGGACTGAACAATAATACTTGTTCAGTCTGTGCTTATGATTCAACACAAGAAATATTGCTCTTAAGCAACATTTCTTTGTAAATTCTTGAAGCGGTTTGAAGCATCTGTTCCTAAACAGATACTGTTTATTTGCTCTAGATACTTTTTTAGGCCTGGTAAGTGGTACGTGGCTTAAAAAACAAAAATCCTTCCTTTGCAAATGGTCTAAAAGGATTTAAAAAACAGCCAATGTTCAAAGAATTTTGAAAGACCTTCATAAGAGAAAATGGAGAAGAGACCACCTAAAAAATCAAGAAGGCTGCTGGAAGCTTGGGAACAAAATATAAAGAAAAGTCCTCAAGATGAGTGCACAGTGCTGTAATTATCACTGATCATGGACTATTAACAAATCATAACATCGTAGTAAAGCTGGCACTACTTTTTACACTTCCATGTACGATGGACAGTGTCACCAAATTCATAAACAACTGTACAAACTAGAGTAATAACAGCTCTTGTCTCGTCTTTAAGACCTATGCTATAGCGCTTTTGTGTTGCTTTTAGCTAGTAATGTGACTCAATCAGCAATGTTATATTTGTGCTGTTTCAAGGGACACAGGTAAGTAATGTGCTCTGTCAGTTTATGATTTATCTTTGTCAAATATGAGGCAAATATAAGTCAAATAACACTTGTTTTGTATTGTTTCACAAAAGAATGGTAATGTAGTTTCTAAGTTTGTCTCATTTTTGTATGTCCTCTCCAGGCTCGTAATGACCGCACCGACATCGGTACTCTGTTCATCCCTAATATCAAGGTGGCCGACTCGGGTACTTATATGTGTGTCGGCAGCAACAGCATTGGCTCAAATAGTGCTCCCATTAAAGTCAGTGTGCACAAAGGTAAGACAGCATGGTAGTCAAACTAAAGTCATCAGTGGCTCAGACACAACTTTCAATTTTAATTTCATTTTATTGTGTTTTACTATAAATACTCTGACAGATAAAAACACTGTTCAGCTTAACTATTTATGTTTGTGCCTTGCAGCTGATCATAGCTATAATGTGGTGAGCATCCAACCATCCATAGCTGATGTCCAAGTAGGCCACAATCTGGAGCTCAATTGTTTTGCGCCAGGAAATCCTCCTCCCCCTGTCATCTGGACTAAAGCTAGTGGACACCTCTCTGCCAATCACCAGGTAATCACACATTGTGCGTCATTGTTCCTCCATTTGATAAGAGATATCTTATATGCTAGCAAGGGAAAATAATCTATATAACCTTTATCTTTTCCAGACTGCACATAAATTTGGTTCTTTGACTTAGACTCACTCAACATGCATACAGTACATACTATACAATCACAAGGATCGCGGTTCTTGCCAAAGTCCAGTGTATGCACAACCTACTTTTGTGCCTATCCATTATATCAGTTTTGTCAGCATTTTTATGTCAGATATAGTAATAGTAATATATAATCCTTAGTAATGCATGCACAGTTAGCATGTATTTCAGACAAAAGAACTTTGTAAAAACAGTAAATAGTAAGAAAAACTTTTAAGATTTGGAACGAGACATTACTGCTGACTTTTTTTTAATGCTTTAACCACCAGAAAGTTATGCCATCTAGTTCAAGAAAAGGCTGACATTTCCAAAAATGATATCTCCAAAACTAAGCATGTCACACAAAATAATCTAGATGGACACATCTGTCAAAACAGCTGCGAACCACCAAGAAATAGACTTTTCAGGCCTTGTGGTATCTGGCAACAAGATATGAACTGCAAATCCTTTAACTCCCCTAAGTTTCAATGTGATGACAGACTTGTTGTTCCACAGCAGCTCACAGATGCTCAGTTTGAGTTTCATCTGGGGAAATTAGCTGTAGGGTTCATCCTTCCCACAGTGCATCCTGGTGGCATTGCTTCCCCTGGTAAATGTTAGCTGTTCACACGATTTCAAAGAGAAGGGAATCAGCTGGCTTCCTTCAATTGCTTAAAATGTAGTTCAGTCCCTGGTCTGTGAATATGCAGCCCTATATACAACAGCATACTTTATGTTAGTAACTATCATTAAATTTCCCGTAACTTGTGTGAATATATTCCTCAGCTTAACGTGTAATGTTGAGACATAATAATCAATTATATTGGCTTCATTAGTGAGTGGTTATAATGTTTTGCTCATTAGTGTATTGATTTTTTTTCCAGTAGTAAATGTAAGGTGGTAATTTCATCTTGCATGTTCAGTTGAAGCAACTCGATTCCTTTGTGCAGGTTGTGGGCAGTCAGCTACGAATCCTGTCAGCTACTGCAGACGACTCAGGAGAGTATATCTGTCGAGTACAAGGAAACCCCGGCAGTTCTGGATCTCGTGTCCATCAGGCCTCTGTCTCTGTGTCTGTTACTTCGTCTTCTTCACGTAAGTTTGTGTGGCACTGAGAGCCTTCCCTGAAAAAGATATCATACGGGAGCACATGTTCTAAAACCTGTATGGATCTTTCAGCATTGATGGTGCCTTTCCAGATGTGCAAGCTGCCCATTCTATAGGCACTAATGCACCTCCATAATATGAGACATTCAGAATTCAGAATTGTACGTTGAGGAACATTATTCTGAAATTGCTCAAATAATTTTTCTGCTGACTGGCATCCCTCTTTATTTCAGAGAATCTATGAAAAGATGTTCTTTTTAGACCCACTCATGTTAGTGACCTGTTGCTAATTAACCAAATTAGTTGCAAAATTTTCTTCCAGCTGTTTATTTTTTATTTTTTGGTAACACTTAATTTTCCAGTCTTCTTTGCTCAGTCTTTTTTTTTTTTTGATTTTCCGTTGCCATTATATTCAAATGATCTAATATTTTTTTGTGAAATAGTAAAATGACTCAGTTTAAATATTTGATTGTTTCCAATGTTCTGTTATAAAGACTGACTGACAGACTCAAGTAATCTAAGAGCCCATTGGGTTTTTTCACATTGTTTAAGCTCACTGTGTTCACCATGCTTGAGATTGACAGTACCAGGGATTTTTATTTGCCAGCATCCGTCAGCAGCTGGGCGAAACATGGGCATTACATGGGAAGGTGTTGTTCTCACTGCTTCACTTCATGAATTAACTTTCCATTTTCAGTTTCCAGTGTTGCCCAGTGTGACCTCAGATTGAATTATTTTCCCTGCAACTATCCCATGATCTCATCCTCATTCACTTCTTCCTTGACTTCAGTGATGTTTGAGTTACTTTCCCAGCTGCCAGTGTAACCCATCACCATGATGAATCTGTTGCTTCATGTTTTTGTGACTAGTATATCAGTTAAATGAATGAGATTGTCCAAAGAGATTTTGTCCAGAGTCAAAACCACTGCTTTCTGCTGCAGGCCAGCAGAGCCCAATCATTGCCATTGAACCCCACAGCGCTGCAGTGCGTGTAGGGGAGTCAGCCAGCTTCAAATGCAATGTGTACAGTGGAGCCCAGCCTGTTAGACTGGAGTGGAAACTGGCCAGTAACAAGCCATTGCCAGGTAATTACTGTGCTCAAACCGCCTTTAAAGAACAAAACCTTCTTAATAACTACTGATTTTATGACATAATTATTTACAATCAGTTACAGCTGCAGTTCACCCTCCATAATATATTCTATGTTTAATCACTAATTTTAAACTTCATTCAGGGAGCTTTTGAGAAAGCGTCCTTTTTATTGTAATAACAAATTGATACTTGCTTATAAATATGATCAATAAATATTCATATTTTCTAGAGTGAAAGCTTTTACAGTGAAACCAAGGGTTTACGTGGGGGGCTAGAAAAACATATTTGAATGTTTTTGAGAGTTTTCTGAGATTTAAGGATAAAAACCAGGGTGTTTTCACACATTTACTATAGTTCTGAACTTTTCTAAATGTTACCACATGTCCACCACGGTTAAATTGGACAATAAAAAATCTTTAACCTGAAAGTTCACAAGTTTGTGAACTTTGAACTTTCAGGTGTCCATATTATGTCAGATTGCTCAAAGGTGGGACATTGAATTCAAAGCTTCTGTGTACTTCGTCCTCCATGCTCTCGTCAAGCAGCTTCTTAGCCTAAATCACACAGAGCATTTCTAGTATTAAAAATATGACTAATACAAAGTATTTTCTGATAAACAAACGTAGAAAATGTTCAGACAGCACCCCAACCTGAAAGAGAAATTCTAAATGAGTTTTCATTAGCACTCTCCCGTGAAGTTTTACTTCTTTCAAACCCCACACCGCCAAAAAGGTTCACACTTTTGTCTGTCTTAAAGAAGTAATTAGATACCTCTTTGTACCAGTGAATAAGAGATTACTACTGCTGATTTTGTAGACTGAGTACAATTTTTTTAAATGTCTTCTTCAGTTTTTAAAGCTAATTTAATGTTTCATTTGCCACTGTGTTCTGCAGACAATGTCAAAGTCAGCTCTGATGGTTCTGTTATTACCATTACCAATGCACGCACCATCAACCATGGTGCCTATCGCTGTGTGGCAAGCAACCCATTCGGCATCACGCACACCATAGTGTCTTTGATTGTTAAGGGTAAGCTGCATGCATGTCATTCAGCACTTTATTCAAACTGGTTTGCACGATGGTTCCCTCTAGTGGCTGCTTAAATATCAGCACTCCATACCAATATTGTGCGTATGTACCTTCAGAGGCTCCTGTGGCCACGGTAACCCCTGTCGGGCCTGTACAGATTAGGGTGGGTGAGCCCATTAACCTGGAATGCCAAGCTTCAGGAGATCCCCGCCCCTTGGTTTCATGGCACAGGCTTGACAACAACCGCAAGGTAGTGCTGAGCAGTCCTGTGCTCGTGGAGTCCAACGCAGTCATGCAGGTACTGATATTCTTAGACCACTGTCAAAATTTTCAAACCAATCCAGATTTCTACCTGTTTTCCTAGTTAAAGACCCAGCTTCCAAGTCAGTGCTTGTCTGTTTATTTTAATATTATCTCTTTTAATTATGTCCTTTTTTCAGATACTAGCAGCACGTCCAGAAGACAGTGGCACATATGTGTGTGCAGCTCGAAACAATGAAGGTACTACTGAGACCAGGGTGGAAGTAATTGTCGAGGGAGGATCCCAGTTGCCTACAGTGCCCAGGGCCTTTGTTCCTGAACCGCTTATGATTGTAGTGGAGGGTCAAACTGCAACACTGCGCTGTGAGGCCCACGGTAATGTATTTTGAATTCATCTGAAACCTTTTTATAAATACACTTTGACAGTTTTTATGTTGTAGTACTATAAAAAGGTAAAACCTGTAAAATCAGCTTCATTTTAAGTGAATACTGCAAGAAGTAAACAGTTTGAAAGTGTCCATTTCAAGCCGAGCTGAAAAGAATATATTTATTTCCCTGCTTTGTCTTTTGGTAGGTTTCCCTGCCCCAGAAATCAGGTGGACCAAGCTGCGGTCCCCTCTGCCTTGGCGGCACACGCTTGTGAACAACAGCTTGGTGTTGCAAAACGTTGGCAGACAAGACTCTGGAGAGTACATCTGCAGTGCCACCAACAACATGGGCACCACTAAAGTCACCATTACGTTAGATGTAGAGAGTGAGTGTCTGTATTTCCATTGTTGCTTCTGTAGTCACTTTTCAGAGTCTGTCTGGGTATGCGTGTACTATGGATTTAAAGTAGTTTTGCAGTCTATAGTTAATCTACTGAGTTTTTCCTCTCTTGTCTCTAGCTCCTCCGTATGCCACCTCTGTGCCTAATGATGTGGCTGTGCGGGTTGGGGAGGTGATCAGGTTGCAATGCCTGGCCCATGGAACTCCTCCTTTGACCTATACTTGGACCAAGCTGGATGGAAACCTCTCGCCAAGGGCTGAGGTTAGGGAAGGGGACCTCCAGATAAACCTAGCTACCTCTGAGGATGCTGGAAGCTACAAGTGTGTGGCCAGCAACAAAGTGGGCAACAGTGAAGTGATTGCAAAAGTCACAGTCAGATGTGAGTTAGGCCAGTAGTCTAAAATAAATACCACTCATATTTCTTCTTGTGAAAATTTCTTCTTGTAACCGTTATGTGCTGTGTCACAGCAAAACTTAGACGACAGTCTTCTTTCCTTTTTGTAGCTCCGTTGGCAGTGCGTGTAGCACCACAGGTTGAAGTAAAAGCCCAGGGCAGTGCTGTGGAGTTCACCTGTTCAGCAGCAGGTGGTGTAGAAACCAAGATTGAGTGGCTAAAGGAAGGAGGAGCCCTGCCACCAAACAGCCACATCAAGGATGGAGTGCTCAGGTAATTCGTTTTGGATTGATGAAAATGGAAAAGAAGTCATAATTAAAAACGTGTCAGTATGTGGATGTTTGTGTGTCCTGAAAGTTTAGTCTTCTCATCTTAGTCTTCCCAAAACAAATTAAACATAATAAACTCAAAAGATCTACCTAAAGGTGAGGTGATATTGTGTACTTTGGATTTTTTACAAGTCAACAAATGTGCATCAATTCAGTCATCACATGAATCAATCTCTTAATGCATTTTGAGTTTTCTATATTGTCTCTGTTAAGGTAAATTTGTTCCTACTGAACATTTTTAAAACAAGTTACAATTATGTGATTTTAATTTTAAAGGGCAGATTATGAAAACTGCATATCAAGGAAAAAATATGATGAATTTATGGGGACTATGTTCAGACGTGGATTTGGTGTGCTTGTGTTTATTTCAGGCAGGAGGTTAGTACAGAAGGAATGAGCTAAAAGTAAACTGCAGAGCCTTTGTTCACTGTGATAAATACACTCTCCTACACGACGGTGTAGTTTGTTGATATGTTTGTAATGTTTTTTTTCTACAACAACTGAGAAGCAAAAGTAAAATAATCAAGTCCCTTAAATGTTCTATAATATGTGTTCAAACTTTTTTCCAATCACCTTTTCCTGCAGGATTGAGAACCTAGAGCAAAGCAATGAAGGTGTTTATATCTGCCGAGCTAGCAGCGTGTATGGTCAAGCACAGGACACTGCTCGTTTGACAATCCAAGGTCTGTTACGTCCTTTGTGTATACGCTAATCTATACACTGCTTTATCCAAACCAGTTCCAACCTTATTCATCTTTGTTATTTATTTTTTCCACAGCCTTGCCAAAGGTCATGATCAATGTGCGTACCTCAGTGCAGACAGTTATGATTGGGAACTCTGTGGAGTTTGAATGCCAGGCTGTTGGTGACCCAGAGCCCACAGTAAAGTGGAGCAAAGTCGGTGGGTCTCTGCCACCTCACATTGTAGTGAAGGGTGGCATGCTGAAGATTGAACAGGTGACAGAGGCCGATGCTGGCCAGTACCGCTGCACAGCCACCAATGATGTGGGCTCAGTACAGTCTCAAGTGGTCCTGAATGTCCAGTGTGAGTTCATAATGGGACATTTTTCCCTTTCATCACATAGGCAGATGCTTGCACTTTCAAACATATTAATGACTTAAGCTCCCACTCATCATCATTTCAATTCCTAACTTGTTTGCACAGCCCTTCCTCAAATTGCTGCTCTGCCAAAAACGAAGGAGGTGGCGGTTGGGTCAGATGCAGTCTTGCCTTGTGTGGCCTCAGGATATCCTGTTCCTGATATCAAATGGTCTAAGGTAGCCTAGCAGACATTGTTAAGATAGATTATTGAGGCTAAAGTCTCTCTTTGGTAAAACCTTATTTAAAAAATATGTGCATAGTGTGTTTTATGTACAAATCTTTTTATTTATTTTTTTTGTTTGTTTATGTAGCTTGATAGGGAGCTTCCTGCTAAGTGTTTCCAAGAAGCCAACGTGCTGACAGTTCCTCGGGTCACCCATGAGGATTCTGGCACATACGTCTGTACAGCCTCAAACAAGCAGGGCAAAGTGGAGTCCTTTACTACACTTGAAGTCCATGGTTAGTGTGGGGAGTTGAGATATTAGTAAATAGCTGTGAGTATGAACCAAAGAAAAGCCTGCGTTAACTATAATGTGATTCTTTTTCTTGTTTTTCCTTCCAGAGAGAGTGATGCCATATTTTGCCCAGGAACCTTCGTCGTACCTCACCCTGCCAACTATCAAAAATGCTTATAAAGCTTTCAATATTAAGGTCAACTTTAGACCTGATAACGTTGATGGTAAGGATGTACATACTTAAATCTGCTTTAATTGCATAGTGTATATTTTGCATTACTTTTTTGTTAAATCTTGTGCATTGTTGTGTAGTATATTTTTCATATCTCCTCATGTGTAATTTCACTGTGTCTCCTGTCCCTTCCATCTCTCTCACATCTCACCCGTGTGGTGGGAAGGTCTCATATTGTACGCTGGTGAGTCTCAGTGCTTGAGAATCTCAGGAACTCAAGGCTGATGTTGGCAGTATTGCTTTTTGGCTGCATCAGATTTTCCCATAATGCATCCAGCTCAGAGCTGATTTTGGGGCTGTGAAACAGATTCGACATGGTGCATGGCCAATGTTTTTGTACTGAGTTTTCATTCGTGATTCCAAGAACACATTTGGTAATATTAGATGTGATCAGTATTAAAAAAGCTTACAAGTCTGCTTTCACATCCCAGTCTTGTTCATCCGCTTCAAAGCTATGTACAAATCAGCTGTGCTTCAAATGATTGTATGTATAAGGAAGAACAATATTACAAATGCACATTTGAAGCTAAAGTCAAGCTGCTTTTGCAAGTACAGTAGTTATACTCTCTCTTTTGAATGAATGGGGCATGAAATAATTCAGCATTGATGGAAATCTATCTGGCTCTAATTTTCATCATTGCCAGTTTTATCTTTTGCAACTTATATGTGACATTACAGATTTTTGCTCCACCCATCAGGTAGCAAATTGTAGCAAAAAAAACAAAGCAAAAAAACCCAAAATGAAATAAACTGCAAGAACAATTTGACCATGCTATTAAAATCTTTTGCTTTCATATATTTAGAGGATCAAATATGGTAAAGTTTTTACATAACAGGAATTAATAAAAATGATCAGGTCTTTACAAGATCTTAAAACTATGTAAGTGCAGCCTCAGATTAATGACAAATGAATAACAATTAATTACATGTTTTACAGTATCCTTATTTTTTTTTAACATGTTGATCATCCATTTTCGGTAAAGATAAAGGTAGACATGCAAGATTGCATGTTCGCATTTCACCATGAGCCTCATATAAGCATGTATATTTTCAGCATATAGAGAAAGAAAACAGAAGAATATGCTATTATGATGTGACTGGTTCCATTTTGCAGCCTAGTGATAGGAGGACCGTTTGTAACATGGCTTTGGTTGGCTTTATACTCGTGTCGCCCTAGCATGCTGCTTTACCATCCAGCTTTCACTGGATTGATTCTTTCACTTCCTGTGTGAATGATACTGCAACCAATATCCATCCTAACAAGTCACTTACATATCGTGTAAATACTCTGAAAGCAGTGCCATTAAATGAAGGCACAGCTGAAAAGAGAAATTATGCACCACTGAGACAAGGATATTCTTGAAATAACATCATGTGTTTAAATAAATCTAGTAGATTTATTTGACTTATTAAGATGGATAAGGATTAAGATGTGGGGAAAATTATCTAGAATCAACTTTGTACTAGTGTTGTGTCTTCTTGCTGTGCAGGTATGATTCTCTACAATGGCCAGAGAAGGACTACAGGAGCTGACTTTATCTCTCTGGGGCTTGTGGGTGGCCGCTTGGAATTCCGGTCAGTTGAAATCAATTTACATTTGTTATCATATATACTATTGCTATAATTTAAAAATGGACAGGTGACCTTAAGAAGATGTATGGATTTTTAAAATCTCTGTTATCTTAGGTTTGATGTGGGCTCTGGCATGGCCACCATACGTGACCCGCACCCTATTAAACTGGGAGAGTTTCACACAGTTGAGCTGCATCGCAACCTCACCCAAGGATATATTATTGTAGATGGAGGAGAGCCCATCAATGGCAGCTCACAGGTACTGTCGTTTCAGTGACAGCTGAGCAAGACAGCTGATCCGCTATTTGCACTTCATTTTTAATGCAAGTTAATGTGGTCTTTTTTCTGTTAATAAGGGCAAGTTCCAGGGTCTGGATCTCAATGAGGAGCTTTATGTGGGTGGTTATCCCAACTACACACTCCTCACCAAAACTGCTGGAATTAAGACTGGTTTTGTGGGTAAGATATCCCATGCTTTACTAAATAACAGAACTACATTGTGGAGAAAGGTTCTGTATATATGTGTGATGATTTGCCCTTACTGAGTGTTGGTACCATGCAGGCTGTATTCGTCAGCTATTCATCCAGGGTGAGGAAATCATCTTTAAAGACCTTGACCGCAGCTCTACTGGTGTGACAAACTGTCCTACCTGTGAAGATAAACCATGTCAGGTCAGTTAAATCTATCCACATCTTTCTTTGTTTGCTGTTTTATTTTATTATAACTAGTAAAACAAATTGTAATATCCTGAATTAGAATGGAGGGATGTGTGAGGATTCAGAGGCTAGTTTGTATAAGTGCAGCTGTCCCAGAGGATTTACAGGCAGCAACTGTCAGCACCACTCTTCTCTCCACTGTCACTCGGGTAGGTGTGAATCACTAATTGACCCCACATTTGAATCAAAGTATCTGAATATTCCTAATGGAATTATTATAAACGAATAAAAGTGTTGCACTCATCATTTTTCACACCTTTTTCAGAGGCCTGTGGACCAGATGCTACTTGCATCAACCGCCTGAATGGCCTTGGCTACGACTGCCGCTGCCATCTTGGCAAATTTGGGGATAAATGCATGGATGGTAAGTTGAAATATACCTTTGTCTTTTATAAAAACAGAAAAATCTAGCTGTTATGACATATTTTTTACAATGGTCATGATGAAAATGTAAGGTACATAGTGATATGCAGATATAATTATTTATAACACTGCTATAAGAAATTAAGTTTTATTTTTTTTTATTAATTTCCTCCTAGGGGAACTGGTTACCACGCCACTGTTTGATGGTGAGGAGTCATACATCGCCTATCCTCCTCTGACCAACATCCATGATGACCTGCGTGTTGAGCTGGAGTTCAAGCCAGTGCAGAGAGATGGCCTGATCTTCTTCTGTGGTGGGAAAAAAATGAAGGTGGAGGATTTCGTCGCCATTTCCATGGTGAAGGGACATGTAGAGTTTAGATATGAACTGGGCACAGGTAAAGAGAAATCATATTTATTTTTTATTTCAAAATAAGCAACTGTACAATTTAGGTAGTGATACAGTCCCGATTAAAAGTTTAAGTCTACTTGAAAAATGGCAAAAAATCGTATTTTGCATGGTTGGATCTTCACAAGGTTCCAAGTAGAGCTTCAATGTGCAACAAGAAGAAATGGGAGTGAGAACAAAAAAATTTTGAGCATGCAATTTCTTGAAAACAACACTTAAACTGAAACTGTTTTACAGTTGATTAAAAGTTTAGAAAAGTAGCTATAATATATAGATATTGATTGTAAATATCACTCCATGATATATAGAAGTTATAGAAATGTTAAATCAATAAAAGTGGCACTCTTTTCTTATTGTAATTAGTATAAAATTAAACTTAATAGTTTTTGTATTTGTCTTTCAGGCCAGGCGATACTTGTCAGTCCTGAGCCAGTCTCTCTGGGGCAGTGGCACAGAGTTGTGGCTGAGCGGAACAAGAGGGATGGCCACCTGAGGGTCGACCAAGGTCCAGTGGAGAGAAAGACATCTCCGGGCAAAGCCCAGGGCCTCAATATTCACACCCTCATGTACATAGGAGGAGTGTCCAACATGGACATCCTGCCTAAGCCTGCTAATGTCAGTGACATGTTTAAGGGCTGCATAGGAGAGGTGAGATCTCTGTGTACTAAAAATGAGATGTGGTTACACAATATATTTGAACACGTGGAAGCTTGAATTAGTTTGTATTACATGCTTAGGTTTCCATCAACAACAAGAAGGTGGATTTGTCCTACAGCTTCACAGAGAGTAGATCTATCAGTAAATGTGTGGACAGAAGCCCATGTGACCGGCGGCCCTGTCTGAATGGTGGTCACTGCATGTCTAGTGCTGAGTATGAGTACCAGTGCCTCTGTAAGGATGGATTTGAAGGTGAGTGCTTAAAAGAAGACATAGCAAATGTCACATGCAATGTTCCCTCTAAGCTGTGTTGCGCACAAAAAGAAATCTAACCTGAATTGAAATTAAAATAAATAGTGTTAGTCAGTAAGTGACTGGCTGCTCCAGTATGGGTTTAGAACGATGTCACCTTATCCCATAGTCCAGCCAATAATGCGATTCACATTCGTATATACGCAGCTAATCAACATCGTTGGCAGGCTATGACAGCATCCTTATGTGCCGACACCGGTATTTTAGCTAGCAAAGCGTGGCTGATGTGGAGTGAAGCCACGTTAATGACGTGTACAACCATTGGAGATGTGAAAGTGTGGACTATAGCACAATTGAAAAACTATAACAGTTTTTCAATTGTGTTGATAGGCCACGTAAAACCATAGTTATGATAAAAAAATATATGCCGTGTTTGTTTATTTCCTGAATACTATCGTTATTTATATTTACTGCGGGAAGAAACTGTAAAAATGGCGTTTTATAAGGAAAACGCTTGAAAGCGCTCCCCGCCTGTGAGCAACCCCCCCCCCCCCCCCCCCCCCCCCCAGCCTTTCCTATTGGTGGAAAAATGTACTATCAATCAAAAAATGATATGACAACATGGCATTTAGTTGTTTAGGGAGAGAGAAGTTTTAGGAGTTGCAGCGGTGTTTTGAGATGTGAGAGATTTGCGACGTTTAGCGCAAATCTTGTGAAGTTAGTGTGTAGTGTAGTCAATAGTTTTGTTGTGTGTGTCAGAACAATGAGGCGACTGCTAAATGTTACAGGTGTTACAGGAGTGATACATCTCCTGTTGTCAGGCCTGCAGGTATCAGGCTTGTGATGTTCCCCTTTATCTCATAGTGGACAGAAATCTTTTTTGGGAGTGGCACAAATAATTTGTGTGGCATCAAATTTGATGCAGAACAGAACACCTGATTGTTCTGTAAATAGTTTGAAATGTTTATTTTTAGGGAAAGAGCTGCAAAAAACTTTGTTTGCAAAACTCAGTTACTTTTTTGAAGAAGTAACCTGTTTGACCTGTGACCTTTCTTGACTCATGATTGATATGTGACCCTGCAGGTGAACGGTGCGAGATAGTGAAGGACGCGTGCCATAGCAATCTTCATTGCCAGAATGGAGGCATCTGCATCAACAGCCAGTGTGTGTGTACACCTGGGTACACAGGTCTCAACTGTGAGGAAGTATTATCAGGTGAAATACTGCATGTTGTCATTAAACCAGTCTAAACCAGGAGCAAAAAGCGACTCATATCTTCTCACGTTACACTGCTTAGTACACAAATGTATATCCTTTAGACAAAGCCACACATCATCAAAGCAAAAATGGTTGCACACACAGTCACAAACATACAGCACATGTGATTCAAATTTTCCAAAAAATAAAGCCCATTATACATCAAACAGTTTGCTCCCAGCATGCAGTGCTGGGAGGGTTAACCCTAAATGATTACACGTGTCTTACTCCTGCACTCTCACCGCTATATCCTGCACACACAGGCCAGGTCGTCAGCTTCCCAGAGGCCCTGAGGAATTTGGAGTCTAGCGAGGCGAATGGTACAGTATCTAAATATTCAGTCTGCCTGACGCAACCGTGACTAACAGGGCCCTGTCTGAGTTTGAGGGGCCCCATGTCCCTTCAAAGCTCCACCTGAACTGTCTTTTACCTAACATACATGCCCACAAAAACACAATACAAGCGTCTTTATTCTCACCAACAACTGAGGCTATCATTCCCATTGAAAGTTGGGAGAGGGGAATTCTGCATTTAAACTAAGGGGTAATAGGGTGGTAGCCTGCATTTGGGAGCTAAACTAATATATGCACTCTGCATTGGAGTTGCACCATTTTCATTCTGGAAGTGATAGAAATGTGGAATTCCCCTTGTTTTTCTTTTCCTCTTTCACTCTCATTATGCCTGTGCCTGTAAGATGGATACTTACAAATACAATCTTGTTTCTGTAAACTAAAAACCTGCCTGTTTGTACAACCACACCAAAAAAAAAACCTAAAGCAAAACACTTGTTTCCTCTTTGAAACTAAGTCAGGTCATTGAGTCTGCTCCATGTCAGAATATTTGTGGTCTCACTAACAACTTAAAGTGTCTGCTGAAAGTACAATGTGATCATTGTTTGGTTCAGTCAGAATGTATTTCAAGCATATTATGTACTCAGTGGCATATGTGCATGGTGCCATGGCTGTGAAGATTTTTGTCCGTAAGAGCAAGAAACGGTCAATAATTGACTCATGTGATGGCCAGTGTTGACACAAGTCTGCATCTTGAAGTTTTGTTGTTCTACACTTTAAAAAAGCAGTATTTGCATATGCATCATTATCTTCTCATCTTTGAGAACATAATGAAATTTAAGCAGTGGCATTTCATTGCATAGGTGTGTTAAAGTGTGACTTTTAGAAAGGTCTAGAAAGGCTTAGAGGTTCTCCGGCATCCCTTTTTCAACCCTACGAGTTCCCCTTGCATTGACATGCTGAAAGACCACAAAACCCTGTGGTCTTTCAGCACCCTTCAAACTTGAAATGCAAGAGATCAGAGAAAATCAACTGCAGTTTTCAAAACTCTGTTGAATTTTCTCAGCAAGTATTCGTCCACACATCAGCCAGCCCATCCTTCAGCTCAGATGAGCTTGAAATAGTTGAAGGGAGCTTTTTGGGAAACCACTACAAGGTAGAGGATTTCCTCGGAGAAGGGGGCTTTGGTATTGTAGCCAAATGCCGTGATACTAAAACCAACCAAGCTGTGGCTATTAAAGTGAACAAGAACCGCACTGATATTCTGGAACAGGCAAAAAAGGAAATTTTCATCCTGGAGCAGCTGCAAAGGTTGGATCCAGATGCCGCCAACATTGTTCAATGGAACGGCTTTTTCCTTGACAGAGAGCGAGTTTGCCTGAAATTTGAACTCCTACGTAGATCAATGCCTGTGGGACTACATAGGGGACCCGGATAACCGGCGTCTCCCCATAAGCGAAGTCAGGCCAATTTTAGGTCAACTCACAAATGCTCTGTCCCACCTGGGTTCTTTGGGAATAGTGCACGCTGACCTCAAACCTGGCAACATCATGGTTGTAAAACGCTATGAGTCTCCAGTCAAAGTCAGACTTATAGACTTTGGCCTCGCATGTCCTGCGTCTGCAGTGATGCCTGGTGACCGTGTGGGGACGGTTGGTTATAGTGCACCTGAGGTTATGCTTGGCCTTCCTTATAACGAAGCATGTGACATGTGGTCTCTGGGGCTGGTGGCTGTTGAGCTTGTTACAGGGGTGCCACTCTACCCTGGAAAAAAATATTATGATGTTTTGAAATTCATCATAGAGACTCAGGGTCAGCCACCAGATCATGTTCTCGATTCTGGCGTGTATACTGAAGACTATTTCACAAAAGACAAC
Organism: Rhamphochromis longiceps; assembly: GCF_057381845.1. Classification (NCBI taxonomy): domain Eukaryota; kingdom Metazoa; phylum Chordata; class Actinopteri; order Cichliformes; family Cichlidae; genus Rhamphochromis; species Rhamphochromis longiceps. Next base: position 32,055,267 of record NC_140576.1, on the reverse strand, counting down.
TACAACTACAACCAACAGCGCTGGACATTTAAGACCGCCCAACAATTTAAATACGAGACAGGATATGAATCTTTGGAGACAAGATACATAAAACTGACACGTCTGGATGACCTCGAACAAATAATGATGTTTAGACGAGGACCAGAAGATGGCCAACGCTTATTTGTCAGACTAATTAAAGAGATGTTGGCCTTGGATCCACACCAGCGGATAACACCCTCTCAGGTTCTACGGCATCCCTTTTTCAACCCTGGCCTCTCCAACAGGTTCCCAAGTATCAACATTGAAAGACCATACAGAGTCAACTCTCCAGCATGGCATCTTCCACCCTGGACAAAAGTCATAAAAACACAAACTGGGGTTGGAAAAGGATATTAACAGCAAATTACACTGGAAATATTAATTAAGCTGCTCCAATAATTATCACTTTGGCTTTTTTTTTTTTTTTAATTTTCACTCCCCCCACCCCAAACAGTCGCGGCAGATGACTGTCCCTTCCTGAGCCTGGTTCTGTCGAAGGTTTCTTCCTTTTTAAAGGGAGTTTTTCCTTCCCACTGTCGCTAAATGCTTGCTCATAGGGAATCTTCTGATTGCTGGGGTGGCCAAAACTCTGGGGGAACTAGCAATTCTTGTGAAAATTAAAAAAAAAAAAAGCCTACCAATATTCAAAGCAGAGCAGCGGACACCTTACCATCACATCAGTCCTTTAATCCGACCTAAAACACCATGTTTACAGAAATAAATTCCATACAAATTGGAACTAAATTGTTGTTTTTGATTGTTTATAAATATATATACCCTTCAGCCTCCTAGTAGACATACCTGTGTTATAAATGTGAAACTCCTCTGATTTTCAGAAAAGTTGACCTCTGACCTTGAAGTCAAGGTCACTGAGCTTTAAGCTTCACAGAGATTTTCAGTAGATGCAACCATGGTATTGATTTGAAAAATCGACACAATCACAAACTTGGATGTCCACCGCACCTCGCCATATACCAAAGATTAAGAGGTGTTTTTTTCTAGGTTTTTATAAAGATTACAAAACACAAATAACAAAAATGCCAACGCTATTGTCATTTTTGACAACGCTATTTTGATGTTGTCTAATGTAGCGCAAAAAAAACAAAACAAACCCAAAACTTAATAAATAAAGTAAATAAGGTATATACTACATAGTATACAAAATTTTAGTGGTCCACAATGGGGTCAATGAACAGAATGAAGGAAGTAAGTCTTTTGACAATGGTGTGAAAAAGCGTTTTCCTATTTATTTGTATGTTTGTCACACTTAAACATTTCAGATCATCAAACATTTTTTTTCTTTTTTATGTAAAAAGAAAAATCCTTTAACTGTCCAGTTTTCTTGATGTTATGATGCTTCTACCACTGGTTTGTCATTAATAAATCAGACTTTGGCTGCTGCAGCAGAAAAAGACAAAGAGAAAATGTAATCACACAAATCAGAGGTGCAGATTTACACTTTACCTGAAACAGAGCAAAAGTGCTTTTTAAATAGGTTAATGAATATTAAGTAATATAGGCTAGATGTCTGGACATTACTAGTTTCGTTTGGGCCTTCTGGGCCATTAGTCCTCTGGCTTATTGCCAGTTACCAGCCAAATAGCTTGTGTATTTTATTATCTTAGTGTGTTAAAGATTCTAGTTCTTATTCTGGTCAAACTGTGCTTCATTATTTGTTTACAGCACAGCTACAGTTCCAGGTGACTTCAAGTATACTACATGTCAATGGCCAGCAGCCTGTATTCAGTTTGAATATTGCTGTAAATGTACCTGGATCTGTTTCTATTGGGTTGTGAATTTAGTCTCACTGTTACATCCAACTTTTAGAGTGGGATAAAGACAAAAAGAAACAAGAGAGAATGGATTTGTAGTTAGAAATCCAAAGTTGCTTCTGTTTTGCCCACACACATTGATGATGATTTCACATCACTAAGCAGGTTATCAAATGTGGACAGAATGTTAGCAGAAGCTTATAATTCTCATAAGATTCTGTTTTTGTGTCATTCAATACAATGTGTTTATGTGTGACATTCTGATATGAATCATAGTATCTTAAGGAATTCCAAAAATGGCTGCCAGGACAGCTGCCACCACACTGATGTGACACACTACAAATCAACTCTTTGATGCTCTGTGCTGAGTCTGCACAATAACCTGCACTTAAACATTCATTTAATATCACGTACACATATACACATACTGTCCCTCAAGAAGACACTGAGAAAAAATAAAGAATAACATTGAGACTAACTTTGCCATAAGTCATAGGTGTCAAACTCTGGCCCGCGGGCCAAATTTGGCCCGCAGCCTAATTACATTTGGCCCGCGAAGCCATACCAAATTACTATTAGAGCTGGCCTACTGGTATTATACAGCTAATATATATATTGTTTGGTATTAAGCTTTGCTTGTTCCATATTCAGTTTTCCAGCAAAACTTATTTGAGTCCATAAGAAAAGATTCATTCTTATATCTGGAGGAAGTTTTTTTTTTCAATAAATATTAATGTTAGCCCGCGACTTTGTTCCAGTTTTGAATTTTGGCCCACTGTGTATTTGAGTTTGACACCCCTGCTGTAGAGCATCCCTCCATGGATATGCCGCCCAAGACCATCACTGTGCACCGGGTGAACCTGCTCTCATCTGTGAAAAGCACAGGGCGCGGTGATGGACCTGCCAATTCTTGTATTCTTTGGCAAATGCCAATCGGGCAGTGGTCCCAAAAGTGGATGTCGGGCACTCAGACCATCCTCATAAAGTCTGTTTCTCATTGTTTGATTCACATCGGTGTCCTGCTGGAGGTCATTTTAGGGCACTCTGGCAGTGCTCAGCCTGTTCCTACACAAAGGAGCAGATACCAGTCCTGGTGATGGTTTAGGGACTTTCTACGGCACTGTCAAGCTCTCCTAGAATAACTGTATGTCTCCTAAAGTCTCCTGCATGCTCATGAGACTGTGTTTGGAGATGCAACAAACCTAGCAATGACATGTACTGTGCCATCCTAGATGAGTGGGGCTACATGTGCAACATCTGTACAGTCGAGGTATCGCGCTAAATGAAAACTAAAAAAATTAAATTTAAATCAAGAGGCAAAAAATGTCAGTGAGAAAAAAAATTCCCTGTTTTTGGGTTTGTCTCATTGTTGAGTAGCTGCTGTATCTACCAGACAAATAAGACAGTTTTTTTAAAAAAAAGCCTGTGGTTACACTATGGTTACATAGTGTTTTTTTCTGTCGAAGAATGGGACTGTAGAAATTGTCTAGAAATGTTGCATCTAATCAAGTCTGTTTTACCAGGAATTCTCTGTACTTTTACCACTAGAGGGCACCATAAGTTCAAGTGAAGGTGAACCAGCTTTACTGTGACTTGAATCTGTTTTTATGCTTATTTTATTGTATTTATTGCAGATTCACCCTATCAGTATGCAGCTCATTTCAACAATAATGGATACATTGCACTTCCTAAATCCATTTTCCCAAGAAGGTAAATAATTTGTTTTCACATTTAGTGAATTTATATGAATTAATATAATGATGAAGTGAAATTATTATTGTGGTGCTGTTGTTTTTTACTGTTTAAGTGCCCACGATTCACCAGAAACAATTGAAATGGAGATCAACACCAGCTCCTCTGATGGCCTGATCCTATGGCAGGGAGTGGTGAGTCCTGGTTCTGCCTAGTTCTGTGCCTTATATTCATATTTCTCCTCCATGTTTTCATTCCCAACCTAACTTTGCTACTGCACTCGAGCACTCTTAATCATCACTGTGACTGTAAAAAAAAGAAAAGAAAAGAATTGCTGCCATTTTCATAGCATTTCATGTCATTTATAGACTTCAGTGCGGTCGGTAATACATAACTGATGCATTACTACATCTTTCATCATTACACTATCAAATCTTCTGCTGAAGCTATGTCATTTTCAGGCATGCTGACTGTAAGCCTGGCACCCTCTGACACCACTAAATAAATGCATGTTGCTTCTCTAACTCACCCCCTCAATTTTCCTCAGGAGACCAATGGTGCACGCATTTTGCGAAAGGTGCATGCTATTAAAAAGGTATCCACTTTTTTTTTTCCCATCTGTGCCAAATGAATTGTATCTTTGTTTGTAAGGTACTATATCATCAGTCCTCTTTTGACATTGTTAGTTTGCATGGAACATTTTGTGTCACTGCCAGGAATGATCTCACTACACTGGTTCATGTTTGCTGTTATAGCGCTTGTTCTGCAATATGACCACAGGTCAGCTGGTCCGTGTTCAGCAATTCATACACAGTCACACAACAAGCTGTGACCTTGTTGTGACCTAACATATTTAATTCCAGGAACCTGGAGAACATGGCAAACGCAAGGACTTTATTAGCCTCGGCCTACAGAATGGACGCCTTGTTTTCAGGTAGGTCTGTTCTGAAATTCTCTAAATCTTCTGACATGCAGATTAGGAAAAAATGTTTACAACTCATAATTATGGTCATGATTTGTATTATCTAGTTACCAACTGGGAAGTGGAGAGGCACAAATCTTTTCCGACAGGTCAATCAATGACGGCAGATGGCATAAGATCACAGCAGTCAGGTATGATTGCATTTCATTATCCTGCAGTCATTTGCTTTTACATTCTAGATGTATTTAATAAAATAAAGCACTATGAGTTGTGGTTGTCTTCTTTCATCAATAGCTACTTAATTTTCTGTCTCAGTAGAATACATCTATTATTTATATCAAATGAACGTATACTTTTTGTACTATAACTTGTAACTTCTGTAACTTTGTCAGATTATCTGTTGTTGAAAAGGTTGATTATTAACCTGTGGAGTTCCATAATTTCTTGAATTAACTTGTGTTGTGTGGCTCTTTTCTCACAGAACTGGAAAAGATGGCTATATCCAGGTTGATGGAGGAGCCAAGCTACATGGACAATCTAAAGGCAAAAGCCTCATGGTCAACACCAAAGGCAGTATATATCTTGGTGCGTAGAATGGCAGGATTGAGTCCACAAAGTGACAAAATATAGATGGATTATTTGAAAAAACAGGACTAAAATACTGCACAATTGAATACATTCATTCACAAATATAAGTTAAATAATACATGAATAGTGATGAATTAATAATAAATAATAATCCATTCTTCCATTTTCTTAACCGCTTGTCCAGTGCACAGTCACAGGGGGGCTGGCACTTATCCCAGCTGTCATTGTTCAAAGACAGTCAGATAAATAATGAGTTGTAACACAAGTCAGAGGATTTTCTGGCTACTTAGTTTCCCTGAAAAAAATTGAGCTTTTCAGAGGCATTATTGTGTCAAAGTAGTTCACATATTTTTCCTGGCATGCAAACAATTTTCACACAATTCTTTAGCCTTCATAGCATTATCGTTACCTTTTAATTTTTCTTGGTTACAATGGAAATAGTTTCTCACTGTGTTTATCTATCATCTAGCTTTATTCCAGTATGTCAGTTTCAGACATGCTTTTCTTCAATATTTGCAAATCAATAAAGTTACCTATGTGGGTGTGATTCCATGCAACAGGTGGAGCCCCGGGTATGACTGCCATGACAGGTGGGAAGTTTTCATCAGGAATGAAGGGCTGTGTGAGGAACCTGGCACTGATGAATGCTCGGCCAGGACAGCAGCCAGCCCAGGCCATTGACCTGCAAGCCCACGCGGCCCATGGCATCAACGTGCAGCCATGCTCTTCATAGACTGCTGCACACACGTACACAAACACACATAGAGACTTTGAAGAAACATCACACACACACACACACACACACACACACACACACACACACACACACACACACACACACACACACACACACACACACACACACACACACACACACACACAGCAAACCTACACAAAAAGACTTACACAAATAGAGCCTGACACATACTTGGTGCTTTGCTGCTACCAAAAAAAAAAGATTACACAACAAGATGCATTTATCTGTGTGCAGTAAAACCAAAAAAAAGACAGAAAAATTCAGACAATATTAACACGTCTTCTCTTCCTCGGTGTTGTATTCTTGATGAAGGACTATTAACACAGGAAAACCAGTACAGTTTACATACTTCCAGCAGTAGAATTAGCCATGAGAAAAGTAAAACATATTAGGCCTTCTACGATGGGTCAGATCCTAAGGAGGTGGAGATGTTTTTACAGCACTGAATTTTTATTTATATACATATGATTATATATATTATATTTGTGGGGGGAAACATGCAAACTAACCATAACTGCTCTTCATCTTTCCTAGAATTGTTTCTGGGTTCTAGTACTCTGTGTCCTGGGCTTTTTAAAGGCCTAACTGTATTAATACCTGAAGACTTTTAGGCCTTCTTTCTTCACTTCTGTAGAGGAACCTTTTCATTGCGAGCATGCTTACAGTCTTTCCTGAACCGTTGGGAGAGGAGTGCACATGGTCACAGTCACTTGCAGCTTCAGCACACAACTCAGGACGTCAAATACAAAGGATTAAAAGCTAAGGATATAAGTACCGCTGCTTCAGCTTGGCTTATTGTTGATTCACTAGTAATTTGCAGTGCTTTTTGTCTTCTGTCTATATATATTTTTTATTTTTAAAGAAAGAAATCTTGGTGCTAAGGTGAGACATTAAAATACAGCACATAGTCAAATAGTTAATATGTCACATGTAGAGGTTTTATTTAGTAATTTGGCATAGATCAGCATACAGTCATTACTTTTGTTGATGTGCATGGCATTTTTGGATTGATTTAATGGCGGTATGGCATTGTTTGTTGCCTCAACAGCCTTATTTGATTGAGTAGATCTCAAAGAAGGAGTTTAAGTGAACTGAAAATGTGTCATTTTTTATGTATGGTTATTGAAGATATTGTTTTATGTGTTAAACTATCTGCCAGTCAGGTAGATATCTGTGTCAACTAAGAATGAGTGTATATGTGAAGTAAATTTGTTTGTTATGTATGTTTTAGACCTTTCCGTTTTTTCACAGAACACTCCACATTCAGCCGCAGTAAGGGTCAGATGTGTGCATTTGGGTTTGTGTGTGTGTGCATGTGTCATTATCCATATCCTCAGGAGGATCAATGCAGAACTGCCTCAAGGTTTTACACAGGTTTGGTAGCTTTAGAGACACCTCACTAAGCTATGAAACTCTGAAGGCTCTGTGGTTCTATGGGATGTTTTCTCTCCAAAGAGAGATTCATCCGCAGCACATAGTTGGATTAGTGTTTGGCCATGTGTGAATGCAGTGGAAGCCTCCTGCAGGTGCTGTGATCAATAGTGTAGCTCTAATAAAATAAAGCATGCTCGCAAGCCTTTAGTTGACCACACCACACAATGGCACAATCACTTTGGGATTCACAAACCCTTTTCTTGTTTTTTTTGTAAGCTTAAAATATTTGTATTAATATCCTAAAATGAGCAGCATCCTTTCACATAGAGTTGCACCGTTTTAATTTATTTTGTGTTTTTCTTTTTTTCCCTGCTTTTTTATTGCTTTCTAGGCTCGATTCTACTGTTTTAGAACAATTACAGAAGCTTGCTACTTTCTTTTCTTTGGTTATTGTGTATTGCCTCCCACACCCTGTTGTTTTTCTCCTGATGTTCGATTTCAATAGGGCCCACCTGGAAACTTCTTCAAAAATGACCCCAACAAGGTTCCATTAAAGGTTAACATGTGATATTTGACTGGAGCTTCCTGGTCAAATGGATGAAAAGTGGTCTTATTATTCACTAATTGAAAAAAGTCTTAGGCTCCAAATGTATGAGTGCACAGAATGATGTCATCATGAACAAGCGGGATGAAGAAAGCTAACGCTGTGGTCCAGGTTAGGACATTAAAGCAGATAATGATGGTGTGTGTGCCCCTTGGTGGGTGCCTTATGTGTATCTGCTCTTAAACTGGATTTTCACACATACACTGTACACTGTCACCAAATGCGGTTAGTGAGAAACTGATAGCTGCTTTTGGTTTATTTTACTCCACTACAAATAAAGAAAGGTGCACTTTTGGTTTTGGATTTTAACTTGCTGTTTTTATTTTTATTTTTTCATTGATCATTTTACTCCTTCACTTCTGAGCGGCAGACAAAAGCAAATTCTTACTGTATCAGATAAATGAATGAAAGTGTACCAGCTGAAAAATGTCTATGTCAAAATGACTTGACTGTTTCATTTCCAATGTTGAAAGATGCTCTTCTTGCCCTTGGTGTTTCTTAATTAAAAACAAAATTCATGTGCTATTTGTACGTTGTGAGACCTGTTTTTTGCTGTAATTCACATTACTGTTCAGAAATAATCCATTGTATCGTACAGATATACCTTTAACATGATCTCTGAGAGGTTGATTTAAACACCTTATTAAAAATTCCAGATCCATCCAAGTCCATCCAATTCCATGATAACCTGTCCCATTGGTTCAGTTCTGAACCAAATAGATAACTAGACAATAGTCTAGTTATCTATTTGTTAAGTGACAGTGTAAAAAAGTAAATAATAATAGGATGTGTTCCTCCAGTAATAGACTGATAACTTCTGGAGGGCGTACCCTACCCATTATGTGGTTGGATACTCTCCAGCCCCTAGTTATGGCACTAATTATGCCTAAACATTCAATAACATATTCAATAACATGAATTACAGTGATAATACAGGAGAATATCCTAAATACATTTAAGCAGACACCAGTTGCTGATTAAGACATAACATTTCTCTTCCTTAAAGACCTTTCACAGTTAAAGTAATCATGAAGTTGCAGTTTCTTAAAAAGAAGGCTATCAAATTTATGAAATGTCCCAAATTATTGGTGGGCTGTGTGTCTTTGTTTCACCAGTGAGTCTAGAACTAATCCACAATAGAAAACAAAGGCTGTCAAAAATGCAGGTAGCATTTAGCACAAATTTCAAGAGTGGGAATAGACTACTGCTACTGCAACACTTGAATCATTGTTTCTTCTTACATGACTGCTTCTCTGTGTGGGCTTTTCTGTGTGCTGTGTCACAGTCTTGGAGACGGTTAGCAGGGAAACTGAGCAGCACCAGAATGGCCTCTTGAACATGAGTGTAACAAAGACTGTGGGTGAGGCCCTTTCAAATGCATCACAAAACAGTTTAGTATCACAAATTACAAACAAGTTCAACAAATTGTTAGTTTAATGTTATTAATAAGCTGAACTTCATTTCAGGTCATAGCTCATAAATTAATTCTCATGCTGAGAAACGCTAGTTGGCTTAACTACCCCAGGTTTCAAACCTGCTGGTAGGATGTTTGACCAAAACTGATGGTAAAATGGAATTGAGCATAATAAGAATGTCTTTAAACTGTGGGAGGAAAGCATAACTGATAAATGATATAGGGACAGGAAAAATGAAAACTCCTAACACAGAAATGCTGGAAATAAAATTAAAATATTCCTTTACTTTTTGCAAGAATCTGCAGACAAATGAAACTACAAATCACATCACATGCTTCTTCAGCCTGCACAGTCTTTTTTGATGAGGTTGTCACCAAACATGGGCTATCAGATCACCTACTGACCTGAGATGGCAGGACTTGAGGAGCGTGTACGTCAGTCCAGAAGTTCAGACTATACCAAACATTGATTGTCCTTTAGCCAACTTTTGTCAAAATCCTTCTCTTAAGTAACTTAAAATAAAATAGTTATTAAAATGTCTCGAGTGGGAGGGTGAATAGACATATCTTAAACTGGTTGTGCAGTGATTAAGATTATGTGTTCGAGTTTTCTGAGAGCTATGGTTTCCTTAGAAGAGAAAACTGGAGTGCTCACACATACACACGGAGAGAATTTGTGTTGCAAAGCAGTGAGGTTGAAGCAACAACAGTGTGTACTTGTCAACTATAAATGCATCTTTAAAACAAATTTAAAAAAAAAACAAGTACAGGTGGATATTTGGGTTTATATTCAACAACAACGCAAGAAAATCAGGATAATTTCTAGAAAGAAAACTGAAGTGAAATTATTGAAAAACAAACACACACATACACACATACATTATAGAAGGCTTAGTAGAGTAAGCTATTTGATCTGTGAGTAATAAAATGTTCTAAATAATTCCAGTCTATAGTCTTTTCTGTAGTTATGATACCACCTGTGGGTTTCTGTTGTGTAAATGCAGAGTAAAGGAACTTCTGAGGATTAGAAAATGGGGTTAATAGCTCCAGTTGTTTGTTTTTACTTTCGTATTAAGTGATATACGTGTTTTGTTTTGTTTTTAATTAAAACTGTGTCAGAGAGTGGCTATTTGTCCAGGGTGTAACAAATGCATGAAAACGTGGCCCAAAACGTGAAGCGTGTACATGGATAATGGATGGATAGATATCTTCTGTGTTTGCTGCGATGGAACTGCTAATATATCTGTTTCTAGTCTTTTTATTTGTTCTGCATTTAATTCCACTTCACTAAAAGCAACAAAGCGTAACAGCATGTACATATGGTACAAACAAACAAACACTAAAAACATCATCAGCATCAAAACTCCATCCAATATCTTAACTTATTACACTCTTATGAACATGTTTGTGGTGCCCTTAACTTAAACTGTGTTCTTGCTTAAATGTAGTTTTATTTGTATAAACTCAGAGAAAGAACACAGCTGATGAACAGTAATAAACTATGAGATGAGGGTGATGAAAGCAATTCAACCAGTGAAATGGAAACAACTACACAACTAGTAAAAATCTGGAAGAATCTTGTTCATGTTTCACTTATCATGGTTTTTTTTTAGCTTAGCTTTAGCTTCATAATCTCATATCTGTCAAGAAAACCAGTGAAGAAAATTTGAATAAGACTGTAATATACACGCGTCCCTCTATGATGTAAAAATCTGTTTGAGTCATATCCCAAAAGCTGTTTATTTTTGCAAGACATAGTGATTTGATATGGACAATCTTCCTGCTTGTAGATGTTATATCACAGTCACATCTGCTCCCAGCCTGTGGCCATTTAGGCCACAGGAGTCATGTCTGTGGTATCTCTGAACACATGAAGGCTGACATTTTTCAAATGTGAGTTGTGAGACAAACAACATCAATGCCAGATGTTTATAGATCAAACTGTCTAAAGTGTTTCTGCAGTGACATGAAAACATAAAACAGATTATTCAGTGAATATGAAGCAAAGGGAGTAACAAGCAAACTGTAGACTCTCAATATGTATATTATTAGTTCCAATAATAAACTCAAAAAAATAAGGAATACAATTCAGATCAGACCTATTTTAATAATTTTGCCTCCTTTCACCACCACAATGAACTGACTGTGACTGAAGAGCAGACTTTGAGCTTTAATTGAAGGGCTTTTACAAGTATGGCATTAACTGTTGAGGAATTAAAGCCCCTTTTTTTATACATTTGCAGAGGATCAAAAGTCATTGGACAGTTGACTGACAAGCAGTTTTATGGCCAGGTGCAAATGAAGGAGGCTGAAAAACCTAAATAAACCCATCAGAGTGACAGAAAAAAAGTTTAGGCATGGACAAATAATCTAGCTCATTCTTAAAAGGAAGGAACACACAGAATTTGCTGAAGTTTTTCCTGAAATAATAAAAATCTATTCACAATGTCAAGTCAAGAACATTCTTGAGGAGGTTGGACTCAACAATCAAGCTGTAATATTATTTCACCATGTTTGACAGATAATGTGTCAGTTACTTTAAGTTGTTCTTTGTCTTCATCTGTCCAAAACTTTTTTGCATTTTTGTATAAGTTGTTTTCTTAAAAACAACAAAATCCATGTAGTTGAGTGTAAAAAGTGGTTTGCACCTTACTGTGAATGAATTGTATTTACATGCATACTGACATCTCTTGAATGAAGAGTTTTACCACGATGAGCATATCTCCTCAAGAATGTGACTTGGCTAGATGTTGTGATTAGGTTATATTAATTATGGAAAACAAATCTGAAAACAAGGCATTTCTTCTTATTAAGAATGAACTAGGTTTCTGATTTGACCGCTCCTATTTTTTCTATAATTTTGTTTATTTTGCTTTTTTTAACCCCTCTTATGCCTGACCATGAAAGTGCTCGCCAGTCAATTGTCCAACTACTCTGGAGCCTCTAATTAAAATTTAAAAAAAAGAAGCTGTAAGACCTGAACAGTTCAAATCAAATCACTTTTATTGTCACATTACTGGTACAGTACATGTGAGTGAAATTGTTGTGTGCAAGCTTCACAAGCAACATACAACTAACCTAAAAAACAATACAAAATATAAGAATAAGAAATTTGAGAAATATAGGAATAAGTATATGAGCAGAACAATACAGAAATACAGAAGTCAGCAGATGAATATTGTGCAAAATGGCATTTATGCACAATATGGAGTGCATAAGTGCCGAAGTTTTGATAAGTACAGTGAAGTGTCTATGAAGAGTTAGTGTTAATGCACTTAATGCAATATTACTGTAACAGCCCTTGCATTAAAGCTCAAACTTTGGTACTTCAACCACATCTTAACGGTTCTATTTATTAAAATCCACTGGTGAACAGAGGCAAAATGATTAAAAAAAGAATAGACTATTGTCCAAAAACTTATTCTTTTTACAATAAATCTAATAACAATATGGTAAATCACTCCTTCTTCCAGTGGAAGCTTATATTATAAAATTGAATATTTTATAATATATCTATACAAAATGAAAATTTACAACTTGTACGTCACTGCCTTTGGTATATTTTCACTGAGTGATCTGTCTCATGTTTTCATGTCACTGCAGACACACTATGGAAAGTTTGATCTATAAACAGTTGGTAGTGATATTGTGTGTCTCACAAGTCATGTGCACCTAACTGTAAGTACATTTCCAAATGTAGACTCTGCCCCCTAACATGTATGCAAGCATGTGGTTAATGGAAGAAAACCAAGGAAAAGCTGTGGTTACTGTAAGCGTCAGCTCATTCATTTAGACGCATTCCTTTTTAAAGGGTGAGGATTTGTTGATAGAACAAAACAAAAATCTCTCGAGTTGTGTTTTTTACAGTCACAGTATTCATTGAACGTTATATTGGTAACAGCAACAGAGGGTATGTGTAACAACGCACGGCTCATGTGTTCTCTGTTTGTAGGGGTTGTAAAATAAATTTGAACATCATGTCCAACCCAAACATTAAATCCCAACCATTTGTCTATTTACACTTGTATTACACACACACACACACACACACAGTAGTGAATGCTTCATTAATCTGTGCTTAAGTGAGTTTGTTAAGTAAACTGAATTCATGTACATGGACTTCTTGAGAAAAGGTAGAGCTTGTACATTTAGAGTCACTTGTTAACATTTTGCCACTTAACTTATGTCACTCTATAATGACTATATCATGTGTTGCAGTAATACACTATAACAAACCTGAGAATAATAATTTAAAAAAACACGAACACACAAGCAAACAAAAGCCTATTTTATTTATTTTATTACTTATTCAGTTTAGGGTTAAGTAAATAGTGAGTGTGGGTTTTCAAAAGCCACCTGTAAGACCAACAATGATTTTTGACTTTAGAGTTTTCTTTGCCAGTGAAAAGAAGAAAAAATGCTAAGCGGAGGCAGTTAGCAAAGACAAAAAGTCAGACAGCACACCACTTTCTAAATCCTAATATGACTCAGTGTTAAGATAAGATAACCTTTATTAGTCCCACACGTGGGAAATTTGTTTTGTCACAGCAGGAAGTGGACAGTGCAAAAGTTATGAGGCAAAAATTAGAATACAATAAGAATAAATACAGTACACAACTGTACAGAATAGAATAAAATAAAATACTATATACAGTAGAATAAAATAAAATAAATATACAATAAGATAAAAATAGAATACAAATACAAATACTATATACAACTGAGTAAAAATACAACGATGACAGAAAGGATTATTGCACTTAGTATTATCTGTTAAGATTTTTGACTTGTGGTGATTTCATAAGCACATAAATGGATGTGTGCATTAGTTTAATTGATTTTAAACAAAAATTAATTCCATGTAAAGAAAAATAGAAATTCTCCATTCATTGTGTTTCATAATTTATTTTTCATTGTGACAGCTTAATGCCTCAGAAATGTTAAGTAATTGGGGCTTAAGAGGTTAATATGCAAACGTGTTGCAAACAGAAAAGCAGCCACTTAAAGTCATCAAACAAACAAAAATATTTAGATAATAAACAGTGTTGCATATTTGCTTCAGTGATCCACAGCTTTGCGTCACTGAAATATTGATAGCCTTGTAATCACTGAGGTTTCCATATTGTTACATATTAACTTGTGTTCGCACGTCGTATTAGCATGCAAATAAATAAATAAATAATACATGTGTTTTTTCCTCAATGTCACTTCCACTTCAGCGGTAACCGTCAACAGAGTTGAGCAACATTATTTCAGAAAAATCCAGAAACAACAGGGGCGTCACTTCCGGTGGAATGTTCCAACGGACTTATCCTTGGACTTTAAAAGGACCCGCTGAAAAAGTGGCTGGGAAGTTGACAGGTAACCGGTTGTGTGATGACTGTGAAATTGAGGCCGTGGCAGCATTAAACTCAGGCGTTAAATTCATTTTCAAATTGATCTGCTGAAAAACAGAACAAAAATACATAACGAGGAAAAATAAGATTATAGGATCCCAGTGCGTGCGTTTCTCCATCCTTTGATTTGTATACACTTAGTAATCAGTGGAGCTCCTTCGAAGGTAAGATGTGACGCATTTTATATGAAATTTAGATGAAACAAGTACATTTTATACCAAGATTTTAGGCTCGCTGGGCTTTTGTCCAGCTGGTTGTGACGCAGTTGCACATCTTGCTTAAACCTCGATGCTGGGGGTGGGGACTCAAACACCTCTACACATTTAAGATCGGTGTGTATTTTATTCTCAAGTCGTCGGGGATGTGTTTGTTCTGAAGGATGGAGCTGTCTGACCCTGCAGAATCTGTCCGATTCTTAGGATAGAGCGCTGCGCATTAAGGTTTCCGCTGACCAGATGTGAAGGTCCTGTTAGTTAGAACGAACAGACAGAAGGATTTAAGAAAGGGATATTGCATGGCTGTCATTTGTTTAGGATCTTTGGGATGTTTATGAAGATCGTTTCTAATCTCAATTCTCAAATAGTCCCAGTAGATCTGCAATTATAAATAAGGATGTATATATCCGGAACAGTACTGTACGTGTAATAAAAATACTCTTATTTTAATTTGTCTTTCAGTTGTTGCACTTTGAGCCAGACATGATCATGGTCCACCTGACGTCCTCCTCTGGTAGGTTCCCTTTCTCACTCTCTTCTCTTAATCTGGATTACCGTACACCTCAGCATGGGTGTCAGGGATGGAAGCTGAGGTGTACTGGCATCAAATTGGGCTGGAAAACAAATATGATGATGTTTGGACAGAAGTTTTATAAACATACACAGCACGACCAACACATTTTATAGGAGAAATTTCTTCTCGTGTTACAACTTCAGTATTATTATTGTTCATTATTGTATACTGACTATAATTTGTACATATACTAATTATAATGCTTACTTTAGCACCACACCATATTCAGTATGCCCAGTTAACCTTCGTTAACAGCTGTGCATCATTTATGCATTAATTGTAAATTCATCACCATATATTTTTTACTATATGTCAACATTTCAGAACACATTCAATCTAAAAAGTATATAGTTTAAATTGTCCAGTGCATTCACTTAAGATTATCGACCTTTGTGAATCGTGAGCTCTGAGTTTTCCTTGTTTTCCATTTGGTCTTTTTAGTTGTTACCAGGAAACATAGGGTATTACATAACAAAGGTCTTCCCGTCATGCTTTGCACTCATTAGGGGCAACCCAGAAATAGAGACCTGTTTGAAATTGACAGTGCATCTCTGGCTCTGGCTTTCTCCTCTTTTTATTAGTGACCAAGAGAGTGAATTGAGTGGTTAGATTAAAACTTGCCAGTAAAATCTTTTAGCTAGTTTAAGCTGCATGCGTGGTTCTCTAATGATGCTTAGGGTGACAAAAGTTAACCAACTGGATTATATGGGAAGCTTGGCAATTCCATGATTTCCCGATTTAATGCAGAATCTTATCTGCATTAACTGTTGTGCTTTGTTTTTCCTGTAAAAAAAGATTTAGATAGTAATTTAAATACCAAATTGCAATCTAGGCTAAAGTTCTGAATGAAAAGTAAAAAAGCATGCTGTCAAGTTAAAGTGCAAGTGATTGTTGGCTTTCTGTTGTGTCTCATACGCTGTTTTCTTTCAGATGAAGAGTCTCTTGAATTCGCCTGGCTTTGGAATCACAGGAAGTTCAGGGTGAAAAACACTTGAAGGGTTAAATATATTGAAGCTTTGCAGGTCATTATCTGTGCATATTGTCTTGGACAGCACTGTGACTTGTTTTAAAAAATATATTAAAAAAAAAAAAAAAGCTCACAAAAGAGGAGGCAGATAGAAAAGAATTTATTTATTTTTTTTAATTTGTGGGGCCAGTTTTTGTTTTTTGAGGGGGAGTTTTTGGGCTGGAGAGAAGCTGTGTCAGCAGTCATTCCACGTTGCTGACTGCAATAGTGAATGTAGTCTTAATACTGCAAGCTTGTTTTTCATAAAATGCAGTTTATTTCCAATTGTTGAACTGCAGGGGCTTATATTATCAATATTAATAGTGTATACATTGCTTTGAAACAGTATTTGAAACATCCTTCTGTCTTATATTTTTGTTTGTATTTTCTTTGAATGCTGTCTGAGCTTTAAATTTTAAATCCTGAATAAACAGGGAATGCTAATTTAAACTTGTTTATATTTGATAAAAAAAAGTTATTTAATTTCAAAATAAATCAGCTTTTTTTTTTTTTTTTTACAAACTTTGACATTGTTTAATGGTTGCAGCTGAACTAAACAGTCCCAGACCTGAAAACTATAAACACTGTTAAACTTGTTCCTTATTTTAACAGACCATATTTAAAGCCCTTATAAAATGGCTTAAAGGTCTGAGTACTGACTTGCTGTATCAAGCAAAATACAGGAAAAGATAAAGAACCATGTAATTGAATTACAACAATGAGAAACGTTATGTATAAATAGTGAATTTATACAGCATTTATATACTGCTTTCCTAGTCATCCAAACTGATAGAATCTGGTTATAAACTATTAATATTGACAATATAATGAAAAAACAAACCAACTAGGAAACTAGGTGGGTTGCAGGTTAATTTTAATGACAGAGTCCCCATTAAAGCCTGGGCTGCTGTGTTATTAATATTAATGTTAATTTAAGCTGTGTGAATGCTGCTGCCATGTCCTTGTGTAAGGTCAGTTTGTTTTGACCAGAGTTAACAGGCTAATTGATCTCTTGTTTGGTATGTGTCAACGCAGTAGGTCCAACTCACTCTCACTGTAGCCAAGGCTGTATGTAGTAGTCCCCTAAGTATCCATACTTGTTCCCCACACCAGTATTTGTGTGTGTTTGATCCATGATACGAGTTCACATTTGAGTTTTAACACTTACATTCATCCTGTTCAGATTTAGTATGCTATTGACTTATTTTTCAAATACTATCTTTGATCTTAGAGGTTATTGCATGTGATTTTGGACAGCGTTTTGCTACAGTTAAACATGTGTAATATGTTTGATTCATTAGTATAAATGATAATATAACAAGCAGATAATGAGGCAGTCCTTAATGTTGCATGCGGTAGGCTGCACACACCTGACTTAATGTACAGTAACAAATGCATTGTAGTGATCTGAAAAGGGATGAATGTATCGTAGGGTTGGTCTCCAGCCAATAATCATGCATCTTGGTAAGTGCCATTTCTTTTACATAAGAGGAGGGAGTAATATTTTCCTTTAAAAAACAAAATTAAAAGACCTGCATTATGATTCCCATGATAAAGTGTGTAAATACTTCTTTTCTTTCAAGTAATAGATGGTATACTTAAGGTTTAAGATTACATTTCAGAATTGTTACATTTTTTTCTTCTTGTGCTCGAACTAAAGTTTGTCTAAATCCCAAAATATGATTAGTAAACTATACCAATTCAGACACTTGCATCAACATGCCATCTGGTGTGGTCTTCTGTCAGTAGGGCTTTAGCTTTTGTTTTTCTAAAACCTCAGCAGAGATTATTGACCTAACACAGAAAAATACTAACTGCTGTTATCGTTTGGTCTCAGGTTTCTTTCAGTGCACCAAAAAACTCTTTCTGAGCGATCGGGCCACAGAACTTCAGATCAAGGAGTTTGCGCGTAAAAATGCAGCTAATGCACTGTCAGTTGCCAACATGGTCATGGGCATGGCCTCGATTCTCAGCAGCCTTAATGGGTGAGTAAATAAAGGAGTAATGGGTTTTACTTGTCAGCTGCTGGATGGGCGGAGTTTGTAAGGAGGAATCATTATGTGAATGAGTGTGGAAATGAATGATGTTGTGCATCAATAACCAAACTTTAGTCATTAAACACAACGCAATAAAATCAATCAAAATTTCACAAAACCCAGGAATAAATCAGAAAACACAACAGAAAAAATAAAAGTAGTATTTCAGAAGCTGAGCTATAATTTAGCAAACATATAAGTGTTTTCAATTATTGTTATTATTATTATTATTATTGTGGTTTTATTGTTTGTGTTTTCAAACAACAATGTTATTAACATCCTGTGTTTAGCCCATCAAGGAAAATCATAATATTTATAACAGATTACGAGCCGCTCTAGGTTTAGTTTAAAGGCACAGTTTGCTTTCCCAAAAATGGCAATTTTCTGTATATAAAAAAAGAGACTTTTCTAACATTGTCAGAACTTTTGAACTTGCAGACATTTAACCCTTTTTACTTAATTGTTCAACCTAACAATGACTGGCTTTGTTCAGGCACCATCACGCTGCGTGTTGGCTCGTTCTGATTGGCTACCTCCTGGATTTGGCAGATGGAGCAGTTGCCAGGCAACTCAATGCATGCTCTGCACTGGGTAAGTGGAGTGTTGTGGTCAATAGCACTTACCAAAGATACACTTCCACTGTGGTGTTGGCAGGGCTTGCTGCACAATCTTTTTGTCTGAGCTTTTTTAATTTGGCCACACAAAGAGATCCAGTAAAGGGAACCTTTGCAATTGAAAACTCTTCTTATGTTTCCAACAGAAGAGTCATGAATAATTTATGCAATGTTATTTGAGATTCATCAAGTTAACTTCTTTCAAGTTATTTCTGTGCTCTAGACAAGACAAGATGAATGCATATTTAAATACTTGCATATTTATGCTTTAAGGACTATATTTGTGGCTTGTTTACAAAAGAGCCCAATGCCTCATAGTAAAAGGGAAAGTATAAATAGCTTTGACATTGCTTCCAGTCTGCAAATTCCTAATTTCTGAGATCCCAAAATAGTTTTCAGTTGCATCACAATACATTGTTGGCTGCACATTGCACATTGCAGGGGGCTTTGTGTCTCAACAAGCCTTTTCTGCATGACTTTGCAGGTGGGTGTTGTTGTGCCCCCCACGTATTTTGTCAAATGAACAATAACTTTCTGATTAAGCAGCCTAATTCCACGGGATCATGGCCCAATTGTCTATTTTATCCTGTTGCTTTGGGTTCTCGGCATATCTGAAATTGCTAAAATTGTTGACCCTGGACTGTGGAATTCCACCTCGTTCATCTGTGCCGTGGCCTGAATCACCTCATCCTCATCCGCTGAAAACATGCTATGTGCTCCTGAGGGATAAAGAGATAAGGCAGTGGAGAATGTTGTTTATAGAATGCCTGCCTGTTGGGCTGACACTGACATTTCCACTTGAGAAATTTTTGCACATTCACCGCACGGCTGTCACATGACATGGCACTGGCAAAGATCAGTGCTGAAGAGACATAATACATCTACTGTGGCTTTCACGATTAATGTGCTATGCTAATAGAAGCAGTGTGACACAAGCCTTTCTAAAGCTTATTAGTACAGCTATCAGCAGCAAACATGCCAAACCTTCCTTTTTCATGTTCAGGTGCAAAGCTAGATGATTTTGCTGATTTCACGACCTTTGGGATTGCGACGTCATTGCTCCTGAGAACATCTGATCTGCTCGACAACATCCTGTGCATGTGTTACGTCCTTTCTGTCTTTGTCCGCCTCTGTTTCTTCTCCAGTGGTAAGTTTAAAAAAATGTAGTCTTATTTAACACTGTCATTTTCAATTTAGTCTTTAATTTCAATCATCACTTTGCAAAGTAAGGACATAGTTTGTGTTGTTTTTCCTCATAGGCATCCCTTTCATGTATCGTGGCCTGCCCTGTATTTACTCGTCGGCCATCTTGGCAAGTGCCTCTTTGCTGTCGGGGGGAAACATGGCATTGCTCCGAGTCATTGCAGTTGCCATGATCCTCTTCATGATCAGCCAGAACTTTTACCCTCATGACAGAGTGCTGGAGTCGCAGGCCTGGAAGAAAGTAGTCTACGCTGGAGGTAAAGTAATTTTTAAGAATCTGAAAATCTTAACCGGAACTGCCAAAACCTATAAATGTTTTTACTGTTATTTACTTATTTATTCTTAATGAGGTTTGAGCCTCTTACTGCATGTGTTTATGAATTCTAAACTTAACCACAAGGAAACATTTATTTAACTTATCCCAGTCCAAATGTAAATTTAAATCGCTTTGTGCCAAAATTTGAATTTAAATTCATTGAAGCTGCTTTTTGGAAAAAATGTCCTGGCTGTTCCACATTCAAATGTTTTTGTGCTGTGATAAAGATGGAATGCTGGCTAATCAGTCCATTCTGCAGATCAAAGCATCTAGTAAACACCTCGATATTAATAAGAAGTGTTGGGGGAAAAAAACATTATTGAAGCCCAGATAATGAGTGCAACACCTTCATTTCGTGCAGACATTCAGTTTCTTTTTTGTGTTTTTATTCTCAGGAATCATCATGTTGTTCTGCTCTTCCTTCCCTCCTGCGTGTATGTACTACCTGCTGTGGTCTGTCTCCTACATTTTGTTCCCAACATCCCTATGGAGCAGTAAAGTGTAAAAGGGATGCTGGCACGCTTAAAAACACTCCCAAACAGGTTTACCTCAGCCCGTCCAGGTGAACCAAGGCTTACAGATTACTGCTGCGTCTTACTGCTGTGGAGGATTCAAGCTAATTCATGCATCACATGCATGCACTCTGCTTAATGTTTTTATTTTGTTTTGTTTTTTTTAGATGACACCTCTGAGGGAACCTAAAATCAGTAAGAATGATTAGCAAGGCATTTTATGTTACTGGTGAGGATTAACCTTCATCCTGTCATCTATTAAACCCCCTTCTTCAGTATTAATCCAATCTTGGTCAGTATTGGGAGCACATGGCAGCAAGCACATCTACAGTATGATTCTAAATATTATTTTAAAAAATATATATATTTCCAATATTTTCTTACTTCTAACTTGTTGTGGTTTATCGCAAATGACTTAATAATATTTATTTCATAGTGTTGAGTGTAGTTAAAGAAATGGCTACTGAAATAGTAACAATTATGTAGGTATGTGCTCTAATCCATGAATCAAAAGTAATATCTCATTGAGATTCAGAATTTCATGCCCTCTCTGCATCTATACTTTAAAACAAAGTCATTTTAATTCATCCAGTAGACCCATTTTGATTGAAATTATATTTTTTAACGTTTGTTTTTTGGATTGAGATCATTACCGTTTACGGAGAGGTCTTAAATCCAGTGATAAAGGAAAATATAATTATTTAATATGATTGTAGTGTCCTTCACAATTTTGATTTGCTGTTTGAATATATGTTTTAAATAACTTACTGACCAGTACTCTTGTAAGTTAGGGGCTTTTATTTAAGCTTCAAGACTATATGATGCAATAGATTCCCTTATTTCATCAATGTGTGATTATTTTTTTATTGGGTTATTATATGCATTTGCCTCTGTTTTAAGAGGCATTATGGTTTAAATAGTAAGTAAATCCACACTGGACTGTAATGATGTGATGAATTAGTGATGTCACAACAGGTGTCTTTAGAACATCTTATGTGGCATAAGGAGTCAAGTTGAAATACTAAATCCCCAGCAGTTTTCTGCCTCATGTAGTGTGAATTTACCCTTAGAGAGGCTTCCAAACCTTTCCTGCCATCTAGTGGGTAAAATTACTGCACGTTCTGCTTCAACTTAAAGGTAAGATAATGTCAGAGTCAGTGCTGAGTTTGATCACAAGCATAGTGCAGCAGACATTAAACCCGAAGAGGCTGGTGGAGGAAATAATGTGTGTGATGATATTGGCCAGTATATATCTGATCTGAGACAAATCACTTGTTTTGTAGATCTTATTTAGTAAGAACGCATTTTTGAAATCTCTCATTGTGTTTCACAGTGGGTGTTAGTGCCTCTCTGCATTGTGAGTAACAAATGATTATGATTGTTAGGTTTTTCTCTGCATGTATTATTGTAAGGTCTACCTTACAATATAAAGGCGACTGTTGTTGTGATTTGTATAAATAAAATTGAATTGAAATGAGAAGATTATATAGTTTTGTACCAATTTGTTCAGAAGCCCGATGAAATGTGAGCACAGAGTAACAGTTGAATGTGTCTGTTTTCAGGCCTAAAGATAGCAGGGCGGGCAACAAATCATAATTTACACAAATTATGATTTGTTGCCCGCCCTTTAAAAAACCATCATCCTTGAGCTCACACTCAGAGGTGTATGAAATCACTCGCAGTTTAGGTTCAGTGATTTTAGTTACTTTAATCAGTCTTCTGTAAGCCACAGCTTTTTGGAACTTAAGTTATCCCTATTATTCTGCCTTAAAGAGCTATTTGAAGCAATGATAATCAAGTGGAGCACAATTTTACAACACAAGATCTTTGTTAAGAAATAAAAAAACAAAAACAAATGTAATGTCTTCTGATTCAGTTATGATTTAAAATCACTGTAGTTCATTCTCGACATGGTTTACGATAACCAGTGTTACGATTAAAATCGACAGTGAACTGAGCGCAGATGTACTTGTCATTCATTGGTGGATTCAGCTTTTCTGTTTGGGTGTTTCTGGTTTTGAAACTGTAAAGTCACAGTAATTAATGTCTGCATGCCAAGAGCATTATAGATACAAAAACTGTACTTTGCCCAAAGATAGTGGAAAAGTTCTCAAGTATTACTAAAATCTGTGCTTTTAGATCTGTACAATTTGACCACAAGGCTGTATTAATAAAAAAAATAATACTTGGAATTATTGTCTTGATTCATTATATTTTTACTGAACTGGAAATGTTAGAACTCCTGTAGTCACTTTTACCATGTCGGATTGCTATCAACGTCTCAACTAAACCCATACACGGTTATTAATAAATTGTGATTGATCTCTAATGTGAATGTTACTGACATATTTACCATACACTCACTGGACAATTTACCCTTTTGCCTTCAGAGTTCTTAATGACATAGATTCAGCAAGGTGCCGGAAACATTCCTCAGAGATTCTGGTCAATATTGATATGATGGCATCACACAGTTGCTGCAGATTTTCTGGCTGCACATGTATGATGCTAGTCTTCTGGGCCATCACGTCCCCAAAGGTGTTCTACTGGTTTTAGAGTTAGTGGCCACTGGGGGCCACTAGAATACAGAGAACTCATTGTCAAGTTCAAAAACAACATTTTTGAGATGACTTGAAGTTTTCAGCATTGCAGGCATTAGGAGACAAGCACAATGTAGTCATAGAGGGATTGACATGGTTAGCAACAATACTCAGGTGGCCTTTAAATGATGCTCAGCTGGTACTAAGGAGCCAAAAGTGTTTCAAGAAAATACGCCCGACACCATTACATCACCAGCAGGCTATCGAGGTGATACAAGACAGGATGGATCCACACTTTAGAGGGTTTTTTTTTTACTAACTTCTGACCCTACCATTTAAATTTTGTGGCAAAATCTGACACTTATCAAACAGGCAACAGTTTTCCATCTTTTGTTGTACACTTTTGGAGAGACTGTGTGAAATGTAGCCTCAGTTTCCTGAGCTGACAGGAGTGGCACCTGGTGTGATCTTCTGCTGCTACAGCTCATTCACTCCAGGGTTTGGTGTATTGTGCCTTCACAGCATACCTTGGCTGTGCTAGTTTATTTGAGTTACTGCTGTTTTCTTATCATCTCAAAGCAACCTGTCCTCTGGCCTTTGTCATCAGTAAGGCATTTTCACCCCCACTGGGTATCTTTATTTTTCTAGTAAAATAGTAAAATCCTAGTAAAACACTCAAACCAGCTCATCTGGCAATCATATCATGTTTAAAGTCAAAATGTGATAGTTTCTTCTGATTCTTCTTCTGGTCTGAATTTCAGAAAGACTTTTCACTATTTCTTATATACCTACATTTAATGAGTTGCTACCATGTGATTAGCTGATTCAATAACTGCATCAACCAGCACCTGTTGTTGTGCCCCCAACAACAAGTATACCCGAGAAAGTGGCGGATGAGCGTAGGTCTATTCGATCAGTCCTGCCATTCTCTTATATTCAGTTATGTCAATGACCTCAGAAATACAAATCGGTGTTGTATCAGCAATGTGCAGCGAGGACTCAAACAGCTTGATGATGGCTGAAAATGCTGGTCGCTCTTTGAAGCTCCACATCCAACAGTACTTCATCAGGTCATACCTAAATACATATGGAGACATTTAGAATTCATCTGCGTTTCATCTGTTTCACAAGCAAATCAGTATCACTGTCATGGCTGCTTATCATATGAAGCTAACCAATCACAATCCTGGATAGCCTGTCACAAAGACTTTTAAAGTTAGAGGTAAACACTGAGCAAACACTGAGTGAATTAGTGAGCTTTAGAGGTGCTGGTTCTTAGACAAGCCTGATAGCTTCTTGCAGCAGTTTTATATTAAACATGAAAAGACGAGTGTCAATCTTGTCATCTGAATTATTATCAAATCTGCAAACTGCATCTTTAACTCATCCTCATTGCAGGGACTTTAAATCTTAATGGAGTTTTTGTGAGTTTGAACTGACTTTGACTTTGACTATACTGTACTTAATGCATGTATTTATATATATATATATATATATATATATATATATATATACACACACTCCATACAGATTTGTTCATACGTCCCTGTCTATTGCTTGCTTTTAGGTGAATTACACGTACAAAAGTCCACCGCAGTTCTTTGGTCTCTTCATTCGATAAGACGCCTGCAGCTTTGGAAGCACTGTTGAAGGCTTCAGCTCAGGGTATGGAGGGGATCCTGAGGTATGGGAAAAAAGCATTTTTTATTAGCTCTGTAATGTTGTTAATGGTTTGATTGTAGTAATTAGTAGATTTGGATTAAGATAAGATAGAAATGTACTATAAAACTTTGGCAGATAAGATGACAGTACTTTACCTAAAGTGATCAGTTCATATAGTAGGATTCCAAATGACCACCTGGTGTGCGGGGAGAACAAAACAAAACACTGTGACTCATAGAAACATGATTTTTAAAGCATGTAATGCACATACAAGAGCAAAGACAAAAAATGTGAATAATAAAAAATATATATCGTGTGTCTTTGTTTTGTTTCCTTAGCCATAACTCTGCCCTTACACGTCGCTTCTGTCGATACTGAGCAGCATCATAATCCGCTCTGGAGCCTGCCATTTCAATGGCACCTTTGCTGCCCTTTGTCTAATTGCTGAATCCATTTTGCGTCCTTCAAATGCCACGCCCAGGCCAGATACTCGAGCCGAGAGGCCTGGGCCAATTAAGATGTTTCTGGCAGCAACATCACCATGCACCAGCCTGTGCTCTGACATCAGGTAATCCTGGAGGAGGATCCAATTACAGCTAAACATGTCAATCTTTTTGTTGCAACAGTTATTCAAGATTCAAGATAAACAACACTTTCCAGCATCTTGGGGGGAAGAAATGGCAGAATGTCATCTGCTGTAGGGCGTGACATCTAAAATGAACTCGTTTTATTCCAGTTGTGTGTTGGGAATAATTGGTCTAAAAAAAGTGACTCACCAGGCCAGCTGCAATCTGTTTTGCCACCAGAAACACTGACCTCTCAGAGAAGTTTTGCGAGGGATCTGCAGTGCTTAAATTGTTCTGGAGTTAAAAATAAGTCCTTGTCATTGCAATACATTGAATAATTGAAGATTGCCTTTGCCACTGAATAGGTAGAAGGTTTGGATCACTTACATTTCTAAGTGTCCAGAGGAAGTGAAGGAGATTCCCTGGGTTGTAGGCATCTAAAACCAGGTACATGGGTAGACGTTTGGTGTGACAGTGCAGCATCTGCACCACATTTTCATGTTTACACACTGAAGCACAGAAGAGGAGCCACTCAACAAATTCTTTAGCTTCAGGCTTGCCAGAGGCATCTGTATGGGATTAAATTAATAGAATAAAAACTGGACAAGCTTAACTCCAGTGATGACCCTTGCTTTATATCAGATTTATACAGTACCTCGAAGGCACTTAACCACCACGACAGAAGAGGCTCCACCTTTCTTCTTCAGCAGACCTTTACAAATGGGGCCATAGCAACCAGTCTGCCAAAACTCTAGTCCCTCAAGAACACACTCTTCTGGGATTTCCCAGGGATCTAAAGCTGCCGGGACCTTTGGAGGACCTACAGAAGCTGTAGACAGGGATACAATCTGCTGGCCTGATACAAGGGCAAATATAAGTAAATAAGCACTTGGCATTACTATGAGACACTCAAACAGAAATATGTTAGATTTTTAAAGGATTTCACGCTGTTTTAATGAATTGACATATAGTTATTGCAGCTCCTACCATTTTTAAAATGAGGTGAAGTCCTGTGTCGTCGTTCTTTATTTTTACATAGAGTATAAAAAATGAGAGCCACCACTAACACCGTGCTCAGAGCCAACAGGGAAGGGATTATAATGAGGGCAAGTGTGCCTGATGACTCTTCATCTACAAAACAAGTTAAAGAAGCAGGTTCAGAACATTTCAAAGTACACGCTGTTGCTTTCACCATTTCACAATTACTTTTTCACACAGGGGCAGGTCGTTTGTCATAGCTTTTTCCCCCTTGAGAAATTACACCATCATCTAAAAACTGCATTTTGTATTTACCCCGGTAATCTTTGTCTTTGTGACAAACATGCAACAAACTAAGAAATCAGGAAGGGGTCAAATGCTCTAGCTGTCGTGTATACAAGGCAAATGAACTTCCAGCTAATAGCAATGCAATCATTATCATGTTTAAAACTTACAGGATGGACAGAGAGAGGTGTCATTGCTACATTTTGTGTCCACGTCCATTAGGAGCAGGTCGCATTTCTCAAATGTGGGAGAATCTGCAGACCGTATCAACAAAAGCAATTCAAGGGTTGCCAGTCGAGAATTTTATTCCGGTGTTGAGTAAAACTAATTAACTTTGAAGTCATTTGAAAATGAAAAAAACAAAACAAAAAACGAGCAACGCACAGTCTAAATGTTAAAAATTAGTCTTCCTACCTGACACCAGAGGCTCTATTGTGCGGGTGAACAAACATTTACAGACCTTATAATATAAAAATTAACAGCAGTGGGGGAAAAAGAGAAAAGAAATCATAATAACACAGCTGTTATCAGCGGCTTTTCAGAATACAGGCTCGGCACTGTGAGGGCGCTGACCGGAGAGTGGCGCTGGAAAGTTGACTGACTGTTAATTATTAGCAAAGCAACAGAAACGATAACATTAACAGGAGTCATGCTCACACTTAATGCAACCAAAACAGGTTAGTCACTAAACTGTGATGAACACACACACACATCTCACAAGAAATGTGTCTCTGCTTCATCAGACAAAATATGAAAGACA
This sequence comes from Rhamphochromis longiceps, assembly GCF_057381845.1. Lineage (NCBI taxonomy): Eukaryota > Metazoa > Chordata > Actinopteri > Cichliformes > Cichlidae > Rhamphochromis > Rhamphochromis longiceps. The sequence goes on along the minus strand of NC_140576.1, from coordinate 32,027,460 downwards.
AAGTAGATAACAGGTACGGGCGTTAAGAAAAAGGGGTAAACCAGGTAAAAAAAAATTAAATTAGTGAGCTTAAATAAAATGTATATTTAAATGCGCTAACGCCGATGTTTATTTACTATATTCATATATAATTAATCGCATCGGATGTGTAAGATTAGTTAAAATCTAATAGTTTTACAAGTGAATGTTGCCAGCTGGCGCTTTGGATGACATGCCAGCCTCAGTCTGTTGGCAACCACAAGAGGGCAGACTTGCACAAAAAATCAACAACCACTACTACAATTAACCGACACACAACCTTCCTAGTTCCAGATCTCCAAACGCATTTCACGGACCTAAAGCAACCATGTAAAATTCAGGAATCACTCAGAAGCTGTTGCACTTTGCAATAGGAATACAAAGAAATTTGGAGAAAAAAATCCAAACCGCAGACCAAAGGTCATACACAGAGATAGGTTACCCATCTCTGGCTATCTGCAAGCATGTTCTACGTGAAAATACGCGTCCCCAAGGGGGAACTCCACCTTGCAACGGACTGAAAACACTCACAGAACTCCCACCCTTTGCCATTCACCATTGGCGTAATATACGCGCTTTGGGAACGCCTCCCACATCTCCGATTGGACAGAACTGCCTGCCGTCATAAAAGCAACACGGAAAACGATTAAAAAAAGTTATGGAGCGAAGCCTAATCGGATCACGTCTGTTGCATGCTGCTGCATAGTTTTCAGAATAAAAAAAATCAGCTGTGCTTCTGGAAAAAACAGGAGAGAGCGCATAGCGCGCGACGAGGCGCAACGAGCAGAGTTTCGGTGTTTTGAAAGGATCAGATAACCGATAACCGCTGAGTTCGGGGGAGGACCAGGTGTGTTTTCCCGTTTCTAAGGACTGCCTTGTTGATGTCACCATGGAGGAGTGCTGGCGAGTAGGACAGGTGCGCAGGGTGAAGTTGCCTCAGTGGGTTCGCATGAGGAACTGTCAGTGACAGAGGACTTTTTCAGCAGCTGATGAACCTCGTATAAACCCATTTTTTTTTTCACGTTTTCCTGTATTTTATTTTATTTTATTTTTTAAATAAACTATTTCCGTCAGTGTTGTCAAATGTGCTGGCGTTTCCTGAAGTCCAGAGTGGGATATATGCTATTTTTCCCACGCTTTTCTGACAGGCACTGGTGCGCGCAAACTGCTGGACTCGCCGGTTCCGTCCTGCTCTGTAACACATATCGGGGTGTAACAGTGCGGGGGAAGCTACTGTTGGTTATTAACCGCACATTGCTGTGAACTGGGGTGTGGGATCGAGACGCCCCAGCATCAGAATCAGCACTTTCCGCTTCAATGCGACACTGACGCAGCTGGTCTCACATTCCAGTCGCGGACAGGTGATGCTCGGATAAGTCAATGGAAGGATATTTGATTCTCAGGAGCAGCTGAGCAAAAAACAACAAGCAAACAAACAAACAAAAAACCAAGAGTTGTTTTCCTCGAGATGGAATACACCACAAGGCAGCAGCATCATTAACTTCTCTAATCGGCAATGATTTTTCCGTGCGTCATTGCGTCTTAGGTTTTGAAGCGGTTGTTGCTTTGAAGGACAATCGTTCTTGGACTTCCCTATAGGTTTTCAACATCTACCAACAATGTCCAAGACACTGAAAAAGAAGAAGCACTGGTCAAGTAAAGTGCAGGAGTGCACCGTCTCGTGGGGAGGTTCCGGGGAGCTGGTCACTGTAGCGGAGGTGCGAGGTGGCGCTGAGCTGGGAGAGTTCCCCTATCTTGGACACATAGTGTCGGAGGCGTTGGTGTGTCACGCCGGGAGGCTTCCCAGCATTGGGGACGTTCTGCTGGAGGTTAATGGCACTCCCGTGAGCGGACTCACAAACCGAGACACGCTGGCTGTCATCCGCCACTTTCGGGAGCCAGTCCGCCTGAAGACTGTGAAACCAGGTGTGTGTCCAATGTTATTTTAAATCACTATGACATCCTTACATACGAAAATAAACCTGACACGTGTTTTTTAAAATAATTCCCCCCTGAAAATGAGAACCTGAAAATAAGAACTGTGGACTGGTGTGACTGAGATGAGGAGGTAGCCTGTGTTAAAGTGTGTGCGTGTGTGCGTTTGGTTTATATTTGGAAGCAGACTTGCAGGTCAGCCTTGTATTTTCAGTTGGCCTAAGCATATCTAAATTGTCAATCAGCATACTTCACATTCTTTCATTCATTCATGTGGTGACTCATATTTACACAACCCCTTTACTGGAGTAAAATCCTGCCAGACAGCATTTGTAAAGGGCATGCTGTGTTTCACCATGCTTCCTCATCTTCTCCACATCTGCATGGTTCAAAGATAAGACACGAACCCCCATTAAGGTCACAGGCCTCTGCATGAACTCGCATAATACACATAATCTTCATTTTATCACTGCACAAGTGTCACATCTACACTTGTGAGCTTGTGTGTTCCACATTAAGAGACTCATAATTCAATGCATGAAGGTAAATATACACTGTTATTCAAATATTTGATATATTATGTTCAGTAGATCTGCTCATAGTGCACTTATTGGCTCTGTCTTTGTTGTTATCTTACTTACTAGCGGTAGTTTATAATTCTTCCTGTCCTGCACATACATGCTTAATCAATGCCACTGTATTATATGTGTAAAAACATACCGGATACAAACTAGCCAACTGAAGGAGTGTAAATGGAGGCATAATAGTGGCAAGGGATTTGTTAATGGTTACCTTGCCCTGTTAGACTATGTCATTTCGCTTGCATTGTAAAGGTGAGAATGAGTCTAATTGGATCAATTACACACATGCACCTACTTTAGTTGCCAGAATGCTGCACACACACTTGACTATATTTACTTTGTAGTTGGTTTCTATTACAATACATAAGTATCAATTCTAATATTCTTGGATGTACTGGTGAGATAGATATATATATATATATATATATATATATATATATATATATATATATATATATATATATATATTGCATTAGGTCAGTTCTCAACACCTACACTGTTGCAAACATTTCTTATTGACCTTGTGTTACGTAATGCATTTTAAGTGATGTTCAAGCTGCACTTGCTCATCTCTAGGCTGCTTACCATCAGTTCCTCTGTTCCCCATGGGACCTCACTGTGTGTTTAGATCTGTCCCCTCATCCATGATTAATTCATGCATCATCCATTATTGATGGCCGCTGCCTGCCAGGATGACTAGTGGCTGATGACCAGATCATATGTTAGCCGACTGGCATTCTTGTAAACTTGCATTCTCACGAGATTGCAAAGTTAGGAGAGGAGACATGCAAGTACAGAGCTGTGGATCTTGTGGTTGTTTAGGTTAGGTTTTGTCCCCTTCAGTGAAAAAAAATGTTATAGTACATTATTGCATGTTTACCTTGTGCTTGCAGAGCAAACAGTAAAAGAAGTTAGAAAAGGAATAATTTTTCAGGTGTCTACCTGATGGAAATTTTCCATCTTTTCTTGTTGCCTAGTTTGTCTTCACCTTATCTTCACCCCACAGCCGATTATGGCTTATCGCTACACTTTGCTATTTCCCATCACCTCTGATATTTTACCATATCTAATCTTTTATGTTCATTCTCACTTTTGCCATGATACTTTTTTCCTAATCTTCTTGCATCTATGCGCTCCTCTTCCTACTACTAATTTAACAATCTTGCATTGCCCTTCTACTGGATCATATTAAATGGTAAATGGCCTGTATTTATATAGCGCTTTACTAGTCCCTAAGGACCCCAAAGCCCTTCACACATCCAGTCATCCACCCATTCACACACTGGTGATGGCAAGCCACATTGTAGCCACAGCCACCCTGGGGCGCACTGACAGAGGCGAGGCTGCCGGACACTGACCACCACCAGTAGGCAACGGGTGAAGTGTCTTGCCCAAGGACACAACGACCGAGACTGTCCAAGCCGGGGCTCGAACAGGCAACCTTCCAATTACAAGACGAAGTCCCAACTCCAAATATTAATGTTACCTTTCTGCCACGACAGTTTTGCAGCTTTAAAATCAAATAACATTTTTGTTTTTTCATCAAAGCTGAGAGTTGTTGATGTTTCGCCTCTGCCATCAAGACAGAAAACAGAAGTTTGTCTCTAGTGGTCCTCTGGCTCCTGCCCAGCCAATGCACTCAATATGCAGCTCCCATCCTGAGAGCTGAGCAAGGCAGTAACCTTGAGGGGACGATTGAGAGTAGAAAGGTAGTGACGGCCGTTACCTGTCGCAGTTTAGAGACCTGTGAGTGGGCAGGTCATTGATTAATGCTGTAAACAGACATAGATCTGCTTGTTTTTGCCTCATGGAGCTTAATGGATGGGCCATTTACCTCCCAGGTCCTGAAGCACCTTAGTTACAAATCAGGTCTGTAACTGAAGTTGTTAAAAAAATAAAATTAAAAAAAAAGGCTCTTGGAAAATTTTCTGTCTCTTTTTTTTTTTTTAAAGTCTCACAGATGGATAATGATGATGATAAGACCAATGTTCACTTTTTACAGTGTCATGAAATTCTGTCTAAGGAAAGCACGTGGAAACCTTTCTGGAGGCGAGATTTAGATTGTCACATTTCAAAGTGCTAATTGTTTTCTCAGTTAACACATTTCTCTTTTAGACTTAGAAAGTCTTGTGATAAATGTGGTGTTAAAATGTACCCGCATATAAGTAATGCAAGTATAACATTACAATAAAGCGGGGGATGATTCTGCTGGACCTTTTACTTAAGGTGTTAATAAAAGTGACATTTTCTTTAAAGGAAACAGAAATGAAGTCTTTTATTTTTCTTGATTTTGAATATTTTTCCTTGTTCATACAACAGATGAATTAAGCTTCAGCTAGGTATCTTGAGATGCCACATGAGCCTTTTTATTGCAGAGAAGCGTTTTTTAAAAATTTCTTCATGTAAATCAAAAACACCGGCGATCTAGTCTGTTTGTTTGTCTGTGTGGGTGTGTGTGTCGGGGTGGGTGTGTGTGGGTTGGGAGGAAGGAAGTATTCAAAATATGTAATTCAGTGCAAACACACTCCACTTAATAATACGGGAGTGGTGATGTCAAATGAGCTTCCTCACGCTTGCCTATCCAAAGCACCTCGGGTATCTTGCTTGAGGATTTGAACAATAAAGTCCTTTTTAATGCATGTAACCCCCATTTTAACTAATGAGCCAAAAAAGAATCCTGAAGACATTGCCATGAGCAATCCTGTAACAATAAACTTCAATAATAAAGTAGGAGATAATTTCAGTGGATTTTATTCCACCTGTTAGGCCTTTTTCCTTGGATCTTCTTACGCTGTCATATATCACTAACCTGTGATGCTCAGTGCTTTCCAGGAGTGAGTTAATATGATGAAATGCTTTACTTTCATTCTTAATTTGCTTTGACGACTACCTGAAAATGTGCTTTCATGCGTGTAGTTGATGCTATGGCTGTTGCTGAGCAAATGTCGAATTCAGCACCTTTACTAAGTGCACCTTATGTTTAGCGCTGCAACCAATAATTATGTTCATGACTGAATTCTGTTATTTTCCTGAATGAGTCAAGGTGTTATTTTTCGGCCTATGATTATTTCCATAAACTAACTGTGATGTCTTGAAATGTGCCGTTTGATCAAAGGGACAGTTCGAAATATTCGAAAGATATTCAGTTTTCTGTTATGACACAGAAAAGAACCAAATCCTCAAATCTTAGAAGCTCATAATGTTTGGTGTTTTGTCTGTTAAAGTTATTATTAGTGTAATTCCAGCTGTTTCCATCTATTTAATGGCTTTGTAGATTGTCTTACAGGAAGACAGTCTTGACTATTTTAAATGTTCCTGATTTTGGAATCCATTGCCGAATCACTGGAGGTTTTCTAGTTGTCTTTTTTTTTTCATTACATTGTTGAAAACTGGATTTCTTTACCAACGTTAGCCTCACTTGGTAATTTGCTCCTTTTTCATGTCTAAAGTAGAGACTCTCACTTTCTTTTCTTTTTTGTCTCACCGGTGTAACATCGAGTTTCATATCTCACACGTGTGCCATCAGGAGTACAGCGGAGCATTAAGCGCACAGTTGGTGTTAATGTGATTCCCTCACAGGTTCAGTCAGAGCTTCGACTAAGCTGCTCTAACCCAGCTGAGACGAGCTGTCAGCGTGTGTCTGGTTCTGTGGCTCCTTCTCCCCATGGTAAATGTAACTTCGGTTCCAGTTGCTGCTTTTTTTCCCTGCGCGTCTACTGTGAAGCCCAGGTTTGTCCTAGAATTTACCTTGGAAAGAAGGTGAAAGTTTTTGCATACCCAGATACTTTGAAGTGTATTAGATTTCTCTTTACAATCTGAGTGCCATAAAACACAGTCAGTGTTACAAGTGCAAAAGGAGCTTTATTGGTACCCTTAGTTTCTGCGGTCTCTACTTCATTGGGTTTTTTCTATGCCTGTTAAAGTGTACGCATCTTTACATTTAAGTCACATCCATCCATCATGGCCTCCTACTGGCTGGAATCCCAGCTCATTCCCCAGTCCAAACTTCTGCACCTTTTGCCTTTACACCAATCAGTGACATGGGATGATGGTTTGCTCAACTCCCCAGATGACAGCACTTGCCATGGATGAAGAACATGTCTTCCTCTTCTTTTCTTCCCTCCATCCCTTAGTAGCAAAGCCCCTTCAGTTATTAGTGAAGCCCTCTCCTTCAGTAGCTCCTCCTAAGCACAACTCTGCACTATCTCACAGTCTCCTTGTTCACTTTTGCCTACATCATCTTGCATTCCTCTCCTCCTCTGTTCAATGTTAAGGGGAAAAAAATGACAGAACAGGGACAGTGTAGGTTTGCATAGTAGGACTTATTTAAATTCTTTGATTTCTGCATAATTTTAAAATTTTGTAATCTTCAACAGATGTCAGAACTCCCCCCCCCCCCCCCCCCCCCCCCCCGAGAAGTTTAGCAAACTGGGATTCAACTTCATTCTACGTTGCCAGTCCTGTTCGTAGAGCCGCATTGCAGTAATGAACTGGCCAGCAACAAAGATAGCATCTTCATATGAGCCATACCTTTCATTGGCAGGCGCCACAACTTGGCAGGCATGTTCAAAGGCAGTGGAGATGAGTGTGTGTGCTGATTCACCAAGACTGCCTCTTTCTACTCACTGAGTGGTCATGCTGCGATGTCAGCAGCAGCAGTGTCTTCAGGTTACTGCTGGTGGAAACCGGCAGAGAAGAAACATACACAGAAAAACTTGCACGTTTTCTCCTTTAAGACTCGTTGCCTCCTTTACTCAACTTGACTATTCCTTGGGGTTTTTGCAACAGTGATGCATCTCTACCTTTTTAGCCCCATTTCCTATTAGATGATGTCAGGATCTAAACTGTCCATGTATTTGTTAAGACAACCTGTTTTGCTGCACTACATGAATGAAGCTTTGACATTTTTTAACACTTATTTGCACCGAGAAAGTCAAATCATCCAAGATATTTTTCACTGTGAATGTACGATTCTGTCTGGGGTTTTTTGTGTCCTCTGAGAAAGATATAGAGATCTAGAGAAGGCATCTACTAATGAAATATAGTTAAGCAAAAAATTGTGAGACATTAAAAGCAGTTACAGACTGCACCAAAGCATTCATTCATTTTTACAAAACATTAAGCTTGTGTGTTTTTATTAATTCATTAATGAGTGACTTCTTGCATAGCTTTGGTGAAGCAGTTTGTGTGGTAACAGCTAACTGTTTCTCTCTCATCACCAGTTAACAATATCATTGTTTTGCCACGCTGAGCACTGCTACCAGCTTAACGATAAGAAGTGTTTGTGCCTCCTGTATCGGAAAATAACAGCAGGAGGTAGCAGGGCTGGAGTGAGCTGCTGCCACACAGCACACATGAAGACGATGTGCTTTTAGCAGAAATGCAGCGCCATCTGACTCTCATGTGTTCAAGGACAGACTGGCCATAGACCAATTAACTTAAGAAAAGGTCCCTTTTATCCAACTGTAAGCTGCAACTAAGGACGTTGTTTAAAAGCAGAAATAGAACCAGGCTGTTATGAATCAATATGCAGGTGCTGATGTGGATTGAGGAATATAGGGAGGTAAATCATTTGATAGTTGATTGAACCAAGTTTCCTCCAGATGCACAATCACCGCTGTCTGTGGAGAGCCTGTTTGGGGACTTTGTTTCTGGCTGGGTCCGTACGAACCATCCCCGCGGTGTTACAGCAGAGGCAATAATGCGAACAGAGTGAAGAGGCAGCTGGCATGTCGCTCATTGGAAATTTCCCTGAGAAGGATTTTCTTTTGAAGGAGCTATTGGATTTAAACAGGGGAGGGGAAAAAATGATGAACAGGTGTTGAGAAAAGAAAATGGGGTCAAAGATGGAGGCGTGCAGACAATAGGAGGGAGCATGAAAGTAAGACTGAGCGAGAATAGCAGGAGAAGAAATGGAGGATTTGACAGTGAGGAACAGGTCGAATAAGATGAGAAAGAGCAATAATCATCTCGGGACTGAAAACGATTATGTTACCATTAATCACAATAATGGTATTGATCCCTGTTTTGACTGTCTGAAATGATTCTGCCTGCTGTTCATCTAGGCAGCTCGTACTATTTTAAACACGCTGCACGGTCAGGATTTCCAATTATGTCTGCAAGTAACCAGTTTATGTGCGCTGAATACATATATGTCTGGAAGCGTGCATTATAATGAAAAATTAAGGCACCTTTGAATTGGTGTCCACCTTTGGTCGCTTTTTCAAACCAAATGCAATCATAGAGAAAGACTGCTGCCAGAGTCTCTCCTCCGCAATTTTTCTCCTATTTATTGGTACATCTTTTCAATCATACTGAAGGAAAGCATGGTAGCAGTAATGGGATCTTTCTTTACACTTTGGATAATAAATCAGTTGAGAAGACTCAGTCTCAGAGCTGGTTGGCTGTAGTACTTTAGATTTTGGCCATGCGCCCACATTGGTGGGCCTTTGTCAATACTCATTCTGCAAGCACAGCCCACTCAGCTGTTTAGTTGTGGTACTCCACCTCAAAGAATCAATTTTCAGCCCATTCTGCTTGTGCCCATGACAACATCTCATATCAAACGGATATAAAGCCCACCGCCCTTTTCACACACCTTCAAACTAACTCCCTACTCAGCCAGCTGCTCTCAGGACTGCAGTACGGCTGATGTTTGTGCCAAACCTCTGCATGACAACTGGGGGAGTCAGTTTTTCATGTCTTATCATGAGGCTTCCTCATTTCTTCTTCTGTTCTTTTTTTGGGGGGGTGTTGTTTTTTTTTTTTTAAATCATCCTTTTGAAGAATAAAAAAACCCAGCTACCATGTGTTTCTCTTAGAACACGGATAAGCTTTATTAATAGATAAATTAAACATGCATTAGTAGTTAGGCTTACTCATCTTTGAGGAGTCTTTAGCTGCTTTCAAACTAAACAGTTCAAAAAGGCCCAGACATTTGTGCATTCACGGATCTGAAAAGAATTTAAAACAATTTTAAGAGCCACAAATTGTTTGCAGGAAAGAGAACCGAAAAATGAATTTTCTCTAACTGTTACTAGAATTATGAAGAAACTTCTTGCGTTATCTAAAGATGCTTTTGCTCTGCAGTGGGAGAGGTGGCTGTTTTCTCATCCTCTTATGTTAATAATGCATCGTATGCTCTCCTTTCGCTATCCCTGGTGAGATTTCATGTTCTGTGGAGATGAAGTTCCCAGACTGTCCCCATTAGAATTCATAGGTGTTGGGATCTCAGGCCAGCCAATTTAGCTTGCATTGCATCGTAGCTGCCTTAACAGGTTCTTGATCGGGGCCAATCTCTTCCCTGTTAAGGCAGCTAACGCATCCGTGGCCAATGCGTCTGCCCAAGGCTCTGATCTTTATGAAAAGTTGAGGACACCAGAAGGACGCTGTGCTCAGTATATTTAACTTGCAGCACTATCATGATGTTTTGCCTTTGCACAGAGTACTTGCGAGCTAACAGTGATCGGTGATTACATCCGCTTTGACAGTGTGCCTTCTCACTATTTATTCTGCTCATGAGGACGTTCTCTTATTTCCTTCTAATAAGCAAATGTAGCTCACGAATCACAGAGTCATTCTTGTCCATGAACCAAGAAGAGGACCTACACTCTCTGTGCTTGAGAGGTTTTTTTTTTTTGGTTTTTTTTTTTAAACTCAAGCACAAACACGCCGACAAATCCACCCCCCTTCCTAACGATACACACATTCGCTCTCTTTGGCAGCTGTGTGCCGTCACTGTTCTTCAACCAAATAGACTCAAGGGATCACATGCACATAACTCATTGTTTAAAGTAAGCAGAAGTACGTGTCTCTCTGCAATCCTGACATTGTAGTGATGGTTACAGTCACTCAAGACAATAGTTAGTCAGTTGTTTTTTGTTTTGTTTTTTTTAAGTGTTGCTCAAGCTCTCAAAGAGAGCTTGCTTAAAAAAAGTCCAGTTTTTCCAGTTAAGAAGATAGTTCTGCTATAGTTTGTAAATTAGCACATGCTCACTTTAGGGCATCACTAGTTCTGTATATTTCCCACCATGCACTTGCAACTTTAATCTGCCACTGTCCAAATAACCTCTGGGTATTTGTATTTCCTGTCCTTGTTATCACCTTCTGTAGTATTTAGTTTTCACTGTGTTCCCTGGCATATTACATTTGTTGAGATTACAGACACTGGCTTTGGCTCTGTTAGCTGTCAGTTTTCCAGGGTAAGTTTAAGCAGCTGCTCGGTCAGTGCTATTTGTTCAGTCATCCCATCCAGTCACAGGAAAGTATTTTACTCCAGCAGAACATGTCTCAAAATAAACTAGACTCCTGAGCGATGTTGAGTTACTACAGCTTTATTCCACAATTAATCCAAAGTAATTGAAACATTCCTTGATCTGTTCAATTTCTTTCAGTCATTTTCGTCAATTTGTGTCCTGGAGGAGGAGTTGATTGATTCTTGGCAAATGTTGATCATGTGCGGATATTCTGAATTTGTTGGGCACAGTGAGAAGTGCTGCAAAGTTCCACCAGTGTATTGTTACCAACAGGTGCTTGTTCTGGCAAACATTTTGCAAAGCTTCTGTGGCACTTTTACTTCAAGACGACAGTTTCTTCCTTTACTTAAATCTCAGCTCCTTTGCTTATGTTTTTTCTGTTTATGACTGATACAACACTAGATTTTGCTTCTCTCCTTGGATGACCTACATTTAACCAATTTGAGTTGCACAGAGGAGGACTTAATCTTCTTTTATTACTATAGCGTATCAGCATCAAGGATCAGTCGAGGCTCATAATTTGAATGCCAGTCATCATATTTCTAGTGTTTGTTCCATAAATGAAGTGCTTTCAAGGCACTGCAGCCATGAAGTGTCATAACTCATTGTGATGCGAGTCAAGTTATCACACTGAAAAAGCTCAGAAAATCACACTCAAGTGGATGTAGTCATTGCATGCATTGTCTCTGGTGAATCCATTCACTAAAAAGGAATGTAGCCCAACTGCTGTCACTGTGATGTGGATTCACAATTTGTATTTTCTTTCTCATGTTTATAAAAAGTCAGTTCTGGGAAAAGAAAACTGCAATGATTTGATATGAGCAGACTTTTTGGACATAATCTTAAGTAACTGTATACCACAGCCTAATAATGGAACGCATGAATCTCATGCTGACAGAGTTGCTAAGTGAGCAAAATGGGTTCTTGGCTGAAGAAAAAAGTGAAAACATGAGCAAAGAACTTGTTCTTAAAGGGTCCGAAATTTGGCTCTGGAAAAAGAAGTTGCTGTAAGCTAGTCTGGGGCCAGTGGTCACTCTCGTCTGGCTTTCATGATATCAGACTTCCTTTGGATTGGTCCAAGGCCTAGCAGAGCTGTTATGTAGTGGCATCGCTGCTGTCTCTGTGCCCAGACTGCCTGAAAGCCCATGTGTCAAGGGGCTCCTTAGGATCTGGCAGAGAAGCACAGCTCACACTGATTCAACACTTCTGTTGACAGGCTGTACAGCCAGGTGGAGAAGTAAACACACATGCATACACTGGCAGGGGTAGTCAACACATACACATACTAAAAGTACACGCACAGATGCACAAATGATAGATGAAGTTCAGATTCTTCTTAAAAGACACCCATCCGTTTGTTGAACTCCATGACCCCAACCCCCTCCACCCCCCAACAGCAGAGTAGCATGAAATGGCTCCAGCCTTTGGAGTGAAGAGCAATTGTTCCTGTTGTCTTAAAAGCAGGTCTCCTTTTTTCAGCTTTGTGATCACAATGTGCTGAATCACATGAGATGTGTGATTTACGCTAATCTCGAATCTTTGAGCTTAATTTGCAAATATTACTATTCGCTGTGAAATGGAGGAGGGGTTACCTCGCTCAGGATAAAACATGGTTTAAAAAAAATTCACAACAAAGAGTGATATAGTACAGAAAGAACCCTCAAAGCACAACCCTCTTGGTTGTGCTTTGAGCTTTAGTTATACTGTAAAGATATCATCGTATAATCGACCTTATATGATTCAGTAATTGCCTTTCCTTCATTAGCTTAGCACAGCATATTTCTTGCCTCATTATATCTGGTCATTAATTCATTACCATCATTGATTTGTTGTGTTTTTTACAACATGCCTCTTTTCCTGAGGAGGCCATTTACCATGTCCTCAAAGTTAAGTATGCTAACTTACAGCTCCATGCAAAAAATGTGAAATCACCTCTAATGTCTTTCAAATATGTACAGGAAATATTTGCAAGCATACAGGAAAATACGTTATTTACTTCAAAAAATAGAGTTTGTACAATTTTAATATTTAACAAAAATGTGACCACTATTCTTCAACACAGAACTGTGAACTCCGGGTCTTCAGAAATAGTTCTTCACTGCGTCAGTAGTGTCAAGGTCAGGGCTCTGGGGAGGCCAATCTTTGACCAGTAGTGTTCCAATGTTTTTCTATCCAGGTATGCTTTTACTACATTGGCAGTGTGTTTGGGATCATTGTCACGCTCATAAATGAGGCTGTTTTCATCCCCAACACCACAGGTTGAAACCATGACAGAACCACCACCGTGTTTCGCAGATGGCTGTAGACACTCACTGCTATCTCTCATGTGGTCTCCTCTGTGCATACTCGCCACAATTTGAACTAGAAATTTAAAACTCGAGCTTTCAGCTAGTAACTCTTGATGAATAAGATGTGCAAAAATATTATTTTATCTCAAACTGTTATTTTTGGATTAAAAAAAAATAGATTCAACTAAATAAATGTGTTTGTGTGACAGACGGTAGGAACAAAGTGCTTAAAGATACAATTTTAAATTATTTATTTTCTATGTTACAACACTGGTTCATCCCTGGTGCTTTTTTATGCTTGAATGATTCATAGTACAGTGTAAGTGGCTTAATAAACAAAATCCTCTAAAAACGGTCAGATTAATGGCTGGGTACAATGTCTGGATTTAAAATGAACAAAAAAGATAATATCCAAAGAAGAATGTTGAAAAACCTCCAGAAAGCACAGAGAATTATTCCCCAAGACCACTTTAAAAATGACAAAATCTGGTTCCTTGGAAGCAAAACATAAAATAAAACAAATAAATGAGGATTGACTCAAGATTTTAGCACAGCACCATAACCAACAAATATGCATTCAGTAAAAAAATGTCACAAAATACAGATGTCAGCATATGAAAACCAAACAAAACTCAAAGAACTCTCAGAAATATGGCAACATGTGTTACTTGAATGGCTGCTGGAACGATTAGGGCGCAGTTTGAGTTCTTTCACATACAAAGACTCACACGGGGTTTATGTGACTTTAATACTGCTGTGGCTTTTTTAGTGATGTAGTTGATGACTTACTTACCCTTATTGTGAGTTACACATGCACTGAATGTCAGCTCGTAGATGTGAAGGATTCCTCTGTGACCATGAGACCACACACTGACTTACAGGAAGTTTACATCACTCATGCTCTCATGTAGCTGCTCATGGTGGATGATCATGCAGTGGTTCACCACAGCCTTTAAACTCCAACACACGAGTGTTGAAGACTGCAGTTGTTTTCCCATGTTTGCTAATGTTGTCAAGGCATATTAGTCACTGGAGGCAGTTTTTCTATATGCCAAGCAATCTTTTTTGTTATTATTTTTCACTTTGAGTTTGTTATTCATTTATTTGTGATGTATTTATGATGTGGCATTGAAGGTAAAAGCAGTTTGCCTTTCAAAAGCTCCATATTGATTTGTTCAAGGACTCTTAAACATTTTAGCTCTGAGTCAGCGTCTTGATAAGTTGCACAATGTTGTCTAAAAATCAAAAATATGTGTTTGTTGTCTTGCATTTTTCTGCTTAACCTTCTTGAATATGGTAAAAATAATTCAGCATTTATGAAGAAGATGAAGTTAGTACTACTATAATTGGTAAGCTTAAGCAAGCTTTATATCCTATGCAGGTTTATTTCACAGAAAAAGGGAATATAGACAAAGAGGGAAATCCAACAAGCCTATAGAAGAGCTACAGTTTGTAAGAACCAGTTAAAGCGAATGACTCAAACCATGAAAAATCATCAGTATTATCCTTAAATGGTGTAGTTAGAACAGTTGAACCTCAGTCTATGCAGGTCCTTGATACCTGTGTTTTCTCTTCCATCTCAGCCCTTCTGTTCTCTTAGTGCTCTGTTTGTTCCAGCCATCTGTTTATTTACACTGATTTATTGTCTGTTTTTATCTCCGTGCTACAGCGAGTGCCGCTGCCACGATATGCAAATATATGAGCAGCTTTGTCTGCAGCAAATAACAGCATGATCCCAAGTTTGAACTGATGATCAGGAGTTATAACAAGGCTTAGAAAACAGCATGATGGTCTTTAAATGACATTGCTGTGGATGGAAAAAAGCTTTTAAAGGGTTGAGTTAGAAGTTTATGGTTTATAGATTGTTATTTACCTGCTGCACCCGCAATAATCCTCAGCCCTTTATCTACCTTAGAAAGAGAAACACATTTGGCACTCGTCCCCTGTAGGTTTGCTGCTGAGCAGCTTGGACAAATTAAACTGAATGAGAGTGAATCACCACAAACGCATAGGACAAAATAGTTAGACACATACATGTACCCTAACGATTCCCCAAAAGCCTGCTGTTACTCAGCTAATGATCCTGCTCGGTCCCAAAGTCATTTCTATTACTGGGATATGCTTTATTCATCCATCATTGGCTGCTTGGTGATGCAGGGTGGCAGGGTGCATAAGTGGCCCTGCACTTCCTTTCTCTCAGCCCTCTGTCAAAATCACCTCCACCCCCATCCTCCCTTTTATCTCCTCTGTCCTTCTGTTTTCCTCTTGCTCATCTATGGATGGTTTATGTGGGAGACTGGCTAAAGTAGAGCAGGCTTTATTCTCTCCTTCTGTGTGGGTTATAGTACTTGCCTCAAAAGGGACAGGGTTTGCTGATGTGAAGGGGAGCAATTCCCCAAACGGAGTGCACATAAATGTTCACTGAACACACATGACTCAATTTTTGGTTTTCGGTGTGAAATTAACCAAAGGTTTGTCCCGGATTTGGAAGCAGCAACTCTCAACGTGAAAGCCGGTACACAAAGTCATTTGGCTAATAGATAGCAGGTTCAAGTTCACTTTGCTGTGCTTCAGTTTACCCTGTCGGTTTCACGTAAAACCATCAGTGCCTTCCCTTTGTCTCTAGAGGGAGCCTTGCCAGTTATCCATGAATGTAAAACTAGCCACACTTGTTTGTTGGTTTCGGGGGAGTTGCTAAGCAGTATTGTATTTCAAACTGAAGCCTGTTTTTCCACATTGAAGAATGATGATGTGTGTCATTGCTGAGAGTCACGCTGCCAGTTTAGCAGAAGCTAAAGTTGGAGATAATCATCTTAACCTGAAACTCTGTTGTTTCTGCCACTTGATTGACGAGTGAATTTTTGCTGTCCTTTACAACCACGGTTATATAACCACCATTATAAAGGATGAAGGTTTGAAGTTGTGGTGTCTCACTGTGAACCCGTATCACATACACGAGCTAACATCCAAGCCTTGGAAATGGGGATAGAGTATTTTCTTTCTCTCTTTAAAGATTTAAAGCGAGAGGTTCACCATAAAGGGTTTAGAGTGACACAGAGACCGACATTCTCCTTTTAACTGTGTCCATCTGAGGACAGGTGAACCAAGTTGTCTCAGATTTGTGCCATCGTGTAATTGCGGTGTAACACTATGCTTGATCTGGGTTTTGTTTTTTTTTGTTTTTTTTGTTTTTTTAGTGGAATCTCAAAGAAGAAACAAAGAAAGGTGTTGTTGGCCACATTTGAGTACGTGTTTAAGAATAAGGGAACAGGAGGAAGAGGTTTGCCCAGTCTCTCTGGGAAAAAGCTCTGACTTCCTTTCTGCACTGCAACGGTATGCGTGTACGCACATACATGCTTGCCGCAGTGTGAAATAATATTCTGTCAAACATACAAGCCTAAAGCTCTGTTGTGTGTTTGTGATTAGTTGTCAGGCTTGCGTTTTCTTTCTGCATCTCTTTGATCTGCTTCATCTCCAGTATTCTCTGCTGTTTTTTTTGGCTCTGTTTCTTTATTAATTCTGCACCAAGGTGTGTCATGTAGTCTATTTTGAGCCTTCCCTGCCAATCCTGTGGAATCAAAGGCCATTTGATCCTATGTTAATAATATATTTTCTTCGTGATAGGCCTCTTAGTTTCTCTGCTTGAGTTATGTTGAATCATCAGTGCTGGCAAGTCACTCATAAACAAAGCTGCGAAGGCAATAGAAAAAAATGTACGCGAGATGCAGTATGATATTAATTCTGCTCTAAGACAGTAATGTTTGCCTTTGTGTTTGGTTGGTAGGAACATGGATGAGGACTGTGGAAGTGCATGAGAAATGAATGCTTTTTGGTGGAAAGGGGTGCCTCGGGAAACTCTGTAATGAGGAAGAAAAGGCATTTGACATTTTCTGTCGCAGGCTACAGGCTGTTTCACTTCAGAACAGAAGAAGAATAATGGGGGGGGGGGGAGCGAAAGGAGGAAACGGTGAGGAGGTTTAGAATAAGAGATCAGGAAGAAAGAGTACAGGAAAGAAAAAGAGAAGGATTAGGAGGGGGAGAGAAGTCTAGAGCTAAGTCCTACGCCCCATCTGGAAGGAGATCAGCCATGCTGTCTGGTAGTTGGGGGGGAGGTTTATATTAAGCCATATGCAGCTCCACTGAATTACAGCAAATTGCAGATAATGGCTAGTCAGAAATGTCACAACAATCATGTGTTGATTAGCGCCACTTCAGATACTCAGGAGTGTCTGTCTCTTCTTGGGCCATTAAGCTGGAGAGCAATAGTTAGTGGACTCTGAACTTCAGCGTACTGTACTGGTGTATAGTTTGCACACATAAACAGGTTGTTAGTAATACATTCGCATTAAGTGGCTCCATTTTTAACGTGGGAATTAAAAATTAGTTTCCTGCAGCGTAGCGTGGTAGCCTTTGATGGCTTTTTCTTTATCAAATTATCTATTTTTTTTGTGTGTGTGTGTATCTGTGTCTATAGAATGCATTAGTATGCATGTTTCTGTGTATAAGTGGGTGGGTGCATTCCAATGTTTGTGTTTCTGTCACTTATCAAAGTCCAGATGTTGAGTTAATTCCAACCAGTCCTCTGTAGATTACTTCATTACACCCTGCTTGTTTCTCTCTGCCATTCATCTCTTGGTGTATTTTTTTTTTAGAATCACTAGGAGAAGATATTAAATTAAGTTGCTTTTAAAATAAATAGTTGACTGAGGCATTTGAGTCATGAATGCATATTTACCTTTGGACTACTTGGACTTACTTGCACTCATGTTTTGGAGTGTGAAAGCATGGTCTGTGTAAATATTCCAATACAAATCTAAACTGAAACCAAGCTCAAGTGTTTGCTTATTGGTGACAGCTCACAGCTACAGTGTTATTTTAACATTTCAAACATTCCATCCACTTCCAACTCTTAAGGCAGAAACAGGAAGAAGACACCTGTTATGCTCTATGAAACAGTTTTTTTTTTCCCTAAGCCACGCTCACTATTTCAAACAATTTTCTTTGAGGAAATTCTCTTAATAACTTAGACTTTAAGTCTGGGCATTGGTTGTTGGACAGCCATACTCACATTTGGTATGGATGTGGGATTAGTAGAGACCAGCACAGCATGAGAGTAGCATGTGATTGTAAAGCACATCTTATATTTAATGTTTCTGCCAATCACAAGAGATTACCTCTAGCCGTTGAGCATGAGTTAGTCATGCGATGGTTTAAGTCACATACCGTACGCTGGTCTGACGGTCACATGCTAGACATCGGGCTAGACTTGCTGCCAATGTGTGGTGAAAAAACAGTGGCAGTACTCTCAAACATCACTGCACAGTAGCATTAATAGAACGAGAGTCTGTGTGAAAACCATCCAAGTTATACAAAATCCCACCGATGCAATGAACCTGTTTGTTTGATGTGGCTATGCTTTGAAATGACTCATAAGAGAATTTGTCTCATGAGCTGTTTTTGCCAGAAATGCTGAAGTAAATAGTTGAAAAGAACTTTTCAGTGCAATTTTTAGAGAGAAAGCTGGGCAGAGAGCAGCAGGCTTATTAATAAAATCTGCCCTGCATGGAAGGCATCAGTGTGACAGACCTTTCATCCTTACAAATATTCTCGTGTCTTTGGCTACGTCCACACTAGCCCGGATAGACTTGAAAATGGCGTTTTCGTCTGAAAACGCTCCGCGTCCACACTAGCGTTTTCAGTCGTTTTCACATTGTTGTGCGTTCACATTGAAACGGCTGGAAACGCTTACGTTCCAGTACTGCGCATGCGTGAAACGCAAGAAGATTTGGCCTGCCTCATTTCTGTTTGCCGTTTATTTACTTTTCGGCTCTTTGAAGCGTCGCGGCAAAATGTCGACTAACGATGAGGTGGAGTTGTTGCTGCGAGTAACACAAAAGTACAAAGTTGCAAAAGCGAGTGAGAATTAAAGATTTTGAAGAAAAGTTATCTGAAGCATGTACAAACTGATATTAATCTTTAATAGGGCTGTCAAAATTGAGCGCAAACAAAACAACTGCTGTGTAATGCCCTCCACTATCTTTTTTTTTAAATTGGTCACATGACTGCATCATATGACTAACATGCGTCATCTTTTTCAAAAGTCTCCGTTTTCGCTGTCAGCACTGCGACGCATAAGCACCGTCTTCAAATGTATGCGTTTTCGAGAGCGTTTTTTAAAACGCTTTGTTTTTCTTCAGGAAAAACGCCGTCTCAGTGTGGACGGGAGGCGTTTTCAAATGAAAATGCGTTAGTGTGGACGTAGCCTTAGACAGTATTGGGTACTGGCCACAGAACAATGAGATTCTTGCACGTTTGGTGATTCTTAACTCCGCTCTGCTCTGTTGACTATGCAACCCAAGAGGAGTGACTCACATGTAGTGACAACCAGTCTCCATCACTGCCTTTGGGCCAAGAACTCTTCACTCAGTCAAAGTTGCACAGTTTGTTATGCTCAGGGGTGATATTGCACAACCTAAGGAAATATCGCTCTTGAGAAAAGGAGGGAACTGAGGGTGGGCTCGTGGAGTCTATTGTTCTCTTGATCCATGTTCAGACTTCAGGGAGGGAGGAAGCACTTTGGAGCAAACGATGTGTGTTTTTGTGTGTGTGTGTCTGTGGAGGGCTAGCTCAGTTAGGTGAAGTTTAGGGTTGTGACTGGTGCTGTGCGTGCCTGGCCAAGGCTCGTCTTGGGGGTCAGGAAGAACAACAGAGAAGTGTTATGCTGCACGCTGCTGAAACCCAGCTGGGGCAGTACTTAACCCACATGCACATACACGCCATCGAGACAAGCATACTGCTTTGTAGTTCAGTGAGCACAGTGCCAAGTCATTGTTAAGTGAACTATGGATTAACGTATGTATGTGTATTGGAGGAAAGGGCGTACACATGTGATAGTTTGTTGTGACTATTTGTTAGGAGCAGCCGCTCCTGTAAGCAGATTTATCCATGTGTTTCATGTATGAAGCCTTTGTGTGAACCGAAGCATGAATTGTGCGTGCATTCTGTCTTTGTGTCTCTCGTGCTTCATTTGGCCCCTTAGATTTTACCTAATAAATCCCAGTGGCAGTTTACTGATGTAGAACAATTAAATGAAGGAGTCTGGCATATTTTTGCTGTAGTCTTACAATAACAGGTGTGTGTCCAGCTCTGTGTACAAGTGTGCTGATTAGATCTGGCCTCTATCACGCACGCTCGGAGGCAGCTGTAGTGAGACAAAGAATTGTCTCTGGATTCTCGCAGATCTGCCAGACCATTTCTGCTCCAAGGCCTGCTGATTTCAAGGCTTTTTTCCACGCATGCCTCAGTGCTGCCTCACTCCCTGTTTGACGTGCTTCTCTGAACATGGGTTAAAAGTGAATGTGGAGCTGTGAATCTGAAATTGGTATCCTCACAGGGCTTTATCTGCAATGCTCAGAACTTGTATAAGAAAATTTTTTGATTTGTCCATTTCTAAGTTTGTGTGTCTTACTGTGTACTTTGTCCACTGGCTAGTCGTTGCCTGTTTGGATATATAGAATTTGCAGCAATGTGTTCTGTTCTCTTGCGGTATTGATCAGTGCTCTTAATTACTGACTGCAGTCCTCTGCTGTGCTTAAAAAAAACCCCAATGTTTACACCAAAAATATAACCCAACACTGACCCTAGTGCAATCATATCATCCTGTGATGTAACACAGCTGAGGGCATACATAGTAATCATAATGTTCTCATTTTACTAAAGATCAGCTTTTCCTTTGCCCTGCAGTCTTATTTTGCACTTCTTCTATTCAGTTCCTCACATTCTTCTTACTCTTCTTAGTTAAAATATTCAGAAACACTGGATATTTTAGAATCATAAAAGCTCCCGTCTTCCATCAAGCTTCTGTCAGTGTGTGTACGCAACCACTCTGATATCTTTATCTACCTCTGCCCAGAGCTTCCCAAAGCTGTCAGCCCCCCAGCTCAGCCGTCCTCTTCTTTGTCCTCCTACCGCACAGTGAGATAGAAACAAACAAGTCTGAAGGCTTCACTTGAGCTTCTTTTCAAAACTTGTATAAAGTTTGAATACTAACTTAATGACACTTTGGTCATGTTATACTTTGTGGAATCTGAACTCTGAGAGAAATGATCAGCGAGAGAGGCAGTGGACATTCCTGTAAGTGCATGCCTCTGAACAATAGTACTTCGTGTTTGTCTGATCTACACTGTGCACTCCAGGTAAAACTGAACAAAAGTCAACTGCTCGACACCATTTAATAGCAAAAACAGGGAATGCTTATTTTCCAATTATTTTTATTTAAATCTTTTGTATTGGTCAAAGGTCCTGTATTTGCTAAGTAGCCACTATAAGTCTTTTTGACTTTAATTATTTAAAAGTTGAAATATTCCATCAGTCTTCACTGTGAGCCCTTAAAATATTCAAAGATTTAAGTGCTGTAGGGAATGTGCAGCAGTAGGTCATTGATTGGGAACAAGAAGCAACTTCTCCTTACTGCTGATTTGTTATAATTCATGCAAATGAGGTGGAGGGAAAACACAGCTAAACTGATTTCATTCTTCATTTTGTTGGATAGGGCACATCTACATCTACAATGCTAACAGAATATGAGTTACAGCAGAAATGTGTTTTACATTAGAAAGTATAACTTTATCATTTAGAACACTACAGTCTGAATACTGTAAGTATGGAGGGAAAACACAATGTAAACAGTTTTTAAATTAGTTTTTGCATTTGTGTTCTACACAATAAAGAGTTCATAAACTGTTTGTTTCACATTTAAAGTGTTAGCTACAAAGGCAGTTTTGATTTTTAGTGCTTTTTGAGTTTATTGCAATGGCCAAGAATGTCTTTGCAAGCTTTAATCTTTTGCCAACAAAATAGAAACACAATTAAAAAAGAAACAACTCTTTTGCTAGAATAAGCACCTCTGCTAAGACGTTCGATTCAAAGTCTGAACCTCACTGAGCTAAATCAATTCCAAGACACAGTTATCAGACTTGCGAAAGCAGTGCAATAAAGTTTACATACCTCGTCCAGGAGCAACATATTTTCAGCATTTGTGAAAAGTGATAAACATAAAGAAACAGGTTTAAATATATATCCTACTACATCTACTGACCACTCTGCTCTGTTTTCTGTTTTTGTGATCCAAACAAAAAGCAGGCCTTCTGTATGGGATCAGATGTACTCATTTCACACAAGTATTACCAACACAACCAGTAATCTTCCACTCCTCATCCCCTGGTACAGTTTTGCAATCCTAAACTCTCGAGCGGTTCTCTTGGCAACGGGTTTTTGTGACCTTGTGAGGATTGGCATCAACTATTTGAATAATGCCATCTGCAGATGAAAGAAATCCGCAGGGGTGTCAAACATAAGGCCTAGGGGCCAGAATTGGCCCAGCAAAGGGTGCAATCTAGCCCACTGGAAGGTTTTGAAAAATGTGAAGGAGGGCTTAAGTTATTAGACTTTCAAGTTGAAGTTTTATTACTTCTTTTTTTTTCCCTTTGACTAAAAAATTTCAGTTTTTTTTTGTTTTGTTTTGTTTTTTAACAAGAAGTCTACATTTAAAAAAACATTTTCTGTTTTGTAACTAAAGGATAGTCAGTGAGCTACATCTGTTGGAACTTTTGAAAGATTCCTTTAGTTTACTGAAGCAGCATTTCTTTATCATGTAGAAGAACCGAGACATACTGTTGAAATTGCACATCTTTTTCCTACATTAAGATATCTCAAGGATTAGATGTGTAGTTAAACTTCTTTACACTGACAGAAAGGGTAGTTTCACTGGTCTAGGCCACTTAAGATCAAAGTGTGTTTGAGGCCTACGATGTAAAGTGTTTGGTCTATAGATACCATACCAGGGAAGCTTTGCTCAGCGCTAATGTGTTTTTAAAAAAATTCTATACTTCCTTTTTTTGCTTGAAATTGTTTCAGCTTAAAAAGATTAAAACTGCTTCAAGAGTCTTTAGATGCAGTCTGTGTATATTCAAGAAAACTGTAAGGCTACAAGGTGAGGAGTGAAGGAAAATCTCCATTACGTAGATATCCATCATCACCACCCTTCTCAGATGGGGCTATCAGGCTTGCATCTCCACCACATTAAGGTCACCATGCTCCAACCTTAAGATCTGAAGGTGTCAGGTCACAAACTGCAATCTGTGGTACAATCATCTGCTCTTTTCCCACCATGCAGTTTGGCTCAGAGGCAGCTTTTATTACCACAACAGCTTCTTGTTGCTCAGAAGAGTTTACCACACAAGCAGAAAAGGGAAAGGGTATGAAAAATGATCTAAGAGGATAGAAATAGAGGAAGGAAGAGAAGAAAAGAGGATAAAGTGGCAGATAGGATAAGAAAGAATATGAGATGCACTGAATAAGGGTGTGAGACTCTAGAGGAGAGTGCAGGCAGTAAAAAATGAGAGGGATTTGGGACTGACTGATACAGATCCTGATCTTATCAATTAGGATTCATTTTATTCCTTTTCGAATTTGTTTCTTTCTCTTCTATGCACTTGGAAACCACGGACAGCAGATGGGCAATCCATAAATTCTAATAAACTGGCAACATAGACATAATGCACAGAAACTACAGCGACATCCCTCTGCAGAATATGCAGATCAAATCACAGCCCTGCTGATGGGAAGGACCAGAGCATTTGTATGTCAGTGTGAGGAGATGGCGAGCACCCTCATCCCTATTTATCTTCTCCTTTCCTCGGTACCATGTTATTTATGAACAGTGCTATCTGTGGCAACACCATTGTGCCCTCCCTACTCCCCTCTGCCCTGCGTAGGGATGATGTATTCTGCTGCTGGTACATTAATGACGAAAAACAATCCATTGCACTTAGAAAGGGGCACTTTAAATCCCAATCTGAAACCTCCTAACCATAGTATATATTGATCTGTCTAGAGACCTTCAAGTTCTACATCACTAGGGAACACAGTATGTCTTGAAGACAGAGTACTGTGCTAGTGTTAGATGCTTAGCAAGCCTGATTACCTCTGATTCACTCTGTAGGATGCCAGCGACCTCTGACATAAAGCCAGAGTCATGAAGAAACCCTCTTACACCATTTGGAACAGATGGCGTTGGCCCCACAGACCCCTTATGTTAATATCACGGAGGTAGTCTGGGATCAAATGGGATCGGCGACACAGGAGACAAGTTGTTTCGTTAAGGGGGCAAATGTTTGAAAGGCACAGAAAGCTTTCAAGGTTTGATAAACCAAATATTATTGAGGTTTTTGTTCTTTTGTCAAGAAGAAACTTTTCATGGCGCATGTTGTAAAGCAACCTTATTTTAATGCCAAACACATTTGCATTGTACTATACACAAATCAATTAATCATTTCATGTAAAAATAAATGCTGGGGGGTTTATTCTTGCTTTTGTTTTTCCATTCCCCCCCCCCCCCCCCTTTGCCTTGTTGCTGTTTTCCACATCATCTGTCATCCACAAGCTCTAGCTGCGGGGGTGTGGGGTCTGCGCCAGTGTCACAAGGCGTAAGGGCATATGTCCTGCTCGTGATCCCTTTATGTAAGGGGCTTTATTTGGGAGGAAGCGCTTGGTTACGGTTGGGTCATAAGCTGAGGCTAATTGGCAGCAGGCATCCGGGACCCTTTAGGACAAAGAAAAGACTACACTAACAGAAAAGTTGGCATGACTAGATGTTGCCTGGATGGTTGAAATTTATGAGGTGGCTTAGGCACTGTGGCTACGGCACTGAGTGTATCACAGATGTGAGGAGTAGGGAGGTGGGGGTAGGGGGAACAGGGAAGAGGAGAAGGGAGAGGCACAGATGCAGAGTGTAGCTAACAAAGGTTGCCATGACACTGGTTGATAACACGACCAGCCTGTTGCTTTTGTGAGTGTGCACAGGCTAATGTTTTATTAAAGCATAAATGTAAACTGTTTCTCTAAAGCTACAAAGATATGGTTAAAGATGAAATCATTCTCATATCAAGTAGTAGTTTAGTTGATGTAGAGCTTTTGGGGGGTGAAATTGCATAGTCTGAAATGTTGGTGAATCACTGGTGTGGATGATACCTTTTAAATGTCAGCCTGTTAAAGAGAATTAATCATGTGGTTAGCTGATAAATGCTATTTCAGAAATCACTAAACCAGGAACAATGGTAAATGCAGTTTAAACATTTTGTCATTAAACATTTGGGAAGGATTACTTATCTCGCATAATGCCTCTGTCGTGCAGACACGTCAAGTCCCGACTGGCTAATAACTCCTGCTAGATTGATGTCTTCAGGCCTCAGCCGGTGAAGCATGAGGACAAAAGATTTGTCAAACGTGTCTGCGTGTGGTTAAAAGAACAGTCGGAACCAAGTGACGAGTCGTGAAAAAAAATTCCACACTGGATTTCGTTTGGATTAGGCCAATTTTCTACAAGACATCAGTAATCCCTGGAGTCAGTAAGCCTTTTTCCAGGGTGCAGAGACACAATCTGGTCAACATCATAAACCATCTGTGACTCTGCATCATCAATGGTCTGCGCCAACATGATGCACACGCTGTCAGCGAGAACAGACGTGAATGGGGCAGACTTTACAACATACGCAGCTTGCTCTTTTTTTTTATGTTGTGCACGTATTTTGCTATTCAATTTCCTATTGCCCTTAGGGGTGAGTATGAGGGATGGAGGGATTAAGCGACCGGGCCGAGTAATTCCGTCCACACATTGGCTGGATTATGTTCAGACTTTGCTTCGAGGACGCTGTTCCATTCTAATTGCAATTGGCTGTTATATAATACCATTTGTGGAGTTGGGTTGACATTAAATCATATCACGATAAATCAAAATACTCTGTGGTATTAACTGTGACACATTCATGATGTAGATTCTTTGCTAATAGTTCTTTTTTTCTGCCTTATGTTCAGTTTGTGTGAGCAAGTTAACATGTATCTGTTAGTGTCGTCCAGATTTATCAAAGATAGGACGAAGGAAAATTTGTCCTATCCTCTTGTTTCTTCTGTTTTTCCAGGGAAGTCCTTTGCTTTTTCTGACAACAGAAATGAGACTGAGCATAGTTCCCTGCAGCTTCCTGCATCCTGGCCTTGTTTTCCAACTTGGATCAATACTATGTCATAATAATCCTCCTCCATTCCTTTCTCTTTCTTCCTGATGCAGCAGCACCACCTCCTCCATATATCTTTGTCTTGGGGCATCTGCATTTGCACCACAGAGCACAGCACACGAATGAGTCTCCTCTGACAAAGGCCACATCGATTCCTCCTGAGCCACGCGCAACTCTGGGGAGCATTGATCCAGGCGCTGTTGAAATAGTGTTACTTATTGAGACCTGATTACGTGCTAAATGGCGTTGTCCATAATGGGCTATTTGGACATACAATAGGAAACCGTCATGTAGAAATGCTGTACCATGCGGTGGCGCACCTAGGAGACAGTATGCTGCTAGTTGTTATACTGTAAAACAAGTTGATTTCTTATTTACTGAAGAATGCCACGCACTGACCTATCAAGCTAAATAATTGGTAGCACATAAAAATATAGAGGATGTCCTACAGTGTTTGACAAACTGCTCAGTTTCTTGTTTGGCATGACCTATTTCTATTGATCCACTAGCGAATTGCAAGGAGTACATCAGATTTTAGACTTGTTTCAGTCTTGATTCATGTCTCCTTTATTACAGCCTGCTCACGAACCCATTAAAATGGTAAATTTTAAAGCAAAATGAATTCATGATTTTAATTTGAGATTTGAATGTTAGGAGAAAAGAAGAAAAGAAATTTAGAGAGTTGCAAATGACCAACTGCATGTTTCA
Source organism: Rhamphochromis longiceps (assembly GCF_057381845.1). NCBI lineage: Eukaryota > Metazoa > Chordata > Actinopteri > Cichliformes > Cichlidae > Rhamphochromis > Rhamphochromis longiceps. Next base: position 32,000,605 of record NC_140576.1, on the reverse strand, counting down.
GGTATGCTAGTATGCTAGGCTTTTGCTCACCAGCAAATAGAATAAATCTGGATTTACATCGGTGTCTGTTTGCACAGCTCTGTGCCTACGCAGGAAGAAGGATTATAGGAATTCATCCAGAGCCTAAGCTGTAGAGATTCGCTTTCGTGCATTGGCCCAAACAGCAAGCCTGTGCACGATACCTAATGTGTAGGTCAAATGCTCGCTGGTTTTAAAATAGTCTCAAATAGGAAAGGGATCATCAATGGCATTCTCATTGAAGGGGGGGAAAAAAGCAATAAAAGCAGGAAAAGCTCAAACAGACAATTTAATTGTTTAACACTCCGTTTCTTTTCTGGTGCAATGATAAAGCTAAAGGATCAACGGTAGTACAAATAGGAACACGAGTAACCCTATTGTACATATTTTTGGGCTTCAACATGGTATGTTCAGCATAAGTAGTTTCTACCTTGCCAGGCACAGAAGAATTTCACTACTTTGCTGTTTTTGTGGTAGGGGTGCTTGTTTTGACTGCGACATCCAGATTTATACACGCCCTTATGGATAGCCTTTAAACTCTGCAAGAGTCCTGTAGCTCACCTAAGAACCATGCTGTGGCCCACTCTGCCGATAGCTTACATAATTCTCATACCTTTGACCTTCTCCCGTGAGCACTGAAAAGATGAGAAAGGACAGGAAAATGTTATGGTGGGTGTTTACTTCGAATTTGACTCTCGTCCCCTCGTCTTGGCCTTTCATCTTATCAGTCTCTTTATTGTTTCAGCTTTCTTCTCTTGCCATAGGCTCCTCCTTCTCTTTGACCTTTGACTTGTTCACGTCTCTTGTTATTGCCTCGCCTTCTCTGTCAGCTGTCGCCATCTCTAGCATTCCCTGAATTACATTGTTTACCTGTTTTAGCTGCTCCCTGCCTCCCTCGCCTCCTGGTCACCCTGACCCCTGTATGACTCTTGTGTTCCTGGCTGCTGGCAGATCTGTTGTTCAAGAGCTGTTTGATGAAAATACCAGATGAGGAGTTAATTGTTTCATTACAGACACGGTGTCTGGACCACCGTCAGTAATTTAAGAGCTAATGAGTATGGTGGGAGTTTGTGACTGCAAACAAATGATTGCAAATGCATATAACCCAACCTAAAAAAAAATATTTCTTCCAATGAAGATAATTATCAATAATCTCCAAAGCAGGAAACACCTTTAATATCACATCAAACTATGAACCTTTCTCAGAGAACCACTACTTTACTGTTGCCCAGACCACATTTCTGAAAGAGAAAACCCCATTTTAACCCGTTCTTTGTGTCCATGTGGATTAGTTATGGTGAAATCAAGTCTAAACGTGATCTTTATCTTCAGGACTGTTATTCTGAATAGTTTGTACATTCCTATTTCTGGAGAGTAAATGGTATTGCATCAAATGATAAAACTGAAAGACAGATATCCTGAACAATGTTTTCTCTTTTTTTCCTGTTTTTATTTTATGGATTTCTGGTCGTGCGAAAGTGTGTGCAAACCTTGTTTCCCCCTCTCAATTGTGTCAGCGAGAAATATTTGATCAAATATTCATTTCTCTTTGCTCAGATCTCATATTCAGGTTGTAGTTACAGGTTTCAAACATGAGAACTGAAGCCGCTCTGCATTTTTATCCGACAGATGTAGGTAACACTTCAGGGGATTCTCAGTGGGTTTTAGGGTGTATAAGATCCAAACTCAGATCATTTGAATTGCAGGTCTAAGGATAGTGGGTGTCATGTGCTGTACAGACTGTAAAACACCCTGGGACAAACGTGTAATTTTGCGACGTGCAAATAGAATTCACTTGAGATAAAATGAGCACAGTGAAGATTGGGATTTACTTGGATAATGTTTTCTAGGTTTTCCAGGTTTTTAAGGGGGGAAAAAAAATTAGTAAATCAAAATTAGGAATTGTGGTCTTGTCGCTAGTAGGTGTATGTAGAATACATTTGCACTCTCTATTTTTAACAAATAAGTATAAAAAAGTGCATAAAAAGAAGAAATTTAAATACAGCCTGTTTTCACCGTGTTTACATTCTTTTCAGTCAAGTATTTCACCTCATCACTCTGGGCAGATTTCCTGTGGGAGTTTGATGTAATCTCATTAGCGTTGTATGACTGTTGTCTTAGGGCAGGGATAGCTCAGTAGGTAAAGTGGTCGCCCCATGATTGGAACGTCGGTGGTTCGAATCCACTAAACGGCTACCCTGAGGTACCCCTGAGCAAGGTACCGTCCCTACACACTGCTCCCCGGGCGCCTGCTTAGTGGCTGCCCACTGCTTCACTGGGTGAATGGGTCAAATGCAGAGAAAAACAAGTAATTTCCCCACAGGGATCAATGAAGTATTATTGTTGTTGTTGTTTTCAGTTACTCAAAAGGGCCTAGATTTAGGTGCCTCATAGCTGCTCCATTTTCAGTCTTTTCCTTCCTGGCTTTGTAAGGAGCTGTTTTGCTTCTTTCACAGGAACTAGTTTAGTTCTTGGTGAGGAGGGGCTGGATGTCGTCCCTCCCCCCTTCCTCTGTGGCTGTTACTGATGATTTCATGCTCGCTTTATGATTGCCGCAACTTAAAGAGCATCAGACAAAGCTGTTGCTTTGAAAAAATGTCAAGACTTTACATCATCATCCAAAGTGGAACTGAATGTGCACTCTGACAAAACTGAGTTAAAGCTGAAAATCACTGACATTCCAAGGTGCATCCGTCTCATCATGTGATTTCAAATCCGTTTGTGCTGCAACATTAAAACGAATCAGGTCAGTGCCAGCAATGTGGACAAATAGCAAAGCATGTAAGAAAGGCCATTGAAGCTCTGCTCTCCTTCACCTCAGACACTCGCACAATAGGAACTCATTCTGCTGCCTGCCTTCCTCTGTTTGCTCTGTCTTCCACAGGCCACTGCACCCAGCCCTAATCACTTTACAGCTGCTCATCTGAACCCTTCAGATCATCGGGCAGAACTAAACCTCTGCTGGTCCAAAAGGGATTTCCTCAATTTACTGTATTCTCTGTCACATAGCAAACGTAGTGAATTTGTATTCTGGCAAACATTTTTACTAGTATCCACTGTACTAAAAAAAAGGCAAGGGCCTACATTGGTTTGTTATCCGTTGATGGCACACTTTTAGCTTTTTTTTCTAATGCTCTCATCACCATCCACAGCCTCCACCAGCAGCCTTTGCTACCAATTACATTTCTTTCTGTCTCTAAACTGTAGTTTTGTCACTATTATGTAAACTCTAATGTGCAAGCTGTTTGTCGTTGGAGTAAAAAAGTTGAGTCGGTTCGATATGTTGTCTGCATGACCCCGAGTTTTTCTTTTTTTTTTAAAATTTTGGTTCTCCCCCCCCCCCCCCCCCCCCTTAGAGGTCTCACTGTTAACCAGTCAGTACATGAACTGTGTGGCTTTGGCGCATAGTCTAAATGTTCCCTTAGTCCATCAGGAGTATATCTCTCCAAGTCCCAGCAACCTCTATTATGCATCAAGTCTCCAGGATTTCATGTTCCCATTCTTGCCTCATCTCTGCAAAAGTATTAACATAATTGGGCTTATTTTACAAGACCTTTTCCAGCGCTGTCCTACACCCACCTTCCCCATTACCCACTCATGCCCTTTGTAGATTATAAGCATTCACCCCACATCCGAACCAGCTAAAGCATTAATTACAAGCTGTGTGCATATTGTTGTGTCTTATCTCACTCTCCCACAAGGACTCGTTAGACAGTTGAGACATTTTTGGGAAGGTCATTTCTCAAAGAGAAAAAACAAATGAGTGACATCCTGTGAAAGGATATAACATGAGATCTACAGCTGACACATTTACAAAAGTCATTGTGTCCCAATTACTGCAGCTCTTTGGTGCTTTGTGCAGCTCGCAGTGAACTTATGCAGAACGCAGAGGCAGTGTGGCTCAGTTTTTTCGACCTTGAGTCTTATTTGCTGTGCCTGACTGAGTGAGCGAGCAGAACATTTACACATCCGTCATGTGCATACCATACAAATCTGGTGCAAACTGGTGTCTGTGAATGCTCTAGTGTATGATTTGCACCATTTTCATATTAATCAAAACATTCAGTGACCTCCAATTGTTCATATATGTGGGTGATTGTTATCTCAGAAGAATTAACTTGCATCAGAATAGGAATTTTTTGTTATAGGATCAGTCGGAACAGCTTTGCATTGATTTGCCCTAACCCATCCCTCTAAGAGGACAAGTGGATCAAATCATGCTAGCTGATATCTAGTGGGAGAATGGTTTTGGTTATCAAATACAAGTATTTATGCAGCAGAGGTCTTTTCGCACGGAGACCATCACTGTGTAACGGGCAATCATGTAAGCAGCAGGTGCAGTCAAATAGCCACATTCTTCTGTGACCGCCATCTTCCGTGGCCGTCTGTAACCAGCGTCCTAATTTAAGCACATCTTAAAATTCAACCCATGGTCAGGAATTGTTTTTAAAATTACTCTCATGTCCCTCTAGCCCCTGTGCTGAATATAGATTACAAACCAGAAGAAGGCAAACAAGTGGCATGCTACAATATCGTCCGTGTTCGCTTGCAGTAGTACATCTTGTCTGTAGTTTAAAAAACAAACAAACTTGTTTGTATTTTTCCGCTTTTGCTTCTCTTGTCTCCAAACGTCCCGCATTTTATTTTATTTTATTTTTTATCAGATGCATCTGAGTCGGTACATTTATTATTGCCTATTTGTTATTCTTGTTACAGTATCAGTTGAAAGAAGGAAGCAAAAGCCTTGAAGGAAGCATTTACTGCCGTGTTAGTGTAGATAAACACATTTAGGGTTTTCTTTGTGAATTTCTTTCTTGATTCAAAGTGAAATATTTAATGTGGGGGAACTTTCTAAACCTTTCAATCTTTACGTACCTGATTTGGATCTCCTCTCGCCCTTGAGTGCTGGACCTGATTTGTATCAGGCAGTTTTCAGTCAGACTTTCCCTACCCTGCTTGCCGCTATTTGTTTTCACCTGGGTGCATAGGTAACTATGAGAACATTGTGCAGCAGTGGAGTTGCTGTGTATCCTTGACCACATCTTGTTTGCTTGTTTCTCCAGACCTCTCAGATTGCTAATAAATTAATTATTGATTGCTTTGCCACCGGAAGTACCGATAAAGAGGGAGAACTCGAATGTAAATGCAGTGGCATACACCCACGTCTGCCTTTCTTCGAATGTGATTACTTTACCTTTGCCCTGAAAGTTTGACTCATAACTCTCAGGGCGGGTGAACCTCGCCGTCATGTATTTCCACCTCAGAGAATTAGTCGATTTAATTTAGGCTTTGTAACCTTGAAAACGGCATTCATCTTTCTCCTCTATAGATTTTTTTTTTTTTGACTTGACTTGACTTGACTGTTCTCCACCCTCTTTCCCCATACTGTTTTTAGCCTCTCATTTTTCTCAATAACACCAGCAACACTGGTGGCAGCCAGTCACGGTGAAATACAGACTGCAATTGGATGAAGTGCAAGGCTCCCAGACAGACGTGAGCAGGGTGAAAGGATTGGGAGCCCCATGCCAGGCAATCTCCCTGATAATGGAATGTGGCCGTTCAACAACATTCATAAATATTCAGATGAGGCGAAATGAGGCTGCCCAAGAGATTGTGTGGTGCAAGCTGTCAGCGGCATGCGCAAGAAGAAACAACAGCAGCATTGCTGCGCTGGTGTGCTGCAGGGAAGGGGGCAGGATTTCTTTCTGCCATGTAGTCAGAGTGCGGGGGTGATATTGTTCGTTTTGTTGAGCTTTGTTTGATTTTAAATATGAACCATGTTGAGCATATCTCCTCTTTCTGACTGGGTAAAACAAACAACCCACTGACTCCGAGAAGTGATGTATGCGGGCAGATTGAGGCCTCGCTTCACCTCAACAATTGGCATACACTGCAGTTTCCCCTCAAAGTATGTGTTAGAGCCACAATTACCATGGTAGTGGCTAGCCACATTTGAACTGAAAAACTCCAACTCTGTGGGTCATGGATAAATCCTGGAATCCTAATAACTAAAAGATTGTCTGCAGGATAACAGCAGCTGGAAAAGAGTCATATTTATAGAAGTAGTCATACTGGCTCAGTGTTTGTGCTTCCATTTGTACACATTTCCAGGATTTTAGTTTGTTTGGATTCAGAAAACATTACTAATATCACAGAGCTCTCTGTTAAACACATGAAACGCATCTCCTTTGTTGATCCTCGTAGTTAGTTGTGATGGTCGGAACTTAACATGAGTTAAGTACAGCAGTATAACGTTCATTTAGAGTAGCTGTACACAATCAGAACACAAAACCATAATTCTGTACACACACAATAGTCTGTAACCTGGTGTTCTTGTTCTCCTGTCTGTGAGAGCTCTTTTGTTTTTTCTTGTTTCGTTTTGGGGCAGCTAGCTAGATGTAGACATTTGTGCTTCATCATGAAACGACTCAAAGCTCAAACAAAATGAGGAGACTGCAGAGATAATGGGTTCTGAAATGATCACAATCCATTAAAATCCAAACAAAATGGGAAATGGCTGGTCAGTCATGTGGTGAGTGTGCAAATACAAGTATGTGATGGAGGTTACTGAAAGAAAGAAAGTTAAACAATAACTAACAAAACCCAAATCAACGTCACAGGCAAAGGTTAGCATTAAGCCTTTTTTTTAAGGCAATTAACCTCAAACTCTACTTCCAAAGGAGTAACAGGCAGTGTCCAAAGTGTCTTTACAGCATTGAGCATTATCTGCTGTGCATCAAATCTCATTTGTTTTTAGTTTAGCCCCTCTTTACTTAATCTCTCTGTGCTTAGGACAAACTTATGTTTAGAAAACAGGAAAATAAAGGCGTAAAAAGCACTTTTAACTGTTAACAAAACACTGTTGACAAATGAAAATCATTTAGTTAAGCACATCATCGTGGGTACTTGGGATCAGACTGATTACAGTATGTTATGCCTGATTATTGTAACAGGATCTCTGATGATAGGGATTAGAGGCAGTGAACCATTTGGCAAATGTTTTTAATGCTAGGAGCAGAGCTCTAGAACTTACTGTATTAGGTAAAATCTTAAGTTTGGCATTGATTGCTAATAAATCTTGTAAAGATATTTATGGGTCCAGCAGGATGAATTTAGCTGGTAGTGCAAAGCAGTCTGGGGACTAGATATAACATCCATACTGTATAGAGGATATATTCAAAAGATTGATCTCCTGACTTTCTTTAGCAACAAAATAAAATAACAATTGTACTTTGTTCAATATTTTGGTATTGAAACTAATGACATGTTAGCAGTATAGGCTGTTTTTGATGCTAATCTGTAAAAATTAACATACTCACACACTAGGCTAAGCTCGATCCCACAGTAATAATTTAACCCGATTAGCATTGTCATTTTGAGCATCTTAGCAGCTTGATCTTAACAAAAAGATGAGCATGGCCATAATGAAGTTCTTTTTGAAACCATAAGCAAGCACCGAGGACACAGTCGTGCTGAACTGGTTGTTCCCATCTGAATGTATGAGCGTTGTCATTCTCAATTTTATGCTGTTTTCTTATTGAGAGAAGCGGTTGATGTATGTGATCAAGAAATAAAGGTAAACACAATCACTCTGCGTCCCTCGTCAATTGCTTAATGCAACACTTATTATCGGGTCAGCAACCAGAAAGCACTTTGAAAACCTCTAATTTGAAACAAAGCCTGATCAACAATGGTTAACCCTGAAACTGAATGTTAATGCATAATGTCTGCCAAGCCTTCTAATGCACATCTCTGGGACTTTTACTGAAAGCTCTTTAATGGAGCCAGTCTCATTCATTGAGACTGATGTAACATTTAAAATAATGAGGTGAATAAATCAGACCACCTTGTGCCATAAATCAACAAAAGCAGAGGAATGCGCGTGTTGTGAATTTGCCTTTTTATGCATCTGTTGACATTTTCTGTTCTCCTGGTTGCTAATGCCAGTAACTTGACTCACTAATTCTGTGATAGTCATAAGACGGGGAACGTAGAGTGGCCCCGAATAATACTAGATATTCAGTTGTCATCCAGACATAGAAGTGTGCAGATTTTCTAAACAAACCAAGAGCCTTTGTCGAAATAGTGGGGTAACAAATGTTGGACTGCATTATTATTACATTTGTGCAGTGTGTGTGTGGTTAAGTGAATTGAGGAAAGGGGATATTATGGATGATATTTTTGTAGACCACTGTGGTGTGGCTGTTCCTCTGAACTTTTTTTTACATGTTTAGTCAAACAGTCTCAACAGCTCTGCTGCGTCTAGAGTATCCTGCATTTCTTCCAAAACAAACCATGGGTTAATCTCTATTTTTTTAAAGCAGTTCGCAAAAATCTAGCCAATATTTTTTAAAAACCCCAACTCATTCCATTTTCTTGTTTTTTATAAAAAGCCCTACTTACTGTGGGACATGCGTCAGTATGGGCTGGCACCTATGCTGCTGCCCTCTGCAGCAGCATTTTGTTGTTAACTATCTGCTCAGCCTGCTGTAGGGAGAGCAAAGAATGAGGAGGAGGATATAAACGAGAGAGAATGAAGTGCCAAGTGAGTCAACATGCCACTCTGTCAAGGACGTTTGCTCCTTTGACAACGAGGACATCTTTGGTCACACTGCACTGTGTGTATGCGTATGTACGCAGGGCAGAAGCTGTCTGAGCCTTCGGGTCGTTCCTCTGTGTTTATTTTACTTCCTAACCACAATAACTGGCCAAATCTCCGGGTTTTAGACCGTCAGGGGGCATCAATTAGAAAATAGAGGGGAAAAACAAAAGAGCTCTTCGGCTGAGCGGTGACTTCCGTTGCATAATGATGGATCACTAGTCACTCATTAGCTAATGGTGGCTATCAGACTAGGAATTAAAACCCACTTTTACACTTAATAAGCAAATGCACTTTTGACTGGGATAGTAGTGTGTTATCATATTTCAGCAAAATACATTCATATCTCACTATTTAATGATAATAATACTGTTTCACTCATTAAGAGGCATTTAAGCTGGAGAATGTTAATGGGACAGATGACAGTGATGTTACGGCTCATTTGCTGAACTTTGAGTTCCTTCGGTGATCAAACTAGGAGACTTTAAAGCTCCGGGCTATTTTTTGGCTCTGCTCATATTTTGCATTAACATGGATCTAGGGTGATCCAATCAGAAGTGCACCCAAGATGCATTGCAGACAACTGACTCTGAATTCAGATTATGTGCAAGTATATCTCGGGTCATACTGAAAAGCTGCCCATTCAACTGATGAGCCTGCCTCTAATGAACAACAGCTAATGCATGTAGAGTCCTGGACCCACCAGGTATGGTAGGACTCGCACTATTATTAGCCATTTTTCTTCTTAAAGATTGTTGATCAGTGGGGCAACTACAAATTAAGTCATCTGAGCTGAGTCACTCTCTCACCTATGTGTTAAATAGGTTGGGTTGCAGCACTTAATGGAGCTTGATGGGTGGTTCATGTAGTTTGCTATGCTTTATTGGTTGTATACTTGTTTGCAAGGTTATCCTGCACAGGACTGTGGCATTTGGTCTTTGCAAAAAAAATGTAAGCTACATGTTTATTTGTGGGAAGTCATATCTGCTTTTAAGTGGGTACGCAAGAGGGACGGGGAGACGCATTCTAATTACAGGTGTGAACCAATGGACTTAGATCCTTCTCCTTGTGATCAGAGGACCTAAGATGCATGTTAATGCCAGGCATGAAGAGGGCTTCTGAATCGTGATTCTGCAATGTTATGACGTCTCAAGATAGCAGTAATGAGAATTTTTTATAATGCAGATACAGACTTTGAGTGATGTTTGGAATAGAAGTGCACAAAGGGAAAGAGGGGATAAAGGTTTAAAAAAATAACCTCTTTCAATGCAATGGACAGGAACAAGATAACCGGAGAATAAAAAAAATCTGGGGACAGAGAGAAGGGTAAAAGGAAGAAAGGCACATCATAGAGATGGTGAGAGCTCTCAGTGCTGCCACAGTGCAAGCTGAATGACAGCATATCAGATAGCAGCTGAATTGTGGCGCCCTTGTGTAACTCCTCTGCCACGGCTGTCACAGCATGGCTGGGGTAAAAGACATTTTTCCTGTGACTACAAGGCTTAAATTCTTGTGTAAAAATAATATACTCTGTTGTAGAGTTATCGATTAGAGCTGGGTTATATCACCAAAAATCAATTTCAGATTTATCTGGGTAATAATTAATTTAACAAATATTTTTATAGTTATCATTGCACACAAAATCAGTCATCAAATCCAACATTTTGGAATTACAATCATGTAATTGGATAACAGTTGCCTGTTTGATTTGTTGTATTGTTATTAATTTATTGCAGTGTTCGGTCATGGCCATCAAGGGGAGCACTTTTTATTCTGTTTACTGTAGGAAACACAGACATTTTTCAATAAACATTTACTGCAGCGCACGCAATCGGTTGAATGTTACCTCATTTGTAGGAATGAACAACATTGTGCATATACTGAATAATGTAACCACTGTGACCTAGATGTTGTCGAGTTGCATTGCACAGGTCTTTGTTTCTTCTCTCTTTACATCTATTAGTCACTGACGTACCGTGCAGGCAGTGAATGTTTTGTTTTGACTCTTTAGCCGTCAGCGTGGATCTTTACGTTCAACACTTTGTCTTTCTCTATCTGTGCTCATTATCTCTCGTGCCCTGCTCGCCCTTTCTTTCTCTACCACAAATGCCTGATCCACTATTGACAGGGTTGAGAAAACAGTCTAGTGGTGTGTATAATTCCAAAATGGTTTCCATAATTAAATAGCGACTTGACACTAATTAGTTCTAGCTGTTGATAATACAGCCAGCCTAAATCATTTTACAGTGCCCTCTATTTAATTAAACAAATGGACTGATAAATAAGGAGCTTGTTTGCTTTCCGCCCAGCTCTACATTTGATAACCAACTAACTTTTCTCAGTCTTTTAGCTAATGGCTGGCTAACCAAGAGACTTGACCCATCAAATAGAGTGCTTTAAAAACCGCTTAGAGACATTTCTTTGACCAAGTTACTGAATGTAAGGTTAGGATGTTTAAGCTTTTTTAGGTGTAGCTGAATGGTTGGAAATTTGGATCATCCAGTTAGCCATTCCACAATCTTTGGTCCAATCTTAATATCTCAATAACTACAAAAAAATTGTTACATATTCAGAGGATGTGTAAAACTAAACACTCTCCCATCTGTGTTGACAGATGTTGGCGTGCTGAGTACATTCTACAAGCTTTAGCTTATTTTTTGATGTCAAGAGGTTACCATTTTTTTTGATAAGCATGTTACAATAATGTTATTACTAGAAATTTCCCAAACGTTCAAAAATGACTTATTCTCTTATTCCCTTCTATTTAAGGATTCATCTCATGGACAGCTCTGAGGTTCACCTGACTCTTAACCTACAATGTGAGACCTTTAAACTAGTGGTCTCTAGAGACACTCCTTCTAGAATCCCATTTCATGTGCTGTACACATCCGTTTTCAGTTGATCATTAAGACTGCAGCACTGCACTGATGCAGTCAACTGGTTTAGTTAGGAAAAACAACCTCCTCGTGTGGCACGGAAGGATTCCTGCCTTCTCTCAGTTAATAAATCAGAGTAAACTTTTCCACCTTCCTGTAGCATAAAATGAAGTAATTTGTGCTTTTTCTTGTTTTATAATTCGACAAGTGCAGCACAGCATGCAAAATACTCTTTCTGTGAAGCTCAGAAAAACCAGTAGGGTCCCCCAGGAATCCGCAGGTACCATTAGACCCTGCTGTATGCCACTACTTAGGCTGCACCCACAGCCCTCTCTGTCTGAAAAGTCCTTGGAGTCGCTTTTCCCTACTTTGAAGCCTTTTGCAAGCTGTCAGCTTCAGAGGGCAACAGATTTGCAACAACAGCAAACAGTACGCTTACAATGATTTTTAAACCCTTTACAGTGCCTTGCATCAAAGGTACCATAGACTTCTATGTGATGGATAGTCCTACACAGGTGTTGGAAGCACTCTGAAATGTGGGACCAAATGTCCCACCTACATGACGAGTGTTGTGAGTCGTTTGTGGAATATGTGCTGCTCACACAGTACCTTTTTGTAGTTCCGAGCTCCACAACAAACCACAGAACTAAAGAAACTCTCCCAAGCGTAATCAGAAAAGCCTTTGCAACTGTGAACTTATTATATCTTAAAGGGGGAAAAAGCTGTGACTAAGCTCAATAGTTCTCATGCAAAGCATTATAAGCTAATCTTAGATAATTGCTCTCTTTGGTGGCTATTGAGCGAAGTCCAAACAGAACAAATTTTATCCCATTAGTCTGGAAAATCAGGTGTGATTAATGATATGAGGTAATGATTGCTGTTCATCAGCACCTTATTACGATACTGTAATGGCATTAGTTTAAATGTAGATGCAAATACATAAATTTAATTTATTGCTCAATCCAGACAAGACAAAATACAGACCCAGCAAAACATTTATAAGGGAATGTTAACTGTTACATTGTGCTGCATGATTTATGTCTTGAACTCACTGATATGGGCACAAAGTGCTCTTTTTACATCTTGTTCGGTGTCTCAGATCATACTCTCAACACTGGGCTTGATAGGGCACATTCTCAGTATCTTTAATGCAGCTGAGTAAGCGAACACTCTGACTTGCAACAGCTCTATTCCTCTTTTTCTTCTCACGTGGGTGCTTTATTTATTTTTCACCCTAAATATTTGGAAAGGGTGAAGAGTTTTGGAATGTGGAGGTGATGCCCTTCCCTGGTGCAGACCAGTTTAGGTTGCAGGCTGTAGCAGCACAGAAACATATACTTCATATCCCTGAGGTCACTATTGATGCATACAGCTTGATGAGAGAGGTCAAGGATTGCTGTGGTAGATTTGTAATGAAATATTGCCTGCTCAGATTGTATCTGGGAAAAATAACAAAGTGATAGCCACTGTGGCCAATGAAAAGACATTCTACACAATGGAAACATGACATGACTTTGATAAAATTCATTAGAAGAGGTCTGCTGCATGTTACAATTCTCCAGACACCCTAGACAACTACAGTATATGGACTATATGCCTGTGTGTGTTACAGCCGATGGGATTCAGTTCTGGTCCACTGCATATTATTATATTCTTATTAATATATGGCATGGTAATCCTAGGATTGCATCCTAGGATCATCCCAACTGGGGTTTATGTACATATTAGCTATACAAGTACCCCCTGCTGTACATCTACTGTCATAAATATATCTTACTTAGATAATAAGTAAGATAAGTAGATAATATACTTAGACAAGACATTTTATATGTCTCAGTCCTCAAGATAGTTGTTGCCTAAGAACAACGGCATTCATCAGCTTGAATTTTAGTTGATTGCGATTGCTAAATATCCAAACCTCTCAACCTGCAAAAGTCTACTTGGAATCTGTAGAAAAGTCAAAAATTTTGCTTAATAAATTGTTTTCTACTTATACAGTCATTTACATGCTTATGGAATTTTAGTTGCAAGTGACACGTACCTTAAGAGATAACCAGATGTTGCAGAAGTAGCAGCCTTACTGGAGGTGGGTGTTCTGATACCGAAAAGATTTACTGCGTTTTCGGTTTCACTTTAAACTTAAAACCTCTACTGATGTGAAAAAGCTGCTGTTGAATTATAAACAGAGTTATTTGGCACTCACAACAGAATGGAAACTCTGAACGAACGAGTGGTTCTGTTGATCTTGTCAGCTCTCAGGAGTATGACTTTACAGTACAATGCAATGCACCTGCATCTTTTGCATATCGAGACCTCAAGGGCCAGAGTTATTGGCCTGTGGATGTTTCATCATAGGATAAACATGGGATTGGCTTGGTTACCTCAGTCTTGAAAGCGATAGCATTCTGACATAGGTGACTTTCAGACAATATTTCAGTCCTTCCAGAGTTTTATTAAGACATACACATGACAGCAATGGAAACCCCCCAGTCTATGTGGAGTATTTATATGTGCAATATTTAACAGAGAAACAAGAATAGAGTACACAAGGAGTATGAAGTCATACTTTTCTTACAATGACATGGTGAATGAATGTGACTGTGTGCCAACTGTTTCTCTTACTTTGTTGCTCTCTATAGCACACTTTTCTCCAAAACACTCATGTTTTTCATAAGCTGTTAAATTCAGGTGGACAAGACAGATGTGCAAAAAAAAAGGCACTGCTGCATACAACAACAGCTCGTGTATGTGTTTATAATACTGCGAATGCTCAAACATGAAGCCAAAAACAACAAATTAATCAAAAGGAGTACATGTCTGAAAGTGGCCTCAGACTTTGCACTGCTACAAGTAAAACCGTAGTAAAATTTGTCAAATTGTTCCGCTAGTGTTTATATAATTATAAATCATGCAAAATTCTCAAATGTTATACAATACATTGCCAACTAGTAAGATTTCCAGCTTAAACCTGGGTTCATTTCTGCACGATCTCGATAAAAATTGCCCAGATGGCTTTGATTTGAGGACTGGACTTCTAAAATGAGGACTGAAGGGACAATCAAAGGACCTGGAGGTGATATGACAAAGGATGAAGAGAAGTACAACAGCCCGTTTTGATATTGAGCATTCTAAATACTGCTATGGAGAACCCAGAAGAAGACATAAGTGCGATGCACATGGGCAGGTTGTTGCACACCGTAGATATAAATGCCTCTCATTATCTCTCCACCACACGTACATCTGTGTTTTATTGATGATTCTGCAGCCATGATAGTGCTGTTATGGGCTCCCTATTGTGTGAGGAGATGGTTTTAAAATTGGATGCAAAACTGAAATCTATTTAAGGAAAATACCTTGAAAGGAGATGCCTTGTGAGCTTGTGATGGGCACCTTTCATCTTTTAACAATGCTGTTTTTAATACATTAATGTCACTGGAGATTGGAGAAAAGCTTACTCGTAAAAAAAAACGTAGGCAAACACACACACTTTTGCAAATATCCATTTCATGAAGCAACTGCGGTTGGCATCTCTTTTTCCTTATCTCCCCTTACACCCAATAATGGCACTTGTGAGCTAAACTGTTAAACATCATCCTTTCTGTTTGCCTTTGTAAGCCAAAAAGAACAGATGGACCAGTCTTGATAGGATTTTCTTCACATCCACTTCAAAAGGCTGCTGCAGACCCTGCTGAGCTGAGATGTGTGCCTCGTATGGCCTAGCCACTCTGAGAGGTTGTCAGTATGCTGAGTCACTGGAAAAAGTGCGCTGACAGGCATTTAACAGCACAGTGTAACCCTGAGGGAAAGGAGGACAAAAGTTACGAGGCCACTCAATAATAGTTCTTATGGAGAAATGTGGGGACAACCCGGAGAAACATGGGTGGCCAGCAAAGAAGAAAGGCTGATGAAAATAAACATCTGATCAATGAGTGCAGGTTTGTTTACTTGTAAGGGGCTGTTAAAACTATAATAAACAGATAATACAGTAAAATGGGTAGTTTTAAACCCCATAAAAGAAATCTAGCCACAAGCGACTTGTCATTAAGGTTACCCACAAATAATTGGGTACATGTTAGTTGATGAGATGAGTCTTAATCTACCAAATTAATTGGTCAGTTACAAAAAAGAAATCTTTTGAACTCTTTGAGATGTTAATAATTCACATTCATTATTATTCCCACGGCTCGTCTGTGCAGTTATGAGATGTTTAAATGCTGGGCAATAAAACCGAAATGACCAATTATTCTGAGAGAGTAAAGAACAACCCTAAGGAGGTGACATGCAACCTCAACCTCATTACAGGCATCTAGCTGCGAGCGTGTATTTAATGTAACATAGTGCAACAGTGTTGTTCATAACATTCCTTAAACCATTTTTTTCTCATGCTTTCAAAAAAATACACATTTGAATAATTAAATTAACATCATAAATGCAGAACAGCTAGTAGACTAATGCGCTGGCTTGAATAAACGGCTAGTAGTTGAACATTAAAATCTGTGGTTTGTCAACGGGAAAGTTGATGACCCGCTAGATTATACGGGCACCACCGTACCTTTTGGATAGAAGAGCCAAGAAATCAAAAATAATGAGGATGACACTAAAAGGCCTCTCTATTCATGGCAATTTAGTTTGTCTCGGTTGTCATTCAGTCTCTTTTTGTTTCATCGTGCATTATTATCATTTTGGAAACAGGTTCGGCTTCAGAGGCTTGTCTTTCCTGTTCGGTCCCTGTGACGTTATCACATAATGGAACAAATTTTAATTAAAGAAATTAGTGAATTAGTCATACTCAAATGGAACCCACTTCTCGTAAGATTCACCATACCCTCTAATTAGTATGGAATATTCATGTAATCTAAACACCGTGTGTGACTAATGCATCTCCAACTGGTTTTTGAGCTTAAATAGGTAAATTCATTTAAACTCCTCCATCATGGCTGTTGAATTTAATCAGAATTTAAGCAGCTGCCAGCAGCCATTTCTCTTACTATACCTCATCTCTGCGAGAAACCCGTAAGATTAAGTTTGCTTCACTGTCAAAAAAGTTTATCCTTGGTTTGGATTCCACAGAGACAAACAGTTCCTCATACTTTGTGATCGGAAAGATCTGTCAGCGCTTTTTCTTCTCTGTCTCTCTCCGTCTCTTTCTTCTTCTTCTTTCTTGCTCTCCCTCTCTTGCGGTCTATCTCTATCTCCAGTCTCTATTGAGGGGTTCAGGCTTCTATTTATTCCTGGTGGTTCATTTGAGCTTAATCACATTGCACCAACTAGCAGCCACCTGGGGACAGGCAGAATTAATGTGTGTGAGGGACAGCCAGCAGATGGATAGGGGACCGGTGGCCCCAGTAGGAGTGTGCAGAGAATGCCTGCTGGTTAGAAAAGAAAAAAAAAATCTTTCCCTCTACAATCTGACTTACGAAGAGTAATGACAAGCAGGAGCTGTCTGCGGGCTGACTGATTGTTCCGAGCTGTCCACACCACAGAGCAAGTCTACAGAAACCCTTGAGGTTCAGAGAAAGGTAGCATCTAATATCTGTCTCACTAGTGGGACCTGGAAAAAAAACACACTGCATAATGAAACATGACAGATTTTAGGATTAAGACTTTTTGGTTACAAATGGGGTGACTTCACAGAGGATAAAGAAGTAGATGTGGTAACGTGTATTCTCTTTGATTTTGAGTGCTGAAAACATTAGTAATATCAAGATCACTTGTCTTGAGCAAGAGACTGAAAACAATTTAACCACTGTATGACAGATAACAGACCCTCTCTCTTCTGCTTCACTACCCCATCTACACTCATGAAGCGCAGAGTTTTTATAGCAGAGAATCCCAGTAATGGGTTTTGCCAGTGTGCAGGTGACAGCTGTTGCCGGAGGCATTATGTTTTGGTCTTGTTCATATATACATCAAGCTGACGTTCGGCCATCCCATTCTAACAGACGTATTTGCTGCTGAATGTCTTGAAGGAATTTCTTAAAATATGACAAAGCGTTAACTGTAAAGCTCTTGGTGATTGAAACTCAAGGTGCCATGTTTTCAGCCAAAAATATTTATCTGACAAAGATCAAGTTCCCTTTTCCAAAAGGAGCGTGCAAACAAAATGAGTACGTGTCAATACAAAATATTGCAGATGTGATGTCACCGCTTGTATTTCTAAAAGTGAGGTTTCTGGAAGTAACAGCAGGAGAGAGTCACTGTAGACAGTGACTGTGGAGC
Source organism: Rhamphochromis longiceps (assembly GCF_057381845.1). Lineage (NCBI taxonomy): Eukaryota > Metazoa > Chordata > Actinopteri > Cichliformes > Cichlidae > Rhamphochromis > Rhamphochromis longiceps. The sequence continues at coordinate 31,982,893 of NC_140576.1, read as the reverse complement.
AGTTCAACAGCAGTATGCTATTTTGATGCATTAAGCAAAGTCGAAAATAGGACAAGTATTTCTTGTGGCTCTTCTCACTCAAGTTTTTCCAGATATTAGGAAAGAGTTACAGTTTCCACAAACTTCCACAAAGCTGTGCCTTCTCAAGGTGACTGTCTTTGATTCAGTTTGTTGCCATAACAATGCAATATTACTCAGAGGTACCCTGAATTGCTTTTGATCGAGTGGATATTTTTCAGGGCACCTTTAATACTGTACATGCACATTCCAATTTATGTGTAATTGATGTCAGCCTGCCAGTTTACTGTAACGAATGTGTACCTACGCACAGGGCACATTTATTAAACGGTCTCCATCTAAGTATAATACTTAGCAAATACTAACACTTGGACTATTGTTATTCTTGGAGTGCAATGTTGCATATGTGTTTCTGTATCAGTGGTATTTTAAGTATCAGCTTTGGACAGGGTGGTGTTTTTATATTATTGCAGGCTGATATACATTTCCCATCGGATTTTCTTGTTATAGAATTTAAATTAAATTGTGTTTAGATGCATTTTGTCAAATCATGTTTGACATTATTTTATTTTTGTTTTGTTTTTTTCCATGTGGCTCCTCATCTATGAACAATCGACTGTGACGCTGACAGGTAAGAAAAATAAGTTTTTTTGTTTGTGACCTTTTACAGTTCTTATGCCTGCTGCTGCCTAATTTGCACTATTAATTTGCAGTAAAAAAAAATAGAGTACATTTCTTTTATATAGACTAGTTTGTCTACCGTTCTCCTGTTAAGAGATCGTTGTTATATTAAACCATATGGCACTCGTGCATTGTGCATTTCTTGCTTTTCTGTTACATTATTAACCAAAACTTGGCTGAAAATGAACAGTAGAGTTTTCATCTTTTTCATAGTACAGACAAAAGCTGCTTGAACTCAATTATAGCATACTAATTATTTTCTCCACTATCTTTTTCCCCTCTTAAAAGCCAGTGAATGCTTTTTCTAAGTAGGTTACTCAGCATGTCCACCTCTTAGAGCTAGATTGTCATGCTGCAAATGGTTATTTGTATCTTGTAATGTCCTGTTGGTTCCTATATGGAAACACTCAGAATACTCGCAAACTGTCACTGGCCTGTTTTCCTAAGAGGAAAATTTACCAAAATCTCCAGGGGCACCTTCAGTCTCCTGTTTAAGAGACTGCTTGAAGGGTGTTATCTTTTGCTATATGTGACCTGCCCTCAAATTATCCCCTGCAAAGTATGACACACTGAAAACTCTAACAACCTGGGGATGTTAAGCCTGGAATTTAAGGTCTTTTACAGTTGTTCTCATCCAGATAGTTATTATGGCATTGGAGTGTCATTGCGCAAGCTTTCTAGGGCAGTTAGATGTTATCTTGGCCTCTTTATAAGCATGTGGGTTGTCTGATTGACCTCAAGTGCATCAACAGACTCTCCACTGTGTATTATTTACATCCACTCCTGCATCAATCATTCTACGATATACAGCCAGGAGAAATGAGTCCATATGGTTGTATATTACGTCAAGAACTTGGTCAGTCTGCGGTACGAATGAATCGCAGGAGTCATATTGACAGTTTGATGTCTTATGGAGTTTCTGTAGCTCAGAGAAATTGTTGCTTACAGTTACATCATCAATGTAGCATTAAGAGTACATCTAAACTCTAAGGATTTGGGCTACTACTGTATAAATTATTTTTCTTGTTGGAGATCTTCATTGCACGCAGTTTTTGTACTGTATGGACACAACATCCACATCTGTGGTTGTGTATGTGGTAAAAATGGGCACAGTAACTGGATAAACTCTTTCATACGTTCCAAAGATTTCTGGTTCATTGTCTGTTGTTTTGTCTTCTTTAAAACAATTCTCCCTGTTTTCGTTTATTTAAAAAATATATCTTAAAACTCAGCTGACTCAGCTAATTAATGATAACATTATTTCAGACAGACCACAAAGTTGAGCTAAAGCACAATTCCAGTAGGTCCACGCCAGCTGATGGCTCAGCTGATATACTATAACAATCCAACTGGCAACTCTCATACAAGGTGCAGTATTTATTTTATTTTCTGAACATCTGCAGAAACCCTTTTCAATGCCAACTCCAGCCCGGAGCCTTCTTTTCATGCTGTGTCTGACTTCATCAGTGTCTGTTTGTTGTTACTGGTCAGTGTTGAGGTTGTCACTCAAAAGGAAGTATTACATATTTATCTTTACTCTTTAAAAAGTAATTTGCTACATTACTCATTAACTGTAAGAAGGAAATACTTACACTACACTACTTGTAATATAACTTTTTGCGTCGTTCCACATTATGGCATGAGATGCACTGTCATATAATTACCAGTTAGCAATATAAACCTTAGGCTACATGCTGACACACTGCCACAAATCCCTATTCAGTTGAGGACACAGGATGTTTCTTTTAGTGTTTAAATATTAACTCAAACCTGAGAGAAAAATGTTGTGGCTACGGTGACTCTGCTGTAGAAACAGGAAAAGGTAGAAATGGAAGCTGCAGTGCCACTTCACTGTTTGTTGGCTGCTTGTCTGTCCTCATCTTTCATTCAGCTTTAACACCATTCTGAATTGGAGTTCTTTTTAATTAGCTTTATGTTAGTGTCTTCTTCATCAAAGTATCGGTGGATGTTTCTGGCACTCACACAGTTTGCACTTTGCTGTTACATTCTTCTCCTTTTGTGCAATAAAAATGAAAGTTAATATTATAGCTCTGCTTTTCAAGCCTTTTGGATTATTTTCTCTATTCTCGCTCCACAGGAGCTAAACACAGGCATGTTTGAAAAGTTTTGACCACTAAGCTGAAAGAGGCTGATGGGGTATTGTCGTCAGCGGGCAGGCGGGTGGGGTGGACACACGAATTTGTGAATGCACCAACTCAAGAACAAGACTATGCAGGATCTTCAAACTGATACCATAACTGCATCTACTTAAAATCTCAGCAAAGTTCCAATCTCAGTGACTTTGACCTCAAGATCAAGGTCAGAGGTCAGGTTTTCAGAAGATTTTGTGAACGCGATAGCTCAAGAAGGAAGTCACCTAGGATTTTTAAATTCATACCACAGGTGCATGTACATAAATCTTGAACAAGTTTGAATCTCAATGGTCTAGACATCAAGGTCAAGTGTTCTGAAATTGTCCTAGTATTTTCAAGTCTTTGCCATATTGTACCTAATAGGAGGTAGCACTGGCCATCATTTGTGCATCCTTCATGAGAAACTGGCATAAAGCAAATAACAGCATTACTCTTTGGTTATTATTGCTGTTATTAATACTCTAATTTTATATATATATACATATGTAAATATATGAAAAATGTAATGTACTTACAGTACCGTGTTACGTTTAAATATGTCATATCCAACCCTGCGGCTGAGGGCAGAGCAGAGGTGTATGAAAAAATATAAATTGAGTGAAGTACAGATTAATAGGTCATGTCCACTTTACCTGCTTTGATCCTGATGTGGGTTGTATCAGTGTCACTCTGTTAAAGCTTAGCTGTGACATTTTAATAGTCATTATTAATGCTCCTGCTAAGTCTACATGTGCCCTGTGAAAAAAGGTCTAAGGTCTGAAAAAAGATGTTTGTACAGTTTGTACAGCCCCTGACCCTTAGTTTGCACCTACTATAGTTTGTTTCTTGCCTTTGGCTTTTTTAAAATGTCGTAATTTACTTTTAATCTTAGGTATTCTGTCTCTGACAGTAATGTGACTACACCCAAAGCAAGAACTTTCTTATTGGGTTAAAGAGCCAAGTTACACTCACATTAAAGCAGTTTAAAAAGTATGTTTTATTCCGCCGTTGAAAAGAAATCACTACATACTGTACATTAATGCCACTGTTTTGCACAATATCCAACTACAAACCTCTGTATATTTTATATATTTTATTTTATTGTTTACTCTATTTAATTTGTAAAATATGTATACACACACACACACACACACACACACACACACACACACACACACACACACACACACACACACACACACACACACGTAGAGAAACATATTTAGTATACACATCCAGTAATGCATATACTATTATATATTGTACATATATTTATTAGTCTCTGTTGCTTGTGAAGCTCGCACACAAGAATTTCACCCACATGTACTGTACCAGTGTACCTGCACATGTGATGTGACAATAAAAGTGATTTGATTTGATTTGAAAGTAGGCGTAATTCCACATATGAATCTTATAATTCTGCCTACGTCAAACTGCCAAAGCTACAGTCTGTCATTGTTGCTGATTGAGTCGTATTCCAGAAATGTGTTTGCACTGGGGATTTAGGAAAACACAAAATTTATTCACCTTAAAACAAATGTTATTCTTATTTTTGAACATACACTCCCTGTTCAGGATAGAATTAAAAATGAAGGCCCGTCCCACAACAGCAGAACAATATATTCCCAGCTGAATGAAGAACTGTGTGTGACAACGCTTTTACTTCTTGACAAAACAACCTGTGCAGTATACCCACACAGTTCCAGGACTGAAATCCCCAGAAGGTATCAGTATGATTGATACTTTTCTCTCTACTGATTGCTTTACTTTCTTTCGTCTCACAAACAGCTGTGAGACCTGAATTACGCCTGGTAATGAAACCACTGAAAACCAATCTGGCACGAATCTGACGTCGTAACTCTGATGTACTTGAAGGCTGTTTCTTACAAGTGACTGAGGACTTACTTTTTCTCAATTAAATGGACAGCCAGCTCTGACATCTGTATTTTGATTTGCTCCTTTCTTTTTTTTTTTTCCTTTGTCTTTGCTCTATCAGACAGCTTTGCAGTATACTGAATCTCTTGCTCTGTGCACAGCATCCAATATTTATATGGAGCTTGAAGGCAGATAGCATGCCAAACAGCTAAATGCCATGTGGGTTTTGATGAATCTATGCAGTGTTGGTAGGCAGGATTTTACAGATAATGATATCATAGCACTGAACGTGTAAATATTCAATATGTGTTTTTTATTTTATTTTATTTTTTCTTCTTTATTATTATTCTCATCCTAAAGCAAGCTGGACTTAATACCGACTTGCTGAATTAAATAGATCCATTTTCTTTCTTGTCTTACTGTGTCGATTTCTTTCATGCAAAAACTTGAAACCACTTTTGTCATTTTTAATAACACTGCCCCAATATCATAAATCTGAGCCTATGTTTATTTGAAAACATTCTCAGTGTGACTGTGCCAGGGGCAGGAGGCGAGGACAAATATAAGTGGCATCAATCACTGGCTGTTTCATCTCCTGGCATGGCCCCAGACAAACAACATTTAGAGAATAGCAATGCTGCTCCCTCAGTTGTTAGTGTTTACAACCTGTGTCTGTTTTTCCTTTTAAAGCAATCTTTTTATCTCCTCTGTGCTTTATCAGTCTGAGGGATCCTTTTCTTTGCAGTTTTTTATTTGACCCAGGGATCATAAAAGGAAACTGCAATCCAACTTATCAATAAGACAACTTCATGTCAGTGTGTGTCTTATAGCTCTGGGGCCTTGCTTTGATAGGTTTTCTTGACTTTCAGTCTGAAGTATAAGTTTTATTTATTCCTCTTCAAAAGTTTATTTTCTATACAACATTCTAGTATGAGGATAATTTATATTTTGATAGCAATACAATATGTGACAATATGTTGTACACAGATGGAACAGTGAGTATTACTGTCATCTGATGGTGACAGACTGTCAGGAGGTCTTTGGTTTCAGTCTGCAGACCAGCTGGCGAGACCAACCTTTTTGTGTGAGGTTTATTCTCCCTGTACGTGCATGGTTTTTGTCTGAGTATTCGGGTTTCCTCTGGGTCAGGTGGTGATTCTAAGGTGTGAATGAAAGCATAAATGTGATGAACCGGCAACCTGTCCAGGTGGTACCCCTTCTCTTGCTCTTGGGATAAGCACAAGCCCAAATCAGTTGAATGGATGGATGAATTAATGTTATAAATATGCATTAGCTTATTACGGGGTTGTAATAACATTATGGGCATGTTAATGTTACAGTTCAGCTTACAGAGCGGCTGGTCTGTCTGCGTAGTTCTAGCTTTTTTTTGTGCCCCTCTTTAAGAGAGCACTTCTAGCTCTCTAAAATGGGATAGCCTTGCAACAAGGGAACTCATTAATCTCCCTCTGTATTTCCATCGTTAGCACTAGGAGAGTAGAGTGCTTCCCCACTTAATTTGGCTTTTGTCCAAACTGTAAAACCCATGTGTTAGGAGTAATATGAAAATCCAGTTAGCCATATTTTCTCTAGGAGCAGTCTGTGATGTCTCTGTCTTAAGATCTTTCAGTGAGATTAGCAGTATTTCATCCATATCTTGGCTGGTGACTGACAGATATGCTTTCCTTTCCCTTCCAGCTTTTTGTCTTGGACAAATCAGCTACATTAACATCTGGCCTTGTTAACAGTTTTGCCTCTCCTGTTTCCAGATTCTTCTCCTGGCTTTCCATGTATTGAATAACATCTTTACATACAGCTTTATCACATCACAGACATTTTTTTTCTAGGTTTTTAGTTGCTTAATTTAACCCTTTTATTGTCGCTGCTGTGTTATTTATTTGTTGTTTTCCCTAAAACCAATTAAATCTTACTAATTAAGACTAAATAAAACAGTAGTCCTAAAGGCTTTGAATCCTGACACCTGCTAAATGAAGTCTATATAATTACTGCGTTTGAAGAAACCGGAGCTGAAGTATGCTTAATTTTCAGTTATGTCATTTTATGAATGAGACAGTCCACACTCTCATGCTGTACTCTAGAATAGGAGAAGTCAAGGGGTCAAAAGCCTTTCCATAATAAGTGAAGTGAACCATAAATTGAAGAGAGCTTCAAGCCTTGTAAAATTCATAGTGGGTTAATTGCACTGTCAGTGCACGTATGGGACTGTTTCATTGCATTTGATCTAAAGATGGTGAACAAAGTCAAAGCAGCCCTGAGAACTAGAGACAATTAGTTAAAAGTCGTTAACACAACAATGAGTGATGCTTCAGTCTGAGCAGGGCTGCGTGATGAGAACTGCTCTGTAATGGTGTTTCCTTCACCGCCTCTGCTGGCTAATTGACAGTGTATTTATTCCTCTGAATTAGCGCCTGGTTTCAGCTTTTCCTCCCTCCCTATTAAGAAGATTGGCTGTGAGCGTTTAACTTTGTCTGTCCATTTATGAGTGAAATTGTTTGAAAAGAGGAAAAAAAAATACATAATTGGGCTGGCTTAGTGGTGCCTTGATTAAGTGGCAGAATGTCTTTGAAGTGACAAAGTTTGATTTTTGCACACATGCAGGCGTTTCCCAAGTGGGACTTCTGGGTCAGAGAAGGCCAAAATATTGTGTGATGTAGTCTATTCCAACAGAGCCAATTTAGCTTGTAATTGACCTCTGTGTTCTCCCTCCTATGTATATTGATTGGGGGGGGAAAAGGGGGGTGGGTCCTAGTGAAGTTATAGACTTTTAGCCTTACCTTTGGTGTCTTAAAATTTAGGGAACTTTTCTAATAATTATTTTTTTCTCAGAAATAAATCCACCTCCCCTCCTCCTCTTCCTCCCAATCCCTTGCTTGCTACAGAATGTTAACCACAACAAGCTAGCATGAGGTTTGGAGTGGAACAGATGTCATTATGCATGCTTCTGTAGATTAGCTAATCACAGACACCACCTGGGTGTGCTGATTGCCATTAATCCACTATTATAATTGAAAATTATGGTTTGTGCTGCAAAAGCATGCTGTCTCTTCATCGGCCCTAATAGACCGCGCACCTTTGCTTCCTGGCAAACTTGTCAGTCACACTGAAAGCAACGTGAACCCCTGAGGTGAAGAGCTAATATATTTATATGTGTATAAAAGTATGTAAATAGAATGTTTGCACCATATGAGAGTGGTCAGGTTTTACAGACTGTTTGCTGAGGATACGCAATTTAAATCATTTTTGTTGTCCCATTTGGATTCCTCAAATCTGACATGAGTGCTGGCTTCCTATAGGGCTTCATAATGATTCACTTAATCTACTATCCCAGACAGCTGGCAGTAGCCTCTTGTGAGTTGCCCTCTAATGGAAAACCCAGCATCAACTGAACGATGTCCTGCCACAGAGCCTGGTCCTCATCCTGCTGCCAACTCTTTGCTTGTTCCTCCGTTTATAATCCTGTTCAGAAATATTCTCAGGGAAAGCGGATTACCATACAGAGGGGTATGAATCTCCCTCCAGTTGTATCATGCTGCTAATTAAATTTATCATTGTCTTCAGAAATGGTTCTATCCTCATTCTCCTCACTCTCTGGGATGCGTGCTCCAATAAAGGCGCTTCCTGTTTTAGTTATTATGCCTAATGGATTTCTCTCAGTCTGGGATTGTTGTCCGTAATCGGCTGTTCTGTTACATGTGAAGAGCTCACAAACAAAAATGGCGGTATTGCATCTACTCCTCCGCCCTCCACCCACCCATGAAATGAGTGACACTCCACCTTTAAGCTGCATTTCACTTCTCCAGTGTTACATTGTTAAGTGTTTGTCTTTAAATGGAAACCAAAAAGTTAGAGTAAAATGTTAAATAAGAGATGTGACAAACAATATGCTGCAGCGTGTGGTCTTATTTTTTTCTCTCAGAGATGGTTTTTAAAGATTTAATTACCAAAAATCATCTTTTGTGCTTTTTGTTTTTCGAGCAGATGGATAATAACTGCTATTTTCCACTTAGAGAGCTCTTAAGACGAAATCCCTTAGTTAAGAAATAAGTTCCCTAACTTAAGCTCCCCTGTGCTCTGGGCTCAAAGACTGAAGACTGGAAAAAATCAAAGGTAAAGAAAAGTAAGGCTGGTGGTATCCACACTAAAGTGGATTTCCTGCCTTCACTCTGCACCGTCACACGGTTTCTCTCTCTCTTTGCCCCTTCAGTGCTGCCAGCACCAAACTTGTTTTTCATAGCACTTGAAACACAAGAGCAGAGTTGTTTTGTTTCAGCGTAAGACATGCTTCTCCACGGTAAGAGATGGCGAAGCTTTCAGCTGTCAAAAGAAACATTGAGGAGTGTGTGAGGAGAGCACAAAAGAAGCAAGGAATGCTTGTCTCCAAATTCATCACAGCACATTTCCAACTCAGGCTGTGCAAGGGCGCATTGAAGATGGACACAGGAGTATACCTTTTACATATGGACCTGCAAACATAAACATTTTTTAACCGTCACCATGACTGTGTTCGTCCTAAACTCCTCCCTTCCACATTCTTGACCTTAGGTTAACCATGTGTAATGTTCGCGTTGCACATCTTCGGTCGGATGCTTCAGAAGATCGTCTGTGAAAAAAATAAGCCAGATAATTATGATTGAGAGTCAGTGGGAGTGTGTTGGTGTGTTGTGGTTGGGGTCGTCGTGTCCTCCAGCATTTAACATTTAGCTGAAATAACACAGGGGGTGTGTGGTCCATGTTGGCCCGCTGTATCAGTTAGATTTTTGACTCACCCTTCACCCCATAGGTCATTATTGAAATCACGCCGTACTTTGTAAGGTTTAGCTCTCAGAGGGATGATCTAGCCTTAGTTTGTGTGTTACTGCAAACTGGTACAACTGAGAACAAAGCTGTGTGTTAGCTGGAAAACTCACATGGAAAGAATCATCTAACAAATTCCCACCTCCCCCCACTGGAATGTTCTGGCAAGCTATCTCTGTGACATAATATTAATAACAGAGACCAACTGTATGTATCAACTGGGAGATGACTCGCCTCCATTAAATCAGTTCTGACTGGATCAGTCCCTGAGCTACACAACATCATGACTCATTCACTCAGGCTGGGTGTCATTATTGCCATGCTCTCCGCATGCACTGTTTGCCTGACAGAAAGCACCTTCAAGATTCTAGTAAAGTGGCTCAGGGCTCTGCTTGTGATATTTGGTGGTGGATCTGACAAACACGTATGTTTTCTTTTCGGTATATGGTCTTAGCCTCTTTCTGTCCCACTGCAAAGCGCCCTATAGGGAGCGCTTTGAATACATATTTTCAGAGAATTTGTTCATGTGCGTTCCCTCTGTCTGACACTTACCTACAGATGCATAGACACACATATCCATACAGTGTGCACATGCAAGTTGCCTGGAGCTAAACCAGTGTCTAGGAAAAGGGTGGTGAGCCTATAAAGTTGGTATATGTAGAAGTTTATATAATGGCATGTATTACAGTTCAGGTCTGTCACGCCAAACGTTTATAACATTACATAAGATTACATTATGACTCTTTTTTTTCTTTTGGCTATTGGACCCACAAATTTATGGTGGGTAACCTTTTAAATCTCAAATGATGGTCAGGCTTCTAGCCTTATTTCTCTTCATCTGTCTTGAAGACTAACTGTGCACACAATTGTTTGGCCGTTAACATGAAGGTCATCCCAGGCCTGTTTATATAGACCTTTATAGACAAACGAGCATCTGAAATTGGTCACAAAAACCTGTGAAACGCAGATCCAGATGTTAATGAGGTCATTCATGGTTCTATCCCAGAGCAGTTATTTTTGCATGTGTATGATCACGCCGTGCTCTACTGGTGCACAACAGGAACAGTCTCAGAACCTTTTGATCCCACCTCTTACACTGTGATCTCCCCACATACTTTGCAGTGTTTATAGAGACAGTGTTGGCAGACTCAGCCAACCTCTACTTCTGTCGGTTGTGTGACAACATTGTGGACACAGATGTTGATTTTGATATGCTCTAGTTCGCCCCACCCTACCACGTCCATCATGCCTAATCCATCAGTCTGTCGGTCATGTGGAGGAATTATTTATTAAACATAATCAATGTCTGCTATGTGGAAGTGAAAGAATACAAATCAGAGACGGCCTCAAGAATGGCATGAGATAAATATTTAGTTGACATTCAGCAGCTGTAGGGAGGTTTTGCCTCTCTGATTCTCTTCATATCTGCTCGCTGGCATCTGGCTGCTATAACCTTTTCATCTGCTTTGTGTGACTGATGTGGCTGCCCTCTCCTCCCAGGGCATACACCAGGTTTATTGAGCAGCCCCTCGTGTGTCTTCAAAGAGTTACAAACATTTAGTCTATGAATTATCTGTATCTAGTGGCCAAGCGATGTTTGTAGGCATGACTACACTTAAGTTACACCTACACTTGTATATATGAGCTATAAAAAAACAACAACCTTGCACCATCATTCTAATTATCCTCCACACACACATCGTATGCACACCTCAAACGCACGTATGAGTGACGGAAGATGAGCGGTGGGCTAAGATTACTGAAGTTCAACTTGCTGACTCATTTCAGTGATAGGTGAGTGTCCTGTTCTGCAGCCAGGCTGCTACACATGATAAATGACAGTAATGTAGGAGAGTGGTTTCTCTTCATGCACACCCTCCCAGCATAGCCTCCTGGAGATGGACGACAAGGATCAGGTTGTGATTGTCTGCCAGAAATAGTGGATACATCATTCCCCGGACCTGGAATTGCTTTTTAGCCATAGCTACTCATGACAGCACATGCTGATGAAGAAGAGTGAAGGTGCAGTCAAGGACATAGTGATGTACATGAAGAGGTTACAGTAAACTGAGTCTGCATTTTCATGTGTCTAAGTAAAACATGTGGTTATAATCACTTATGACCAGACCAAAAGTTATTTTTAATTGTTGTTTTGAAGCTTTACGGCATGTCACATGATTGCCTCAATTGAGGAAGTTTACTTGGGATGCACTGATCAGCCAGCTAAGGGCCACTATCGACTGGTTTTGCTTTAGTCGTGACTAAATTGCTTGCTAAGTAGCAAATACTCTTATGAGTTGTTATTCTTCATTAAAAATCCTTCTCAAGAGCAGACAAAGGCACATCAAAATATTTAAAATAACTAAATCATAAGTACTCATTATGCAGAATCGGCTCTGAGGCTTCATAATTGCTTACTCAATGTTAATAAAAGTCTACAGACTTCAGAAGAGGTCAAAATTTCATGAAGCATAAAAAATAAAATGCATCTTTCCATTATAAAAGACCACCTAGTTCTTGGTACTCTCCCTTTTTAAATAGCTTTCATAATTATTGAGTAATTACTTACTGACTAATAAATGTAATTGATTCAGCACTAATGTATGCAGATACAGCTCTGGTGTGTGTGTCCGTGTCAGCAACATGCCATTTGAAGATGTGAGTCGAGACTCGAGACAGCATCTGGGTCAGCCAAGCAACAAGATGCACACATCAAATCAGCAACTGCTGCTCCTCGGGCGGTGCTTTCCAATACAAAACACCTTCTGCTTGGCTGTGCATATTATTAGCAGACATGCGAAACATCACTGCTGACTACCCAGGGCATTTTAGGCAAACGTTACGCACGCACACACACCCACGCACATACACACTGTATGCAAACATACGAAATCACGCATCGCCAAATGTCCAGAGTTTAGGAACTTGGCAAATTCCTCTGTCATGACACATCCCTTGTAAATAATTCTTGTACCACATTCTCACGATCACACAAAATGTTAGGCGTCTGATACATTTCATTGCCACATGTTTAGAGTACTTGTCGAATTTTTTTTTCTTTGATGAAAATCAAAATCAGTGTGTGTGTGTGTCAGAGAGAAAGGGAGAAAAGCCGGAGAGACTTTTTGTTTCCCTGGGGTTCTCCCTGATGCATCAGGGAGCATATTGTCAGTGACAGCCCAAGTTATTGAGGCTAAGAGCGCATCATTTTACTTGCTCTGTAGAACTATAATCCGTAGAGCTGCAGATGCTACTTTTGCCGCTTTGGTGCATTCTGAAGCAGAAACAGATTGCACGTGTTTTACAACTTTAGGAAATCTTGTGCATTGTCCTTTACCTGTCGTGGATTTTTTTGGTACGCCAGTTCCTCCTGTAATCGTAAATGTCTGTGGTTGGTGGAGCTTGATAATTGTTAGGGTGCAAATCACATGTATTTGCAACATCCACCACTCTTGTTGTTGTTGTTGTTGTTGTTGTTGTTGTTTTGACCACCTAGATCTGTATGAGAATCCTTCCATCTGGTCCCTCTCATTCCCATTTTTCAATAGGAAGCTGACCGATCTCTCCTCTTGTCGCTTCTTCATTTCTCTCTGATCCACTGATGACAATGAAACCCTTTGTCTCCCTCTCCATGCGGCGAGATGTAGCGATGACTATCCCAGAGATGGGGCGAGAAAGATTGTTCTGGTCTTTGATCTCTTGTTTCTCATTAAACCCCTTTGGAAGCTATTATTTGTTAGAGTGCATGTGCGCACATGCATGCTCACGTGTAGTGCGAGGGAGCGCTTTTGTTTGTCTGTGGGTTGTGTGGGCCTATAATAGGCGTATGCGTGTGTCTGTGTGTGGATAGACAGACGGAGGTTTCAAACCGCAAAGATAGCAAACAGCAGAAGGCTTTTTGATGATGTAGCGTGCAGAAGGGAGCTACTTCTTTTCTGGCCTCCACATAGTAGATCAGCAAGATGAATAATGGGTCGAGGAAGAAATGTGTTTGAAGGCTCTCTTTTTAACACACACACACACACACACACACACACACACCTTCATTCCATAACTGTTGTGCATTGTATTTTTATCTAGAATTTTTATCTTATTTGAGTGCCTCAACGAGGACTTGACTCACTGTAAGAATTTTGGAGCTGTGCATTCAGAGTAAAAGTGCTGTGTAGAAATGAAGATGAAAACTATCAAAACAAACAAGTTTCTAAAGGACACCTTGTTTAAAAACCTGTTCTTCTCTTCCTTTTTCCATGCATTGTTTCTCTTGCCTGGTAGTAATTTTGGAAAAGCACGCTTGAGTCCTCTGCTGTAGTGGACGATGGAGGTCTCTACAGCTTGTTAAAAGTTTGCCGTTGTTGACTTTTCTTCCCTGCTTTTTCTCTGAATCTTTGTGAAAGGAGGTCCTTACAGTGTGTTCCATAGGCTTTTGGCCATACACTGAACTTGGTGTAAGATTCACTCTACAGAGTGATAAAAAGCAGCCAACCTGAAGTAAAAAGTGCACTTACAGAAGCTTGGAAAGTAAAGCGTCTGGGCTTCTTTAAGTTTAAGATGCCAACTGTCTGCCATCTATAATCCAGTTTTGAGATCCCTTGATGCCCGCTCACATCCAGGGCCCTTTGACTTCAGTAAATCACATGATAGGGTGGGGCTAGGCTTCACAATGGGTTCACCTGAAACCTTGGCTGATTGTGACCCACACCTGTTTTCACACCTTGGCTCGCCTTCAAGTGTGATTAGGTAGAGGATCAATAGGGGATCCGTGACCCTCTTGGGAACACTCCCATGGGGCTTCAAATCTGGGACTCTCCACCAATTGCTCTTAGAAATGAAGAAGCTTCTCGGATGAGAGGTGAAACGTCTTCAAGAAACTTAAAGTCCTTTCCTTTCCAAGCTCCTTAGACTATGATGACCTGGATGACTGAGAACCTTCACAGACATACTTACAAAAGCTGTACCTTTTAACATTGCAATTTAAGTGACATCTACTGATTAGCCTTAAAGTACCTTAGGTATCCCAAACTGATACTTACTCTCCTTTTTGATACTAAAATTCTGAAAACACAATGGTACCAATTTCTTTCTTCTGTACCATTAGGTACTGTAGGCAGTGTATGCAGTTCTTCAGGAACTGAGGGGGGCAGCACATCCTAGTTTGTCATTACTTGCTGAAGAAGAATGACACCCACAGACACTGCAAAAACTGTAGTGTATGAGGAAGATGACAATTAACTGCAGCTGCCACAATAATGCTGTCACTCACCTGACTCATAAAGGCAGCCCGAGGCAGGTGATAATTTATTCACTCAAGGTGTGCTTTTCAGCCAAAGGGAAGAAATTCTCCCAGTTTAGCAAAGCACCCAAAATATCAACATCCAAATCTGCTCATAGAATTAAAAGTAAATGAATTCACAGTTCAACATTCAACCATATCCTTCTTATGTTATTCTGAAATTTACGTTATCTGCAGTAATGTTAGTAGGTTACACGGCAGCGACTCTAACATTTCAGTATCTGTTCTGTAAACAAAATATAAGATTAGCATTTTAAATAAATGATCTGCAATCACTGTGCTGGTGATTTAACTTTTTTAACTTCTTAAACATGAATTCTTCAATAAATACATAAATAAGGTTTAAGTTCATGGGATAAATAATTTATTTTGGTGTTGAACTGGGTTTTGAGAATCCACTGGTTCTAGTACTAGTACATTATGTGTTGCACAATGGAAGAATTGTAGCATTTACTAATTAGCCCAGAACAGGAAGTAAAGCTAAGGCTGCTGGGGACCTACGTTTGTTTTAAAGGGTTAAGGAAAATATGTGTTTTTATATAATATTGCCACTGTGTTAAAAAGTCATGGTTACACCAAAAACATCCTGTGGGAATCACAAATATCTGAAACAAATTTCATGGCTTTCTGCCATAGGTGTTTGGAAAAATCTTAAAAGTGATTAGGATACATCCTCTGGGAACCATGATTATCTGTACAAAAGTCTGAGCTGAAGAACATGGCAACATATATCACTGGATAACTTCAAAATAAGCTGTCAGTAAAACCATGAAACACCAATCATAGGTAGGATTAGGTGATATAACAATAGCTATTTCTGTGTGGACCAAACTAATATAACCTGTAATCAAAAGTTATATTGGTTCAGCAGCAAATGCATCTCTAATAGGATACAGGACAGCTGTTTGTTCCTGGATTTTGGTATGGATGACCTCCAATAGCTGATGCACATATAGGTAGTAGAGGTGGGTGTGTCAACTGAGTTGCAGTGGATCTGACAGACTGCAGGGCCAAGAAATCATTTTCTGAGAGAAGTGGCTGGAGATAAATACTGGGTGAAGGAAAGTTTAATGCCACAATCTGTCAGTCTGCTCCATATCACAGAAAGGGGATAGGACAGGAGAGAAGAGAAGACCTGCTTCTGATGACTGTCAGGTGACTGTGACTGTTCTTAGCCTCCCTGCCTCAGCTAAGAATCAAAAGGCAACCAAAAAGGCTTGCCTGTAGCTTTGTATACATGTATGTATACGTGTATGTATATGTGTGTAAATCTATAGAGAGATAGAGATTGATAGATATAGATCTATAGATAGGTGTGTGTGTATGTGTGAAAGGACAATTTCAAGGTCACTTCTTACTGCCTGGAAAACAAATGCTTGTTACTTTTATTGCATGTGGTTAACTATTGACTGGGGAGGACAGGGTACTTTGAATTAATGTGAAGTCACCTCATTTGGCAAGAATTCATCACACCGTACTACACAGACTGACTGGCTCCACTGAAGTTTTGATATGGCATGCACACATGCTCTATGTATCAATATAATAGGTGTAGACTGTTAAATGAGCCAAGACTGCACTAAGCC
This sequence comes from Rhamphochromis longiceps, assembly GCF_057381845.1. Taxonomy (NCBI): domain Eukaryota; kingdom Metazoa; phylum Chordata; class Actinopteri; order Cichliformes; family Cichlidae; genus Rhamphochromis; species Rhamphochromis longiceps. Next base: position 31,966,496 of record NC_140576.1, on the reverse strand, counting down.
AGTTTCATCTCAAACATGTAAGTAATGGATATTTAGTACAGTCAGCCAACAATTGCAAGTAAGCCACCCGAATCCAAGAATATATTTCTGAATGCCGAGTGCTTTGGGAGACCATCTGTGTCTACTGCCAAGTGCACTGATGATTATTACACTGACTATAATAAACCTATAACATTAAGTCCGCATTCAATCTGTAGCATGACCATTCCTTTCAATTACCTGCTAAAAGAGTTCATTGCATACTTCTGCCAAGGGTGCAGGGATAATGATGCTGTCCTTGTGGCACACCAAGCTCACATAATATCATGAAGAGTCCCTTCTCCAGCACCTCATTTCCTCCAATTCTCTTATCAATAGGAATTTGATACTTATCGCCGATAAATCCTGTCATTCAACATTCTGTAAAGTCTTGATTTTAAAAGGTGAAATACTGAAACATGTATCTTGTCTAAAAAAAGTCTCTGACCTGGCCATTAGTTACTTTACAGCCAAAACACCCACACTGTGCAGTCTGACCTTATGTTAAGATATGGTGCCACTAATTGGATTTCAAGAGAGATCTATCTAACCTGAAGGGAGAAGGGCTACTGGGGACATTGATTTCCTTCATCTAACATTTTTCATCCCAAAGTGTTCCTCCATCCACAATTAATCACTTGAGCTTTGCAGCACTAATTGACTTCACACAGACTCCCTTTTCTAGCCAATTAAAGTACAGCTCTCAGCTTAAACAGTGGCCACACGAGCGAAAGATTTGTTCTAAAACAAGAAACAATCCACACCTCTCCAACTTCAAAGAAGGGTGTTTAAGGAGAAATGCTGGTTTTATTCATGTCACATTGATTGGGCAGACATGACACTGAAAGATGAGCCCACTGGTGTAAAACCCACCATGTCTGTATGCCTGTTGCTCTCTAAAGGGAAACCAAAATGAGCCGTAAGTGTTTATTTCATTTTCCTCTACCTTTTTAGTATAAATATAGACAACCGTGTTTAGGGCTGAACGATATATCGCATTTGCGATAATATCGCGACATGATCAAGTGCAATTTTCTAACCGCAAAGGCTGCGATTATACTCTGGACATGTCCAAATTCATGGGCTGCATCCTCCTGAGGCCGCATTTGTAGACCGATTACGTCACAGCGACGCGCCGAAGGCTGTCCAAATTACTACCATATCCCAGAATTCATAGCGCGGCCCAGCCAAACTCCAGTTTCCAGCAATGGCGGCCGCTACTAAGTTTTAAAATTACTCATACTAATCTTTCTGGGTCACAAAATAAACTTTTAACATATTTTCAGGCGAGAAAGTAGTTGTGTAAACATCAAATATCTGCTCGGTTTATCAAGATATCCCATATTTGCAAAAGTGCTTCGACGTTTTCAGAGGCGTCTGCTACCCACCAGCTCGACAGCTAGCCGGGAGCTCGAGGGTTACTGATGCGGCCGAGAACGGCACAACTCCCGGCACATCATTTTCAGATCACCGCGGAGTTTCGCTGCTCGGGTTAAACGTAATATATAAGTCACTTAGACAACCTAAAAATGTTATTGTTGGGCTTTTTTCAGTGTTTTGTTTGTTCGTGAGTAAATCGGTTTGGCTGAGATTAAAGTTATTAGATTAGATAAAATAAAACTTTATTAATCCCCCGGGTGGGTTCCTCCTTGGTTTTCACACAGCTGACTAAACGTCAAACAGAAAACTTATTAAACAGAAGTATGAGACAGTCGAGAATTTACGCCAGTGTCTGGTTATATTTTAGATAGCAAGAAGCAGACGGCCGAGTTTATTAAACTCCACCGAGACAGCGGTGACGCTAATCAGAACTAGACCGTCCAATTTCACGCCTTTAAATTTTAAAGGCGTGTTTGTGTGTGTGTTTATACAATTGCTATTATGTTTGCACTTTATGTGTAATGTTACTGACTGCAGAGATCAGTAAGATGTGTGTATTTTTTATTTATTAGTTTTATTTATTTAATATTATTTTTTAATTGAATGACTGTCTAGTAGTTCACAGATGTCGAAAAACTGAGTGTGGTAAAGCCACTGATTTTTTTTATGTATATTTCTGCAATCTGCACATTGTACTGACTTTCATTTTAATGTTTACACCAGGGTTCCTTGTCAGCACTTTATGCTCAGATGTTTGTAAGCTAAAAATAAACTATTGTGTATGTTCAAATATACTGTTGTGATTGAAGAAGTTAAATAAAAATGTCAGTCATCAATTCATGCATCACCTCATGTCATCATAACAGAGGTCTGTCTTCCAGGAAAGAACAGTTTAAAATTAATGTAATATAGTATTGGCCATACTATATGATGTATTGCTTGTCTTTGTTTAATAATACAGAAGACAAAGACCTTAAAAAATAATCGCATATCGCATCGCAATCGCAATATTGGGGCAAAAAATCGCAATTAGATTATTTTCCATAATCGTTCAGCCCTAACCGTGTTTCCAAAAATCTGGTGATTCCTCTGTCTGCCTGTCATACAGAATGAGGCAGGACATTCTATTGTCCCAAGTTGCCAAATGAACCTAACAAGGTGGTAATTAGCAGATGGTAGGGGCTTTCTCACCATTTCTGGAGCTGCACTACTGTCAGAGAATTGCCTCATTAGACGCCCACTGACACCCCTGCTGGTGACATCTCTTCATTGCTTCCTCTCTCATTTTGGAAGAGCATTGTGTCTATGCAAGCATATTGTAATTTAACTGCCTGTTTACTGGATGCCTGGGTAAATATCTGTATTGCAAGTGTATTGTTTTGGCCCCGGTGAACCGAGAGCATGCTGGTGTGCCAAGTCGAGCTGCAGGGTTTTAGCAGAAGACAAACAAAGATGGATAGTTTTACCTGAGTGCTCGGTAGAAAGTTTGGAAGCTTATTTGTTTCTGTAGTTGAAGAGAGTTTTTTTTTTTTTGAGTCAACCTAACTTCTTTCTCATGATTATATCAGTCTGAACAACAGATTAACAGCTAATCTATTGCTCTGCTGATGATTAAAATACTACGTAAACTATTAGACTTGGTTCCACTTTGGTCACTAGAAGATGAAGCCTATCAAAGTGATAATCGATAGGCAGCACATGAAATTATTAGCCTATATCTTTTTTTCAATGGCATGTCTTAAACTGTTGGATGGATTGTCGTGAGACACTTTACCCCAGATGAAATTTCAGTTGATGGTGTTATTTCTTTCAAGACGAAATGCTTAAAAAACCCATTACTGTCATCCTCAACTGTGCTTTTCTGGTTGTGTGATTTGGTACATTTTAACACAGTTTTTCTAAGAAATTGAACATAGTCAGCATTATACCTGCTAAATTGTGTTAGCATTGTGATGAAGGATTATGTAGAAACAGTCTCAGTGCTGCTAGCATGCTTCTAGGCATTTGATTTTATTCTGTTTTGTTGTAATTATGTTTAAAAAAAAATCCGAAGCACCTCATATTTCTAAATAAAAGTACATTACAAAGGATTTGTTCTGCTTTAGCATTTCATTGTGCACTTTAAAGCAGGAAAGTTGTGTACCCATCTGCTAAGCCTGTCCTCCTGCTCCTCAATATGTGACCTGAAAACTAATGGCAGCTAAATACAAAAAGAAGGCTTGGCTTGTATTTGCCTTTATCCTTGCGGCAGAAGACAGGTGAAGAGGCACTATAGCGACAGGTAGATGCAGACATCCATTGAAAGCAGAGGATTGTTATTAGAGCAAATAAAAGGTTAAGTGGCTAGCAGTGGAATAGAGAAAAAGGAGAGATGCAGGGAGGCCTGATAGCAATTCAGAAAGTGATCTCAAACATAGGTGTGAAGAGCCCCGTGGGGATCTGCCAGGGCTGATGAATCTCCACAGAAAGGGCGGCACAGGCATGCATGGAGTGGTTGAACAATGATTAAAAGGGAAAATGAGACAAGCATGGTAGATTTCCATGTGTGTTCCCATGCATCATCATTAATCCTCCGTGCAAACGTCACCCACTTCGTGCACCTTGTCCGCCTTCACTCCCTTTGTTTTTAATAATTCTCCATCCTTGAACTGCAGTTCCCCTTTTCCCCAGCTGCTCCCCTACACTCCCCCTGTGTGAGAGTGCCTAATAGCCGGATGACAAGGCACAAAGGCTTCCATTGTGTCCCACAGGCCTCGTACTACTACCCTGGCAGGCCAGTGATGTGCTGCCTTGTAACCTAGCAGGAAGCTGAGAGTCGCTGCACTCCCCCTTTCTCTCATTCTCTTTCTGTCTCTGGAGATATGATGTGGCAGGCTAACGCAAGCTGACAGGCGGGCCACAAAGGCTACCCTGTTAGAGGCTCTTGAGTAGGAGTTTGCTTTGGGCAGTGGAGGTAATTTGCATGTGTTTGTGTGTAAGTACGAGAGAGAAAAAGAGATTGATTTTTGTTGACCCTGCGTTGTATCTACACATAGTTGCGGGAATTCTGTGGTATCGGTTAGTACCCTCTGTTGTCCACACTGAAACCAGTTGATCTTCCAAGGCCTTGTGTGAAAATAGATTTGGGGTGGGTTTCCCAAGCTTGATAAAAGCCCTGGCGGAGGGGTAATCACTCCCATCTACACAAGCTTGACCCAGTGGGAGGGATGGGATGTATTTTCTTTATGTTTATTAGAATTTGGGGTTTTTCATTTCTCATAGCTTCTGGGAACATGGACCGCAGGCTTGTGGCTTTTGTGGGGTTTTGTTGTGTATTCAAAGCCAGGCAGCTTTTGTTTCATTGACCTAAATTCCTTACATTCATTGTGCCAATAAAAAGTCTATAGAGTTACATAATAGATAGCCATGCTTCTCCATGCCTTAGCACTTACTTGTACCACTGACATGCTGCAATTACGGTACCGTTTCAGCTTAAGCAAATTAGCAGGTACATGAAGGATGACTGGAAGCCCCAAAAATTCCAAAAACCTGCCTGTGCCTTCCTGCAGAGCACAGTGCCACAGTACTGAGTTGTGTTGAGCATCCAGTAAACAAGAAATTCAAAACATTTTATTAAAAAATATTCTCACCACCACTTTTTAAGACAACATTATCCTGCTGATCTGCAGTCCTAGCATTACTTGTTTTATCCCCTTAGGGAATGAATAACAATGAATTTAATTTACAATATTTTGGAATTAGGTGGGTTTTTATTTTGTCTTATTCCCCAGCTGCCTCGGCTGTCCTTTAACACTTCCGAATGAAAATGTCATAAAAATATTGTTCAAGTTTTTCTTGAATAGGAAAAGCTCTTACAGAGTGTGGGATGTGTAGGATGCGCCACAAAAAAATCATTACTTTCACTATGGGAATATTTCTCTTTGCTATTATGAGAGTTGGATTTTTTTTTCTACATTTTATTTTCTACATGTGTCTGTATGCGTATGTGTGTGTATTTTGTAAATTAGTGAATACATTTGAATGCAAAAAAAAGTTTTTAGTTGTTAATTAAAATAATGATGCAGAGTACTATTTCAAAATATTTATGAGCAGATGAGCCAACAAGAGAATCGCTCTTACAATTTGTAAAATTACATATTTACATATTCTGCTGGAAGACGTGACTGACTTAAGCTCCCCACAGTAGTTTAATGTCGATCTCATTTGGAGTCTGTCATTTTCTGCATGACTTGTGTTTGATTTGTCAACATTTCCTGATTTGGATAAGACATCTGCTGGATTTCACCACTTCTGTCAGAGACTCTGGCAGACATTGGCACATCTTGGCCTTGCGTTTCTGCATTTTGGGCAAAGAAAAAGGGACAGATGCATAATACAAGACTTGATTCTGATCAAAGTCAAAGTGTTTTTTGAGAAGAAGAAAAAACCCCAAAGCCAAACAAATGGCATGACAATTGATGTAGATATCACATCCTTGTGCCCACTCCCTTAGTCAGCAGCGTCAGGTTAATTGTGTACCCCCTGCTAAGCAGTGGTGGAGATAATGAGCTTTGATGCCCGCAGTGGTAGTGAAGACGTATTCAAAGCACATCCTGCGTGTCCCTTCTTCAGAAAGAAACTTATGCTCCACACACAGCTTGAGACCACACAGTGGAAGAGTCTAACTGTAGCAAAGAAGCACAAAGGATTTTGCTCTTGGTTTCTTTCTTCTCTCTTCATCTCTATGATATTCCATCACTCTAAGAAGAACTGTAAATCTTCTTCCTGCACTCTCTTTCTCAGACTTTCCTTCCTTTTCTTTTGCTTCTAAAAAACAGCCATCCTAATGTTCTGTTCCTGTTTTGTTTTTTTTTGTTTGGTTGTTTTTGTCGTGAGTGCATCTGAATTATTACTACAAAATTGTCCAATTAATGTTTAATCAGATCACTCCCCACACTTGGATTAAACTGCTGTTCCTACTAGGAAATAATAGTGCTAATGTTATGCTCTTGCCTTTTGCCATGCGTCTGGATTTTTAACGATAGAGCTTAATAAATATTTAATCATGTGACTAATAGGTTTCATTCCGATCGGGATTGGATAGAGATCATACTATGTACATTTACTTACAGTTGTGTGAAAAAGAAGGTTTTCCAAATGAGGACACAATAAAAAAAAAAAGTGTTCCTTAGCAGGTCTTGAATTACATAAATATGTATGTCTGATGGGTTACATTGATTGACTGAACCTACAGTGGTGGGGAAAAATGTATCTCAAGGGTCTAACTCATCGATGATAAAGGTGGGCATAGCTACAGTGACATCATCCATTGGTTTCTGATGTTCAGCGTTAAAGCCTTGAGATCTTGATTTAACAAACAAACAACAAAAACCCGTTTTTGACAAGGAGGGGTGTGTCTGACTGTGAAGTGCTTTGGCTGGCAGCTAATTGGTCACAAGCCGTTATGTAATGAGCATACCAAGGCCAATCCTCCTTTTTTAAAACATAGCACCTGTGCTATCGCCATCTGGTGGCCATCAGATAAAATTGGCTTATTGTTTGTGATCTGGAAGCTAGGTCCATCTTTTGCACAGTTTATTGCAAGTGTATCTGTAACCTGTGTATTATTCTCGAGCACGTTTCAAAAATAAAGTTTTTAACTAAAGCTTGGGTAAAAAAAAAAAAAATCTATTTTTATTTCTTTAAGGCTTATTCTTTACGTTAGCATGATAGCATGAAACATGACAGTGATCATTATTGGAAGCGTAAAACTTTCATAGACTTGCATGCTACTATGTGCTACTAATCACATAGTATCAGATGTAAATATTTACTGTCCCAACATGTGGTGTTTTTGATTTGGGCACTGTAGCAAGGGTTATTGATTAGAGCTTTCCAATATTGTTGGTTATAAAATAAAATTTCTGATTATCTTTTTTAATTGTCTTTAAATGTAAATAATCAAAATGGTGTTTTTAAAATGTGTGTAGTTTGGAGGCCGTCCAGTGTGAATTCATAACTCAAACTTTTCTTTTCTTTCCCTCCAGGTAAAGTGTTGAATACTGATTTGCGTCACTACCTCAGTCTGCAGTTTCAGAAGGGCTCCCTGGACCATAAGCTCCAGCAGGTGATTAGGGACAACCTGTACCTGCGTACCATTCCCTGTGAGTAGCTTCCTCAGCCTTGGGCCCTTCAGTCTTCTCTCTCTGTCTGGGTCTTCTTGTTGCCCTCTCACCTCTCCAGATGGAGCGTAGTCTCTTCCCATCTGTAGCACTACCTGTTATGCATTTTCCTCCAGGCCCTCCCTATTCTTTAATTCAAATAAACCCCTTTAACTTGTTTTCTGTTAATTTCTTCTACTTACACTTCAGTATTATAAACTGCAGATTTTCACTTCTTGATCTTACCAAAATTTGTAAAAGCACACAGTCCTATGAAAACCTGAATAGGCTTTTATATGGATGTCTACATAGGTAAAATGTATAAATATAGACTTCAGTGCTTGTGGAATAAAAAAGGGTGAAAAACTTTCAGTGTTTTTATGTTTAATAATGGAGTTTTGCCCTCGTGTATATGAAATATTTAATTAAGAGAGATGTTTGTCAGTTTCTGATTGTTGTCAGACCTTGGTTGTGTTCGATTTAAATTCAGGAAAGAGTAATTCTACATTTTCTTCCCTATTTACTTTCCACCCTCTGATTTTTTTTTTTCCCCCTCAGTTTGAGTTTGCTCCACTGCTTCTTTTGGAATATTCTGTGTTAATACCCGAGTGATTTAAAAATGGACAACAAGGGCAACAGGCGTAAATGAACGAGCAGCTGCAGTTCTCTGGGATGCGCAGCTGAGTTAAAAAAAACAAAACAAAACATAAACAACAATGTTTTTGCCATTTATCACTGAGACAGCATTTATTACTTGTGCAACTCACAGTTAGCATTTGGAAAGCTTTCACTTCTGACATTTTGCTTGTGGGGGACATTATTCAAAAGACAGTTGGAGGTGCATTTAAGGAATATTGCTGTGTAGAAGTATCACTGATTAATTTGAGATGCATATTTATTTGTGTCTTACCGAATAATCATGCTTGCTGTCGTGGAAGTTTCACAGTAGTTTAAAGTTTAATCATTAGACCTCCTCTCCTAATTACAGTGTGATAAATAACATCTCAGTCTTTTCTATCTCAAATAAAATGCAAATGTTACATTTTCTCACATTATCACAATGATTATCACAGCTGAAAAGCCAGTGTTGTAGTTGTACCTGCTTGTGCACATTTGGGTCTACTTTAGTGAGTTATTGTGGAAGATAATAGAAACTGTGAACCACGCGTATCAACACTGCGGTTTGGCTTCAGTAGCTCAGCATATGTCCGCTGTCCAGTTTGCTCATTCAGGCCTGTGCCAGTGGCTTATCACAGTGCACTCAGCCAAAGTGACCCTGTGAGCAGCCTAAATAGCCATTACAGCATGATGCCATGCGCTCATTACAGCACTCCAAATAGCATTTCGGAGTGACAGAAGTATGACTTTGCTTTTCTGCTGCACACAGAGAAGCTTCATTAAGTGTCACTCTTGCCTCCCACAAACTGGGGCTCAAGCCAGTACCAGGGGTCTAGGTCACCCAAAAATCCTTAAAGCTTCACTAAATTCCAACACCCAACTCTACCGTCTACTATCGCTCTCTCCTTCCCTGGGTATTAATATCCATTGCAGCACAGCACTCAGGCCCACTAGTCTCGCTTCACGATAAAACACCAAGGAAGGATGGTGCAAAGGTAAAAATAAAGTGCCTCAGGTTTTCAGTCAATTGCAATTTCTATTTTGAGAAGTTTAAAAACAAAAAAAAAAACTAAGCATAGCTGTTGCACTGAACTCTTCACTTACTGTTTTCTACTTACTGTAAGTCTCAGACAACTGTGGATGATGTGTGCCAAAATGGACAAGCTAAATGCCCACTTTCGAGTGTTTATTGTGTCTTCACTGCAGCTATTGAGCCAGCAACTGTAACCAACACTCATATTTCCATGTCCCTTCATGTTAGCGTTCTGATTTATTGTGTGTTTATCGTATATTACAGTCAAACTCACACAGTCTGACTAAAAGTTTGAAGTTGGCACTATGCGATCAAGCATCTGTCAGTTTACAAATGGCAATCCACGTGCTTCTTTACTCATTCTTTTTTGTTTTGCTGCAATTAGCATCTTGTGGGCAAATGCTTGTTGTTTCTTCTGGTGCTCCACTGAGTGGGTGTTCAACCTGCAAAATACAGTTCACGACTAAGAAAATCCATGAAACACAGTTCATATCTAACACTGGAGAGCTGGATTTTGATGTGAAGTCAGAATAACCTCCACAGACCTACTGTATCAACTACATTTACTTTTTGTTTTTCTTCTGTTTTGCTCCTGTATTGTTTTCATACAGTTGTTTCATCTCTTAAAAAAATCAAACACATAAACTAAAAGTTAAAACAGGCTTGTATTTTCCGGTGAGAATTGGCAGCAAATTTCTTCTGGTGCTCTCTTCAAGGCTCCTTCTCCCAGTGCTCTTTTTTTCAGGTGGCAGTTTCAGCAGTCCTAGCAGTCTCTTTCCACTGTCTAACCACTGAATAACAAACTACACATACAGTTTTATTTTTGCTATCTCTTTCATGTTTTAAAACTGTAATGTTATTGTTTTCTCCTTTATTTTGTGTTATTTTGGGAGGTTTCTGCTACCTTTTGCAGTCATGTTGCACCAACTTCATATGAATACATTTACATGATTGTATAACAGGAAAACCGATCCAGTGTCTTGGAGTTTGTTGGTAAGGTAGCTGAATTAACAATAAATAGCTACATAATACATTTCCCTATTCCTTCTTCCAAAAATGAGCTCATATATCTTCTTCTTGTGATTTTTATTGGTCTCATCTGATTGCTCTGTTTGACAGAATAAAAGATTGCCTTTGCAAGAAACTAAGCAGTTTCAGATGCGATGGCTCACACTGCAGTCGGGATGGATGTTGACACAGAAAGAAAATGAAGAATGGGGATGGGTTCCTATTAAGCTCTGAGTTAAAATCCCTCGTGCCTGCAGTGCAGTCAGATAGCAGAGCGGTTTAGCTGAGGTATTTCAAAAGGCCTGATTACATCTAAGATGATGGTAAGAGCAGCTGGCGTGTTAAGGAGCATTAAATTATTTTCATAACAGTAAGTTTTCAGTGTCTTGCCAATGAGACCATCAACAAGGGAAAATGTGACACTTTTTAAATCACAGTTGCAGCATGGTACTACTTAATGGCTCTTTGCTGGAATTGAAAGTGCTTTAAGGTTGCCTGTTTCAGGGGGTAAAGGACTGTAAAACGAAGGAGAAGGAGAACCAAGGATGCATTTGGGGAAAAAAGGGAATTCTTCTTTCTCGATTATTGTTTTAGGCAAAGCAACTGCCACCGATCATAACCATTGACATTTGGAAATACACTGCAAGTATGCGTGATTTGCTTGTTGTTGTTGTTTTTTGTTTTTTTATTCTTTTTTTTTAGTGCAGGAAACAACTATTGTGGCTAATAAATCAACAGAAAGGGCTTTGAGGTGACAGTGCGTTATATTCATTTGAATCTATTCACAATATCAGTTTGTGGTTTGTTGATAATGAGGTCCCATAAAATGCGTTGCATAAACAAACAGTTTATTTAGGTAGCCGTAGGCTGGCATGTCAGAAGTGTACAGCACCAGGATGTACATTGGATTAGTTATTATTAATTTCGGAGAACTAATTTCCACACAGAGCAGACATGCAGATGGTGTTATTATTTAAAAAAATATGTGTAAGGTCAACAGAGAGCTTTCTAATTTTTCTCATTTATCGTGCTTAAAGTGGTGCTGTTCTACACAATCAGCGTCAAAGTATGTAATTAAAAATCTTGTTCATTGTCATCACTTGTACTTCTTCTGTATTGTGACAGCTGTGTTGCTCTGTGGAGGACATTTTTTTCCCTCTGCTTCATATTTGAATAATGAATTCATCGCTTTGCTGTCCCAGCTTTGTTGACTATTCATGATGCAGACACAGATTCTCCCCTGAGCATTGTATTTGGACTTGAATCACATCCCTGTGGGCATGTTGGATTGAGTGTCACTTCCAACCCCCACTCCCACCCTGGCGATGAATGGCACATTCCACTTGTTTGGAGTTCCTACTGTATTAAACTTTCTCATTGTTGGCAGGTACTACTCGGCAGCCTCGAGAAGGGGAGGTTCCGGGAGTGGACTACAATTTTATCAGTGTGGCGGAGTTTCGTGAACTGGAAGAAAGTGGACTGCTGCTGGAGAGTGGCACCTACGATGGTATGTTCTCATACACAAGGAACACAATATTATGGAGGGGCCTGGATAGATAGTTTACTTTTAAGTGGGAGAAATAGGGAGTTACAAAATATCAGACACACATCAGACCCTGACCTTGGTATCGAACTATAAAATGATTTTGTTCTTTTCGGACTTTTGTCTGGTTGTTGATTGTTGTGAATACCAGTTTTTCCTCTGAGCATAAAATACAGCCACTTTTAATCATTGTTATAAATAATGAGAAACAAATACTGTACTATTATAGGGGTAGATTTGAAGATTGAGTCATACAGACAGCCACAGCCACTGGCAGTCACTGTCAAACTTTTTGCCCCAGGCAACTGCTAGCAACTATTTTTCAAGATGTTGCTTGCCAGTGCGAAATTGGTTGCAAAGAGGTATGTGATGCCGCACCAAAAACCTCCATGTGATTGCCCTTTGGTTGCTAGCAGGTAACCATGGTTGCCAATAGTTTGCAAGATGCTGACTCCAAACACTCGCCAAGCCGTAGTAAAAATTTTAAAAAGTGTGATGGAAAACAGAAACTTAGACAGTTTGTCTTCAAAGTAAAAGTTACATCTTTTGAGGTGTGCTTGCTGCAGGTTGAAGAATAAATGTTGAGTGTTGGAAGACAAGCCATCGCCTTCCAGTAGCCAGTAGCAAATGACCAAAGCAATTACAAGGAAAATTTTGGTGCAGCAAGTTCTTTGTCACATATCAGTCTCTAGGCTTGTGTGACTAAGGCTAAAGATGGATTTAACTGTAGTGTGACCCCTGAATTGGTGCTAAAATCATGTCTACCATAATGAAATCCTGCAGATGTTCTGTTTTGCCATCGCACCATAAACAAACCACATCAAACAAGACAACTTTTCATTTAAGATCACTCTGCTCAGATTGTATTCTGGCTCAGTTGACATTCTTTTCATCGGCCTAAAGTAACTGAACCAAACTGGAAAACACTACAATTTCTGTAAACACTATAAACACTGAGGACAGACCAATGTCCCAGTCCATTCCAGTTGCCAGGGTCCTGGTTATTAGTTGTCTTGTGAATTTGCTGAGCTGTACTCAGTAAGGTCATCAGGTGAAATCAGCACATTGCCCGTGTCATCAAACTGCCATCCTAAAACTGAAAGAACTGGAGATAATATATCCCCAGATGGCTTTACCCCATTCACCTACTCATGATGTCGAAAATGTGTTTGCTATGTAAAAGCTCTTTCATCTGCCCTCTGTCCCACATCTGCTCCTGAGAGACTGGCCCTCCAACCCTGAGCCTATGAGCCAGTGCTCGGGATAAATAATGGATCCCCTCCTGTCCTTTTCTGCCTAATGTAACACTACCATGTGTGTATTGAATGGAATAGAAACACAACCTCACAGAGTTAATTATTAATGCCAAGCCTTTTGCTCAATAAACTTCCACACAGACCTACAAATAGACAGACATACTTTAAAGCAGGAAGTGAGAGGGTGAAATATTTGACCTCATAATGGCTGGCCTTGGTTAGTGAGTCATCTACTTCACATTGATTACTAGTGGCTCCAGGCTTTATATTGTAGATGGTAAAATTAACATGCACACCATGCACATTATCTGATAATGCATGTTTTCAGAGGTCCCGTAAAGCCCATAGCTCTTTAGGGTTTTTTGTTGATGATTTATTAAAGCACATGGATATTTTCTGTAATTGGATTAAGGGTATAGTACCCACATTATATATGATTTATGTTGTTTTGTGTGTCTTAGTGTGAAAACTGTTTCTTTTTTCCTTCTTGAACTGAACTTTGAATGTCAAAGGTTCAGGGAAAACAACAGTGAATCATCATTTATCACTACCTCTCCCTTTCATGACACGCTTAGTACTGTTTGTAGACAGTGCATTCACTCTCTACTTTAATAGCATATAAAGATGTGGTCAAAAGCCAACAAGACACACATTAATGTCATATTAATTATGGGGCTCTTAATGATTTCCTTGAAGTGTTCTTTTTCCAGGATGGACTGATTAAACAGAATATATCTTTGGAGACTTTAAGGAAACAAGAATTGGGTGCACAAGTTTAAAATTATTTTGGAGTTTCTCAATGTACCAGTACTACTGGCAGCAAAACAGCCCCAGACCATGATGCTACCACCACTGTGCTTCACATTTGGTACAATTAATTTAAGTAAACTTCCAATTCTGCCAAGAAAAGTGTTCAAATATCCAGCTAGAATTATGCCAAAGGTTGCTGATGTCTACCAAAAGCAATTGGTTGGGCTATATCTTGCTACAGGACATTTAACCAAATATTAGTGAGGATGTATTTATACGTCTGACCCTGTGTGGATTGGAGAAATTCCCAAACAATTTAAAACCTGTGGATCCAGTTCTTGTTTTTCAGTCATTAAAGAATGTACCCTGGAAAAAAGAAAAGTTCCATGAAATGGTTAAAAACCCACAATCACCATTACCTCTGAGACTAATCCTTCAGACCTGTGAATAATAGTAGCATGCTGTAACCAAGACCGAAACTCACTCTTGCTGCTCTACTAAAGGGAGTATTTGGTGGAGGAAAAAAAGTCTTTCACAGACTTTCAACTCACTAAACAACAATAGGAAGTTATTTAAGAAGGCCATTAAGATGAAAATACTTAACTAAGCATAAAAGAGGAAAATTGTGTTTTCAACAATCTTGCTCTCCGCTTTCCAGGGAAGTATTAGCATAAAAGTTGACTCAGCTGTTGGGGAACTGAATGGAGAAACTAAAACTACACAAAAACATACAGATTGGTTTGCCAGTATTTCTTTTACAGAGAAAGTGTCAAAGTGTAACACTTATGTTGTAGCTGAAATTGATTTGGGTGCCTGTATGTATGTGATTTAGGGCATATCCGACTTTATGCCCCTCACTGTGCAAGGTAGAGAAAAGCCAGTGGTATGAATCATTCATGACAGATGCTGCAAGCAGAAATGGACCAGCAAAAGTCAATAAAACACTAGGCCTGCTACAGCTGATTTAATTGGATTTCATCTGGAAATTCCAGTGTTGTTTTAATTTTAATATCTTATTATTTCCTATGTTGTGTTCAACATTCATTTAATATGAATTCCTGATGCCACGGGATCCCATTATACTGTGAGCAATTATTAAAATCAGTGGGCTACCTAAATTTGTGGCTTGTATGGATCTGGCTATGCTTACATCCTCATCCGTGATTGTATTTAACAAGACTGCCATGGGAAACATAACCTTGATTACCTGTTAGAAGGTATAATCATAGGTCGGTGCAAAAATGGCTTGCTGGATGCACTGCAAATATAAAATACTACATAATGACATACTGAGGAAAAAGCACAGGACATGATTTACAGACAAGGCTGCACTAGGGTCTTTTTAGCTGACGGTTACAGTCTGAAGTTGCAGGCCCACCAGGGGATGGTTTGACAGGGGCTGAAAATGATGAAATCCCTTTGTTTGTGCAATGCCAAATTCATCCCCCATGACAATCACAGACTTTAGTGGAGAAGAAATGACTGTTTACGGCCTCCTTGTTTTGCTCAGCCACACTGCCTACAACCATTTTATAATAGGATATTTTTGGTGTTATAGGCTTTACGAAGTTCTGAGACAAAGCTACATAACTGTGGATTAGATTTGTAACAATGCAACAGGCCAGTTTTCACAGAAAAGGGGGGTATAAAGGTGCTGGACTGGCAACTGCTACGTTTGCCTATTCATGGGAACTGATTAAGAAGTAACTCATCTCTAAGGAGTACAAAAGAGATGGTATAGTACTCAATTAGATTTTTGCACATACAAAAAAGAAAAAGGAAACATAGAAAGGGAAGAAATGGCTGAAACTGAAATTGAGGAAGATAAAAGATATAGAAAAAAAACTAGTTAGGATTGACAAGCTCAATAATAAAAACAGGAATTTACAGTAAAGATATGAATGGTGTTTAATACATTTTGGGTTTCACAACACAGACTCAGGAAATGAACATAAACTAGAGAGGAAGTTCATTTATGAGAGGCAGGTCAACAGTAGATTGCTAAGCTGTACACACACACAAACACATGGAGACCGAGCAGGAGAAAGCAGAGTTGACAAGGTTGGCTTGTGAAGTGTGAGCATCCATGCCAAGCAGGGCCTACACCCAGTGCCAAGGCTGGAGCATAAGAGACGCTTCACCCGCCTGAGGCACAAGCAATCAGTGATGAGGCCTGGGCAGGCTGGGCACTACCCAAGAGAGTGGAAGGCCATCCTCAATGATTAATGAGGGTCGGTGACTGCAGCCGGCAGGTTCAAAGAGTCAGAGGGATAAATGTGGTGAGGGTGGAGGGGGCGGTTGTGGTGAGAGCTGAACCAAAGCATAAATCCTTAAGAGGTTTTTCCCAAGCTTCCACAGTATAAGGGATGTCTCCAATTTCCTTTTGTCTTTGAAAACATCCCCACAAAACATTTGCTAGCAATTCCCATTACTAAGTGACCCTGACTTCATGAATTCTTGCTCTGTAGCATCAGAGCTCATAACAAAAGTTTCTCTGAAGGATAAAGTAGGATTTGGAGGAGTTAATTCTCCCTGCAAATATAACTGTGGTAACAGTTGTACTCACATTTTATTCAGTTACTCACAAGTTGGAGATGTGATACTGTATTCTGGCAGCTGCTGACTAAAACAGATGGCATGATATCTACACACACACACACAATCTGTATACACATTCTTTCCCATCAATAAACACATGAGGACTGTGGATACATTTCGTCTTGGGGTCTCTGGGGAACAGCAGCCAAGTTTAAAAACGTGTTCTTTCACACAAAACTGTTTCTTACGAGCAGCAAACATACCCTTGCATGTTTAGTATGAGTGTGTGGCTGTGTAATCTTCTGACAGTGCCAACCAAGTGTTAGCTGAGTTAAAATGAAAATGACTTTGCTTTACACTGTCCATCCACCACTCACCACCTATCTAACAGGTGCTTTAATGTAATAACACTATGCTGAACTTGTTAGTACTTTGAGAATGAAAATTCACAAGCTGTTGATGATGGATAGTAATACGTTGATCCACTGTGATTTTCTGTATTTGAGACAAACTTTCCCTCAAGTATGTTAAATATAGAAACCAAACTGAGATGCATATAAATCTCATCCAATGTTTGTGAGTGGGTGACTTACAGGAATTTGGAATTCCAAGATCAGGAGCTTGATCTAAATCTAAGCTATTAGGGAACAAAAAAGGGGTTCCTACCTAGATAAAATAGTAATTTTTACTCTAATTTCTTTCTGTATTTGCTGCTTCTTGTTACATTTTTTTGGTAGACCACAGCATATTAATTGGCTAAATGAGAGCCCACATCAACAGGTGTCTATTTCTGTCAATCACATATTGTCACGGGTAGCTGCTGGCATGGTGGCCTCAGGGATTTTTCCTTCTCCATTTTCTTCTGAGAGTGAACAGTCCATTCATCTTAGGGTAGTAATTAAGGTGCAAGATTCATGGTGAGCACTCTGACATCATCGAGGTTGCCAAAAGGTGATCGTATCCTATTAAAACCAGAACCTTTTGTCTTGATAAGGATGCATAAAGCATTTGTTAATTAGGCTGAAATATGTCAGCACCATGCACGGGTCAGATAAGTTTCTCCCTTTTTTCTTGCTTTCGTGAAAAGAATATGGCATAAATATTAGGGAAAGAAAAGCAGGAATGTCCATGTTGCTACTATTACATATGGGGATTGCACACTATGTTGAGATTTTGGAATTTCATTTATCAGTAGAGATGTTTATATATAAATATGTGGAAATGAAAAACAATGAACTCTTTCTCTTTCCCTTTTTGTTGAAATGATGCAGCTGCATTAATGTGAGTTCCTGGTGCAACAGATTGTTGGGTGCACTGGGTTGGCTAGACCAGTGGTTCCCAAGTGGGCACACTCATGAACCCTAGGGTTGGGAAAGGCAGTGTAAAACAACATAAATTATACTAACCAGCAGTGCAGGCAACCCACCACAAAAAACAAACAAACATAAAAATAAAAATTGATTTAAGGCTTTAACAAGACCAGAGAGCTCAAAAAGCTCATCCAGAGTAAGTCATCTGTCTGGAGAAGTTAGCTAAAGCTAATAAGCTCACACGTGAACGCCAAAAACTCCTGGCCTATTTCAAATTAGCAGTAGATCTGATCCAGAGCTGGCCAGACTGTTTGTTTGTTTATTGTTTTTAATAAGGCGATAGAGGCAAAGTACTTGCTAATGGTGTAGCAACACTCCTGCAAGGAAAGCCCACGTGTACAATCTGCAAATAGGCTGTGACAAATAGAATCAAAAGAAGGACTGAACTTTTTGTGTCACTCCACAATCTGCCACCTAGCAGATAAGAACTTTCTTAATCCTGAGGGATTTATTTTGTAGCTTTTAAAGATAAGACATGGTAATTTAATAATTTAAAATAGCTTCTATGCTTAAATATTAGCCTTCAACATAAAGAATAGAGGGTTTTCCTTGAACTGTATATTTTCTTAGCAAACTGTGTCAGCTGGCCTTTTAGTCAGTAGAGTCAATCAAAGATAAATAGAGTATTCAGAGCCACTGGATATCACACAACACCAACACCTCAGATGAAAGCAGAAAGGCACTGAACACATTTATTTACAAGGAGAAAAACTATGTATATGCAGAGAAAAAGATCCAGTCATCCTTGTAAAATGCAGCGAATGCCTGTGAAATGCTGCAGAAAGCTCACCTGCTGCTGGTGCTGCTTCTCCCTGCCACTTTCTCTTTTTAGGTTAGATGCAGTTAATGATTTTTTTTTACCTTCTTATAGATGTTTTATATTGATGTCACAGTTAAGAAATATTTATTGCACTTAATCATTTAGTGGTCTTCAAGTCAAATCTTTCTCTTCGCTTCACTTTCTGCCACACTGAAATGAACACACATACAGCAAAGCTAAGGAGGCGTGTGCACGATGAAACGGAGAGCAGAGCTCGCCAAACCTCTGAATCAAAAAATGCTTTTAAAATATATCAATTTAAAAGGTTTTTCAAACAAATACTGCACCATTTTATACACATACAAACCCAGCTGTGTTACTAGAATGAGTTGAGGTATAAAGAAGTGAAAAGAGATGCACTTTGACTTCATACTGTTACATTGTTTCATTTCACTTGTTCTGTGGACACTAATAATTTTAAATGGGTAAATTATTAATAGTTGTATCGTATTGTATTGTATTGAACTGATGGTACCTGGTGCATCCTACCACAATTTGAGAGAGAAAGACTCCTGAGTATCTCTTCGCTCCCACGTCTCTACACAGAACAGCTGAACCGACACAGTTCTGCCTTTCCATCAATTTGGCTCAGATATGCAACAGTAAATACAGCCTTTATTGTTCGTCTTTACTCTTGCTGTTATAATTTGCAGTTGTGCTTTTTGTGTATAGATAATCAATTGATCTTTTATTCTTTAGTTGTTTTTTTCACAGATATCTTTATTATTGATCTGTTAGAATCAGGAATTAGGATCTGTTTGACCTATCTGTTTGTAATAATGAAATATATTTGTTATTGTGTGGCTTGTCGTTAAAATAATAAAACATATATATTCTCTATAGAGTCATCACATAAAAAGGAAGACACAGATCACAGAACAGAATTAGATATATTATAATTATACATATAATTATACATTTATATCCTGTGATCTTGCAAAGTCACAGGATATAAATGTTAAATGATATTAGCGGTGCATTAGCAAGTTCTTAATGAGCTGGACTCTACAGTTTTTAAACTACAGTTTAAAAAAACATCTAGCCTGCAGTCTTTTCAGTTCACTTTGGGAGCTTATGGTTTTGTATCTGTGTGCTGGACGGAGGTAGTGATTCTAAACAAAAGCTGCTTTTCAGGTTGTGACTCATTAGTACACAGTAATTACAACGCAATCAATTTCAGTGTGCTTCCTTATTTTGGCCATCGTCTCTCCGCTCTTTGCACTGGGGTACTTAGAGAAGCTACGGGAACCTTTGTGTGAGCTTCAGAAACTGGAACGAAGAGAGCAAATTACCACTTCTAATTTACCTCCTCCAATTTTTATTCCACGATTAAGCTTGCTATTAATTACAAACCTAGTAACCAATTGATTCTGATAATAATGCTCTCTAATTTAAATGTGCATTAATCTATTTACCTGACTCAGTTATGATGAATTTCTCATCTCATCTCTAGGATGATTTTGTTTTTGTTTATTTAGTGTATCATAATTATAGCTGATTAAAAATGGTGTTTGGATGGTAACTCTTAATAACCTTATACTTTGCAGTCAGTGTAATAACGCATTTCAGTGTAAGGTACATTAATCTGAATGCTCTTTGTTTTCCTTTTAAGATGGCAAGCGATAATTTGATAAGGCTTTGAATATTTATTTATTATAAACGAGAGACATTAAACAATAGAAAGGATGATTGTTCCTCAATGTGGAACTTAATTCTATTTCCACCATATCTCTGTCAGTGAGAAAGTGGTCCTTCCCTTGTCTCTCTCCTCCCCGCAGACTCCTTGGTCACAGTGTCTTTCCACTCTCCGATGTGCCGTTTAACTGTTCAAAAACAACGCTCGGCTACTCAAACAAAGCACGGCACACTGCAATCCCACACAAAAATATGAGGACAATCAATACTTCCACCATACTTTCACGACTATTTTCTCACATCTTTTGGCCTCAATTGTTTTTCACAAAGAAAGAAGGTGGCGAGTAGTAAGTGGGTCACCCCGTTTTTTTTTGTAGTTGAGAAAAGACAAAGGCTTGCTCTGTGGTGTAAGACCGTTAACTGCCTTAGGCTCCAACATGACAGCAAAGGGAAGCTGATGGACTTAAAGGGACAATCAAGTGCCCGAGAACCTTGGCATAAGCGCTGTGGCCACAATTGCCTGTGAGTGAAATAGTAAATATAACATTATGTTTTTTAACACATAAACAAAATGAGTGAATCAAAACTTTTTTTCTTTGGCCACTTCAAAGATTAGAAGCCAGCAAATGATCTGTTGTTACAGTAATAGTCAGTGGTCCTGATTGAGCATATGGTATTGTGGGTCAGTACTGATTGTGATATTGGCATCTAGGAGAAAGGCTACAGACTTTTTCATAACCTGGAGATTTTCACAACATTTGAGGGTTACAACAGCAAATCCTTGGTCTCATTTTGTTCCAGAGTACAGGTCTGCCAGATAAAATTTGTAGGTAAAAAAAAAAGCAGTAATCTTTCACACTTTAAGTGATACAGTCTCTTTTTGGTCTGCTGCGAGCACAATGGTTTTGTGTGTACTTCTATCTCCTCTTTTCGCAGTACACTATAAAGCCAGAAAGAAACTCTTTTCATACCATAGTAAACATTTCTGGCTGTCTGTGTGTATTTTGGTAAAATTGAAGTGTCTACATTTAAATATGAGATCTTCAAAGCAGAGGCTGCCTAGCAATTTCTAAGTCTGCTCTAAGGGTAAGGGTAAGAAACAGATTACAGGTTAGCTGAGAGGAAGGGTTGTATGTGAATATGTGTATAGATAAGTGGTTGGGGTTAGGGTTATATGATGAAATTAATCAAGAAAGCTTGCACATATTTTTTTTAAATGTATTAAAGAATATATTTCATTGTCACTCTCGCCCTCTCTTCTTCCCAGGCAACTATTATGGGACCCCTAAGCCCCCTGCGGAGCCGAACCCTGTACAGCCAGACCTGGTGGACCAGGTTCTGTTTGATGAGGAATTTGACACGGAGGTCCAAAGAAAACGCACAACCTCTGTCAGTAAGATGGACAGAAAGGACAGCGCTGCTCCAGAGGAGGAAGAGGAAGAAGAGAGGCCTCCTTTGGTCAACGGACTGACCGGTGAGGGACACCGCTGTTTTTAATTTTTTCGTGGCTTTCACAAGTGTTAGTTAGTATTCTCTGCTAGCTGTATTACAGCTCCCTTCATTACTGGCTTTCTACACATTTAAACCCCAGCACTTTTTTGTTTGCTTGATTTATTTATTTTTCCAGCAGTTCATTATATTGTTCTCAGAATGCAAAACAGCAGGACCTTTTTACTTTTCTCCTTATCATTCTTCTCTCCAAATAAACATTCTCAGGATTAGCTGCTCTGCATGCAAGGTCGGCACTAAATCACAGCACTGCAAAGTCAAAATGTAGCCAAAGTCTGTCTGAGATCAATAGAAGCAATCCCTCGGGTAGAAAGATAGTTTGTGCTCGTTTCATTCGCATACACGGATGCCACTGCATGGCTCAGCTAAGAGCTAATAGTGAGGATGAAATTGTAGCAGTAGTGAAAGTCATTACCTCAAGACACTCTTTTATTTTAAACACTACAAAAAGTAGAGTCGTGTGTTGCATATGCAAATTGAAAAATGTATCTCGAGTGGCAACAGCAGCAAATGCTAAATTAAGAAAGGTTTCTTTTCTTCTCAATTCTGAGTGCTTGCAACATGTTTTTAAAAATGAAGACGAAAAAAAAAAGATCTGAAAAATAAATTGTGCGTAGCCGTAGTTCAGGCAGGCAGCAAAGTCAAGCTTGGCTGCAACCCTGCACCTACAACCCCACTGTGTCAGTGCCGGCCCACATGACCTGATGTCTCGGTTGACACGCTTCTATTCTATTTAACAAACAAATATCATACCCCTCCTCTTCCTTTCATGCTTTGTCTATATGCTCATGGGCATGGACCTTATGTGTAGAAGGACACATTAGGTCCCAGAGATATAATACACGGATTCGAATTCTAAAATAAATAAATAAATACATTTTCTTTTAAAAAGATCAGTTATTGTATTAGGTTGAATTTCTATATTTCAAAGTAAGAAATTGTCAGAGATATGCATTGTCATCTCTGGATGGCAGTGTAGACCTCAACCAAGAGAAGATACTAATTATAGACAAATATCACTATTAATTAATAATAATAACAATAATAATGGATTGCATTTATATAGCACTTTTCTAGGCACCCAAAGCACTTTGCAATTCCACTATTCATTCACACACTGGTGGAGGCAAACCACAGTTGTAGCCATAGCTGCCCTGGGGCAGACTGACAGAAGCGAGGCTGCCATATCGCGCCATCGGCCCCTTTGGCCAACACCAGTAGGCGGTACGGTGCAGTGTCTTGCCCAACGACATAATGGCCAGGATGGACAGAGCTGGGGATCAAACCAGCAACCTTCCGGTTACAAGACGGGCTTCCCAACCCCCTGAACCACGTCAGTTGTCTCACTGAAAATACATGAATTCTTCATATGGTTTTAGAGTGCCCACTTAAAGAGGTAGCAGCTGGCATATTTCTGGGCCTTGAATGTAGTTAAGTACTGATTGTACATTTCTTTCATGTAATTTCGGGGTTTTTAGCAATCTTGCCTGCACAAATTTGCAACAGCTCTTCTGTTTATATTTCTTTGAAAGGGCTGAAAGCAGCTGTACCCTAGAGCAAGTGTCTGTGTGTAGTCGTTTATTCAGACTTTATAAATGCAGAAACATCTTTCTGGTTCTATCATGAAAAAGGGCCCTGGTTTCAGTACAAAGAGCTCTTGACTTCTTCCAGTCAACAGTTGTCACTATTTTCCCCCTGCCATTCCTTTATTCCAGCCAAACAGAGTGAGCATTCAATGCCACGACAAAGCTAGGTCACACACAGCCAGATGAAACCTGCAGATAAGAGCCTCACCCAGACAGGCACACATACACATCAAGATTAGGCAAATACCCTCACGCACAAGCAACACTATGATGCTAATAGAGTTGCGATGTAGCGCTCCCGGCTGGGCTGAAGCATTGGTCAACTCTGCTCTTGCCTGGGAGGCAGTTCTCAGTACATCACTACTGACATGCAAATCCTATGGCAATTGCTGCTCTTCCGTCCTCTTTGCGTGTACTCTCTCTGTCTCTCTCGCTCGCTCTCTCTACCCCTTACACTCCTGTGGATGTAACAGTCCGGCTAGTGTACAGAGGAAGAGCAGCTCGAGCAGCAGCAGCAGCAGCAGTAGGGAGAAATGCAAGGAGCCCAGAGGAGCTCCAATGGCGCCACATTCTCACGTCCTGTCTCCTTCTCCTTCTATCATCTCCCACACCACTACTCCCAACCCATTCCTATTTCTGTCTCCATGCCCATGTCCCTCTCCCCATGCCTGGCCACAGAGCACAAGGACAAAGCAGAGTGGAGGAAGACAGTGCCCAGCTACAACCAGTCAGCCGGGGCCATGGACTTGCGTATATGGAACACAGAGGATGAAAGTCAGGAGCCCTTGCCTAAAAACTGGGAGATGGCCTACACAGAAACCGGCATGGTCTATTTCATCGAGTAAGTAGCCTTTCTACTGTGACTTCCCTGTCATGTTTTTGTCCTATTACACTCCCATTACATCACCATTGTTCTAATCCCATTGCTTGTAGTCCCAGTTTCTTCTTCATCTCTTTGTTTCTGCCTTGTTAACCCAGTATGTTTAGAGTTCTGACTTTTTCTGCTTCCTATTCAGTGCAACTCTCTGTACTGAATTACCAGCAGGTGCTGAACATGGAAGTTGTCTGTAGACTCAGCCATTGCAGTGGAGTTGAGTCTCAATAAAGTTTTTCCTTTTATTTCCCCTGCGTTTGATGTTGGTTTTGTTGGCTGCCGCTAAACGCAGCAGGCCCGCATTGTTTACCTGGCCCGTTAGTGTGGCAAACAGTCAATGCTGAGCCACTGAGAGAGCCAAGTAAAGCTGCCTGCTGCTAAATCAATAGCTCATTCTGCCAGTGAGAGAAACAACAGGGTAAATGGAGCTCGCCACCCCTGACCTGCTGTCTTAGTTCTGCTCTTTATGATCTCTGCAACTGCTCACTCTTTTATCTTTCTGTGTCATCCCTTTCCATCTTTCTGTAATCTGTGACTTTTTTTTTCTTTTCATCTCCCTTATGCCTCAAACGGTCCTCTGAGCTTTGTTAAAACTGTACTAATATTTTTAAAAGGTTATTTAATAAAGTATTTGATCCCAAAAGATTAAATACTAGTCATAATCCTGTTTTGGGAGAGCTCTGTTCGTTTGCTAGAGATGGAAAAACACTCCCCGGGTGAAGTGGCTCCCAAGAGATCTAAGCGCTAATTGCTCAACTCTAATGGCATCTTAAGTATTTGAAAAATAATTTAAACTGTGCTTAAAGCCCTGTATCTTTTTCATATTACAGTCATAACAGCAAGACCACCACCTGGCTGGACCCACGTCTTGCCAAGAAAGCCAAGCCACCTGAGAAATGCGACGAAGGAGGTGAGGCAATAGGAGCTAGCTCTGTGATAAGTAACAATCGCGCAGGCACTTACAGCCATCGAGTCCGCTCACATGCTACCTACACTTTTCCCAAGTCCTTGTTGTATTGAAGGGTTTGTGTGTATGAACTGCATCCCTGCCTCTCTGAAGGGGGCGCTGGCTAACAGACGGATACTGAACAGCTGAGCGCTCCTGGTCACAGTCATGCTGGTGACACAGCACAAACCCCCAGTCCTCAGTCCGCCCGTCTCCTCCTAATGGTTTCGTGGACACATGCAGAGAGCTCATCAGTGCAGCATCTCTCAAAAGGCAATTTTCTATGGCTCCTCTTGCGTAAAGATCTCCTCTGCGCTGCGTGTGTTTGTCACACAGCAGCAGAAACCCGAGATGCTGAACACATACACACCACTGGAAAGAAGGGCTGTTATTTTTTCCTGGGAGGCTTTCTAACAACACACGGTGTCCCCCCCTCCCCTCCCGCCCGTCTTCCCCTTCCTCCTCCATAGTGTGTATCAAGTCTTAAACACATAGTGACAAATAAAAGAAGGCCTCCTGTTCTGTAGGTGTAGCTAAGCATGCTGTGATGGTGCCAGTCAAAACACCACACTTCATTGAGTGTGTCCAATTGTCCATGTAGTGCCTCAGCAGTATCTTAAGTGATTTGAGTCAGCCTTTTCCCTGTCTGTTTTTTTCCCTTTCATCCAGAGTTGCCCTATGGCTGGGAGAAGATTGAGGATCCACAATTTGGCACATACTACGTAGAGTAAGTAAAATTCTCTCTTCCTTTTATACCTGGAGATCCATAGAAATCTACACCTGTTGATAAGCATGCATGGTGATATTGAGTCTCTTAGTCTCTTTCCTGAAGAGACATCATTCTCGACCTTTATAGGTTTTCTGAAGCTGTTTCTGCATATTTGACTTCTCTAAAATGCCCATTTAGAATGGTTTCTATTTCAAGATATTTTTGTATATTCTGCAACATAAAGCCATATCACTTAATACCAAGCATATACATGTTGAGCTGCTGGATCTCAGGGGAACCTGTGGGACACGTGATAATAGTACATTATGCAATTGTGCAAACAGTAGTTTCCCACAATTCTGCTGAAAGCACCCTTGTGGGAACTAACAAGTGAGCTACAGCTTTGTCTGTGTATCTGAAAAAGAAAATACAGTGGAGACAACAGACAATGAAGATTTAGAGGTCCCTGAGATGGAAACGAGGGTGAGATTCAATTCTGATCGAGAGTGTAAACAAGAGCACAGTGTTTCATTTTAGTGCCATTACTGTGAACAAAGAGGAAGAGACCCGCAGGCAGGGGGGAAATATACGCGCCTGTTTATGCAAGAGGGTCATTGAGAGGCTCTCTCTCTCTCTCCCTTCTGTCTCTGTGTTTTTTTTGTCTGGCAAATTTTATTGTGAATGAACGACCAAATGCAACGACGTGACGCAAAGTCTCACTGTGTCTACAAAACATGAGGCGTGGCAATCAAGGATTGAGAAAGTGAGACAGAGCAAAAGAGGAAATGACAGAAATGAAGGAAATAGAATGTTTATCTCTTCAGACATAATGGCGAGGGTATCTCTGTGCATGAGTCATACGCAGTAAGAGTGCAGAGTACCCATGCACACACACGCGCGCACACACACACGTATACAGTCAGTGTCTCAGCATGTGGCTGATTCACTGTGCAGCATCAATGCATTTTCTCTTCCTAAGGTGCTGTAATGGTGATTTACAACTGTTAAAGCTTATTATGCAGATGAGCTACCTCTCTCCATTACCATCTAACCGTGGAAGGACATTTCCCTTGGTAACAGGAAATGTTTAAGCACACAGGTGTGACTGCAAATCATTAATTGTTTTTAGATTAAGTTTCATGTTAAGTCCCCCAAGTATAGCTGCTGATCCTGGATTGGCAAAGCCTGGTTATATTAGGAAACTTCTGGAACGATACCACCTCAGTGCCTGTAATGTGAAAAAGGGCACATTTTTATTTCTGTCATTTTGCTGTTCATTAAGTCTTTTTATTCTCGCATTATGAGGCATTGAGCAGATGTTTATCCCAGCTATACAATATGGGCCCATAGCATGAAAGATTGCTACTGATTTCCTCCATGTAAATTCTCTCAGAATTCATTGGGCATGACAGTTAATTTATTTTTAATTAATGAGGTTTAGATATTCTCTCAAACCATTTAAATGTGCAGCAGTTCTGGCAAAGACAGGTTAAAGATTTTCGTAATGTATTTAGAACAGCTCACATATTATAAAGACAGCCTGTCTGCCTAGCACATGTTATGTCACAAACAGCCCTCCTATTCAAATCGCAGGTTTGCATGGCAGGCAAAGAACAGTATCTGCTCTTTGGACAAGCACTATTCAGCGATACCAAACGGTGAACCATCAGTTGGCAGCTCGGACTGTCAACTGACATGAGAAACTCAGTAATAGATCAACAGTATGCAATCGAAACAAAAAAACATTTATATTTTCAATGCACATTCTAGCTTTATCTAACATTCTGATTTTTGCTCATTTAATATTATATTCCCTGTACAGCCACATCAACCAGAAGACCCAGTTTGAAAATCCAGTAATGGAAGCTAAGAGAAAACCAAGTGTGGACACGCCCATTGCAGCACCTCCACAAGCTGCTACGCCCTCAGGTAACTGCACCTACAACGCTCGAGCCGCAGGCATATTAAAGTGGTTCATACACAAGGAAGGCTTGAGAACAAATTGTCAAATTTTGTCCGTTTTGTACAGAAAACTGTCAGTGTGGAGGAAAATGGGTACTTTCTTTGAAAATCCAGTCATTAGAAGTTGAAGTTTCAGCAACATTTGTAATGAAGAACAACTTTACTGCTTGACCACTGCATTTCAGCCTGTAGCCTTCATCAAGATCAACATTAAAATCCAGTCATTACCATTACTAAACACACGCTTGAAGAGTTTTATAGTAGACACATAGGTCTAAATTGCATTCTGAGATTTGAATTAGCAAAAGTTGCATTTACCTCAAAACTCAGGTCTTGTCTTTGTCGGTATTATAATACTTTAAATGTATCCAGTTATTTTGGGGATTAATTACAACCAACGTGCTTCTATAAAAGCTTTAGTCAAACATGTCCAATTTGGGCTCATGACAAATGTCTAAATCAGCCCTAAGATCAAAATTTGTTAGTTGAATCCAGAAATGGCTAAAATAGATTTTGACCCCTAAATATTGGCAAAAATGGCCCAATTGGGGGTAGGTGCTAATTTTCTGATGGTCACACTCCCCAAACTCGTCACCCTGGGTTGATTAAATTGGACTCATATGAATTCAAATTGTTGACAAATTTACAATAAAATACATGTTAGTAGGTGCTAAACATATGCAGTCATGTCTGAAAAGGGCAGCATATTCTTTCCCAATGCCCTGTTGAAGACATTGTGATCTGCAGAATTTCCACCACTGAAATACATTTAACCTTTGCATGTCCTTCATTGGTGCCCTAGCTTGTTCAGAAACTAAACAAGTGTGATGTCCATAGAGAGATGAACTAATATGTGATTATTTAACGTTTCATATAACGGCTTCCTTATCTAGACTTGATGAAATATTATGTAATGAAGCAGCCAGATGAAAAGCCAATGTTGAAATTTAAATTTGCGTGTATAAGTAATGGACATACATATAAAAGTTTTTACTACTCAACTATTTCAGTTGTCAGATTTGGATTCAGCTTTCATGTCAGATTCCATATGAAGAAGCAAGAAAACCTCTAAAAAGTTATTGACCTGATGGCTGTCTTACAGGAAATTCAATCATGAATCTTTAATTAAACAAAATGTTTTGTACTAGTGTGTCTTTGACTTATGGTAGTGGCGCTACAATCGATAGCTCAGGCAGTGGTAGTTTAACTCAGTAACTTCTCCACAGGGCGATTTTCCTTCATAAGATGCAATGCAGTCGACAGTATTATTAAGATGTCAGCTTTATAGTTCTAGCTTTTTGTTCAGCAAAGATATTTATATAGATTTGTGCATATATATATATATATATATATATATATATATATATATATATATATATATATATATATATATATATATATATATATATATATATATATATATATATATATATATATATATTATCAAAATACTGGGACACTTTTCATCTCCTTCATGTTAAGAAGTCTGTCTGGAAGATGTTCTAACAGTTGACAGGCTTCTGATAAACAGCCCATAGCCTCTGAAGCAATGATATTCAATTTGAATAATGGAACAGTGCTTCACTGGGCGGCAGAATTCATTTTGACAAGTAGATATGCTATAGGGCGGGTTCTGAGGTCTCTTTGAAATCCTTTTGCCACAGTCACTCATGGTAGTTGAAAGCCCTCTTTAGAACAGAGGGAGGGAGTTAAATAAGAGAGACAGAGAAGGAGAGAGAGGTGACTGCCGTTGAAAGTGACTTACAATCATAAATTGCATTTCCACTGGGTCATCTACTCATCATTTACCACCTGTGGGGAATGCTCCTGCTTGATGATCTAATCACCCTCTTCTCAGTAAATATAAAGGTCTGAGAGACAGAAGACTAGGTTGTTGTAAAATGTGCAAGAATTATAATGCTCTTCTGCGTGTGAACACAAAAGGCATGGCCTCATTTGTATTCAAACTAGCCTCTGTATTTCAGACACCCTTTGGACACAACTGTCTGCCTCAGTCGGTTGCACGCAGACCCCACCTCCCACAGCTGAGCCTTTCTGCAGTTTGTGGATGATATTGCTGCGTACCGCCGCCTCCAGCTTCGACTGCCTCCCCTGTGCTTGTTCTCCAAATTCCCACCCTTGTTAATGAGAATTAATGGCTAGTGGTCTTGTGCAAGTGTATGGACGTGCGTGAGGTGGCTTCTAAACACTGTTTTGACAAGGCTGGCTAACCTGACCTCCCAGACAATGCCGCAGAGCACAAGAGCAAAGCGCCGCCCTATGTTCAGCCATAATTATCATGCTGAGAATCCTGTCAGACATTTCATATAATCGCTTCACCCTAAGGAAACTTGACTGTCCCTTTGTGGCCTACAGCTTAATCAAGACCATGTAAACATGGCTTTGGTGTGTAGCTCCCTTTTCATCCCACTTGTGATTGTCTCTCTCCACTACTGTTATGCCAGTATTGCCTTCGAGGTGATTGTGCGAGAAAGACTGTTTCAGTATGTCGGAGCTATCTGACAGGGATTAGTTCCATCATAAATCATACTTATTACACACTTGTGCTCCAAGTTGTTCAGGAGAATTTCATGTTTTTGTACCTGCTTGCAAATCCTTGCTCAACATAGACTGACATTTGTTAGAATATCCCTTGTACTTGTCCGGCACTGACGCAGCAGTGTCATCTAAGTCATACTTGGCATAATCTTTTTTGTCTTTTCAGAGCGGTCACGTTCCTCTGCCAATTGCCATGCAATTATGCAAATCACAATCCCATGACACATTGAGAGTGGTGTAGGAGACAGGGGAAGGGGGGACTTCTATCTGTGCTCTCCCTAATGAGATTGATGTCCCAGCATCTATCAGTGTGGGAACTGCCAGAGTAGAAGCCCAGCACGCAGGGACAGAGCACATAACTCACAATCTCATAGGCACACACCACAGAGAAGGGCAAGCTCGGATTTAGTTAAAATTTCTCTCTTTCTGTCAAGGCTAACTCTATTTCTTGCTGTCTCTTTCTGTCTCATCACTCTTATCTTGCTCTCTTTTGCACAAATGCACACCTACACACACACACGCGCGCGCACACACTGTCTAATATAATTCTGTTCCTGTCTTCTATAAAAGCGCCCCATTTACACATCCTGCAGGCAACACAAAGGAAATTTGCAATGAAAAGTTTACCTGGAAAATGTCAGGTGCGTTTCAGGATGGATTTATCACTGCAGTGAAAAGAATTGGTTGTTTGCGGGGAGACTTGGGCAAACTTTAGGCATTTTGCAATAACTAGGTGTTTATTGGCTTTGTAAACAGAGCAGTGGTTTTGCAAGTTGTGTGTCTCTGTTTGTGTGTGCGCGTGTGATTTGTTGGAGTTTGCGCTCAAACTGTGAGTTCTTAGTGTTCATGTAATTACTAGCAGTAAGTGATGTGCTGTCAGACATGTTGTCACTGTGCGAGTATTGTTATGATGGTGACAGATGGCAATTTATGAGCAAGCGTTTCAGTGTCTCTTCCTATACTGGGCTCATTTTCGCATACACGTACAATTCCGTCTCACAAACTTTTGAACTACAGAGGCTTGCTGCATTCATGTGTAACTGACGCCACTGTGACTTCATTTACAGTTTAAAAGATGAAAAGACATCCAATTACTTTTAAACTGAAACTGTTTCCAGCAGGTAAACAGAAGCAATTAAGTGAATTTTGACACTTTTTTGCCTTCTGTAGAACACCAGGCAAAATTTTAAATGAACTAATCACATTGGAATCTGTTTATTTTGATGTGTTTAAACTAATATTCTTTAGAAATCAGGCCTTTTCCCAGCTGAAATGTAAATATGTTAGTTTTCAGTTGTTCATTTAGCCACTTCTGAAGCTTTTGCTGTCTGTACATGTGTTCTGTCCGAACATTTTTGTGTGTGGAATTGAAAGCATGGTGTAAAGAATGTGTTCACACCCCAAACATTTAGTGCAATAATTTTACTGAGCGTACTTGTGATATTAGATCATTAATGATTACCTTCTGTCTACGTCTCCTTTAGGTTCCACAGCAGAGGAGCCTGGCAGGGGAATGTGGGGGTTTACTCGAGATCCAACTCAGTTGCAGGGCAACATACTTAAGACAGCACTTAGAAAAAGCCCCCAGGGCTTTGGATTCACCATTATTGGCGGAGACCGACCTGACGAGTTCCTCCAGGTCAAAAACGTCCTGCCAGATGGGCCTGCAGCACATGACAAGAAGATTGCCTCAGGTAACATTCCCCACAGACATAATGTTTTTTAAGTATCTGGTTCGCATGCTGTTTTAACAGTTGGAGACCACCCTGCTGTAATTTGTTTCCATGATGCAAGGTAATACAATTGTTTAAAAGCAAAGTCAACAAAATCCAGTGTCACATTCACGTGTACACGGGTAACTGTGCATGGCATTTATCTTTATTCACGCAGTAACACTTAAGCTGTGCATTAGCATACATTCTGTACATAATACAGCTTAATGTGCCCTTTGTGTACACACAAATAAACACATTCGGAGGCAAAAAACCGAACAGGCACTTCACTCTGAATATCACATTGCTTGATCAAGCAAAGACAAATGTTTATAGGCAGTGTTCAGTGGAGCAGCTCGAAAAATAGAGAAGTCATCAATAAACCCGTGTGTAGTTTATAGTAGAGGCTCACATTTTATACGCACTCGTATATTAAAAATGTAATTAGCCTGCATTCAGGCAGCGTGGCTGCAGGTTGACATGTGTGCTTATGTAAAAACAGGGGATGTATATGAGTCTGCCATGTAGTGTGTTTTGCAAGTGGCACAGTAAGTTCTTTATTGTTGCATGTTCTAGTTCTGTGATCACATGCATGGTGACTGTATTAATTTGAAGTATGTTACTGTGTAATGCCTTAAGATTCACATTACCGTAGTATTGATTGCCGAGCCATTGCGACTGCTGAGAATCAACTTAAGAGTGGAGCAAAGAGAATAATTATTTTCAGTGTTTCATTTCCCTTGAGAAGGAGGGTAATTGACTATAACAAAAGATGAATGTAATTAATTTCATTGGGTTTTAATTGCAAGCAGTAGACTGTAACATCTTCAAGTAGGTTTTTTTTTTTCATTTCTGAGTATTGGCCTACGGCATTTATTTATGCTAAAGGTTGAGTGTTTGAACTTTGTGAGAAAATATATTTCGCTTAGCTTTTTGAATATGTAGCTGTTGAACTAATCGTATGAGCGACATGTAGTTGGTCTGAACAAGCAACAAACTGGAATATGAAGCTCACTCACGAGAGTGAAAACGTAGCCTTTGTTTTTTCTTTGGTAAAGTATCGATTGTGTGGGTGGGCAATCCACCTCTGGGCATCTAGCCACCTAGCTAGTCAGCAATTCAGCTGCTTATCCAGACCTATATCTGGGGCAGGCCAGGGGTGATTAGAGTCTATCCTTTACAGTACATGGAGATAAAAGGAGGAAAAAGAAAACACGTCAATGACCTCGTTTTATTTTTCTCTCTCGCACACTCCCTCCTCCCCCGTTAACATGTTTGAATTTTTTAAGATATAGGAGTCTACTTATGTAATCCAATTGCATAATTGCGCTTATCCCCATGTCTTTTTATTGGTGTATTGTTGTAATAGTACTTTTCAAAATTTCCTTTGGCATGGTGATGAATACAGAAATTTAAATTTTGTCCAATTTTTTTCATGTCACAAATGTGTAAAAGCTTTTTGTTCTTCTTTAGGTGACGTAATTGTGGACATTAATGGGACATGCGTGCTGGGAAAGACTCATGCTGATGTCGTGCAGATGTTCCAGTCTATCCCAGTCAATCAGTATGTGGACATGGTCCTGTGTCGGGGCTACCCTCTGCCAGAGGACACCAGCAATAGTGAGGAGGCATCGAGCAACCTCAGTGCCTCTAAGGACACTTCTCCTTCCCCTTCGACACCACAAGACCTCAATTATGCTGTCAACGATGGAGCAACCCTTTCTCGGCAGACTGCGTCAGTGCCACCTATGACCAACGGAGGACGCCACCACCATCCTCATTCCCATCAACACCACCACCTTCCACATGCCCTTAATCAAGAAGGGCCTGACCCTACTCTATTACAGCCGGAGCTGGTGAGTGTGCCCTTGGTGAAAGGCCCGGGAGGTTTTGGCTTTGCTATAGCGGATTGCCCCCTGGGACAAAAGGTAAAGATGATCCTGGACGCCCAGTGGTGCCGCGGCTTGTTGAAGGGTGATGTTATCAAGGAGATCAACAGACAGAATGTCCAAACTTTGAGCCACTCGCAGGTGGTCGACATCCTCAAAGACCTGCCTGTGGGCAGTGAGGTCAACGTGCTGGTGCTTAGAGGAGGTGAGTCAGCAATGATGAAAGTTCACTTTGCTGCTATTGTACTATTGTACATTTCTGCTGCAGGTAAGCCTGCAACACTGACATTATAGAAGGATATCACAGGTGGTGAGTTTACAGTACGTATGTTGTGACATCGCTGATGTCTATATTAATCTGCTGTTTAGACAAAATACAGGCGTTAGTGCTATTTAGACCCACGTTTCTGAAGTTACTTTAATCCTCACTCACCTTTACGCCACCTGTTCTATTTCTTTACTTTCTTTTGGCCAAAAGAAAACACAGAGCGTAACAGTCTGGTGAACAGTCTGCTTCCATTTGTAAATAATTTCCTGCGAGAAAGTGAGACATTGTCAAAGATATTTCAACTGTAGAAGAGGTGAGATTTAATGTAATGCACAATGTTTTAATTTAAAAATAACAGCACGCATTGTGGTGTTCAGTAGGTGTTGCTTGAATACACAGACTCTCCCAATGTTAAATAAAGTAATTTCACGCTCTGGTCTACACCAGCTCTGCATCATCCACCATGCACTTTCCCAAACAGGGAGGAAGTCATGCTTAGTCACATGATGAGCTATGCTAGGAAGGTGCAAATAGATGGCAGTTTTGGTGATTCACTTGCTGCCTGGAGAGAAAGTGAGAGGGGAGGTAGGAGTGATGGAGCACAGTGAATAATGATTGCCCTACTTCTTACTTCTTACTTTCACAGATTTGAAGGGCTTGTTCCTTTATGCCTTTACTGCAGTGCAGTAGCCTAGATTCAAGAGATCAGTGTTGCACCCACATATCAGATGTGCACAGCTGGGGTCTACGTTGAGCTCCAGGGGGTTGTAGTTTGTGTGTATGCTGCTGTGCCAGCCTGATATGCATTTTTTAATTGCAGTGCATATGGAGGATTTGTGTGTTAATGTTTAAAAAAAAGCAGATCATAGCTTTCCAGGACTAAAAGGAGTAGTGCCGCAGGGCTTCCCTCAGGTCACCTATGGACTGGGATTAGGGTAGGCTTTACTCCCAGCCGGGGGCTAGAACTACCTTCTAATGACAGCAGAGCAGTGAGAAATGAAACAGGAAATTATTTGGCCTTGCTCCCTATACTGGATTTAAATCTGGAAATGAGACAAAGTGCCCTTCCCCATGGGTTGTGTTCTGAACTCAGTATCTGAGATATGATATGATCAGAGATTGTGAAAATGGAGATATTGCCAGTGAATTTTTACATAATATTGGAAATGGGGGGGGGGGGGGGGAACTAAATGTTTTTTTATTAAATCGATGCCAGTAATTGTCTTTGTGATAAATTGATTTGATGAAAATTCAAATTTGAAAAGCTTCAGTGTTTATGCTGCTCTAGTAATGTAGCTAACAGCTGGCAGGTTTAAACCACAGAAATGCATGTTTTCCCATGGCTTAAGGTCATCTGTCTCTCATCCCATAAACCGTTCATGCAACTGGAGTCTACTGCCCCCTACTGGTTTACTTACACTCTGGTTCACATTCTGCTCTGTGACCATGACCATGTCAGAGAGAACAAAAGCTAAATCTGAAACCTATGAGCAAGTTCACCGTGTGAGTCGGTGGAGAAGAAGGTGCAGATTCTGTATAAGAACCGAGAGAGGGTTTAGTCTTGACATTCAACCACTTCAGGCCAAAAGTTCAAATCTGTAGTAGAGTGAAGAAAATGCAAAATGCAACTCGTCCTTAAATAATTTAATCTGATGTAAGCAGATGTTGGCAGATGTTTGCTGTTGTGTTGTTAATGACGTCACTTTAATTCCCACTTCTGTCTCTCTGCTCACAGGTCAGACGTCTCCAGTGAAGTCACTGAAACCAGTAAGTTTTCTGTCAGTTCAAATCCATTTTGTATGATGAAAAAAATAGACTCTGCTGCTAAAACTGCTGATGAATTATTAAACCAGAAAACTTTTGTCTTGGTTACCCGCAAGCCCCAGCGTGTAAACGTGTGCGTGCTGTAGTAGCTGCTGTTAGAAGCATCATTCAGGGAGCCCACATTAGCCAGGCTGTTATTTCTGGAACTGCATGTGGGTAAATATGCTGGCTTCTGGCAAACGGCAACTTAGCATCCCTCTGTGTATGGGTGTTTAAGATGATATGCCATGTTCAACAGCTTGTTCCTCTGCTACTCCTCCATGATGCACTCTTAAAATAGAGAGTGTTGGGGCACCGACAGGCTTACTCATACTGTTTTATTTGTTCAATGCATAATTATTTAGATCTGTATGGATGTACTATTTTATTTTCTTTCATTTTATGCCGGTGGAGTAGTTTGTCACTCTGGACAAGCTTTAATGATTTTTTTCCCTCCATTAGCTACCTTCCTACTTTAGACATAAATCATTGCTATAGTATAGAATACCTTTTATTAAATAACCTGCAGACATAATACAATGATGCTGAACACATTGGCAAAAAATATGTAATATATAATCCATTAGTTTAATGGATGATTGCCTTATAATGAGCTCGTGCTTTACCATCTTGTATATCACATTGCTTGTCTCTATGTTGTAGTGCACAGGTCCCATGTCTCACGGAGTAGCCCAGCCTACTTCACACCAGGCACCTCATTCGGTGCCCCAACAAATGGTCCATCCGTTCCCTCAGCCCACGATGCAGCAGCAGAGGCAGGAGATGATCAGCAGCACAGAGACCCTAAGTCAGCCTGAGGCATCCCCCAATGCATCAACGTTCTCCTCCAGCACCCTGCGCTCAGCTTCACCCAAACCAGATGCATCTGAGCTCTACCTCAAGTCCAAGGCCATTCTAGACAGCAAGCGTAAGTACAAGAGTACTTATACTTACACAGTTTACAGTAGTAAACTTTACTACAGATGCAAAGATTTATTTAATTCATTCATGTTTTTTAACGTATTTTTTGGATTAGTGAAATTAACAAGTTACCGGTGTCAATGCTGATTCAAATTGCTACTTTGTGTTTCATTATTACACAAAGAAATCAAATCCTCAGATGTGCAATTCTAAAACCAGCTTACAGTCTTTTGCAAATGCTAACACACTTGTTACTGAATTTCGGGGACACAGAAGCCAAATACGACACAAAAAGACGCAAACGTCTTACTCCTATGTCACAACGAAATACTGCAATCAAAATAATACAGTCAAAACATTTTTGAATCAAATCTGTGCACATGCACCACATGAATTACTTATAGACCACAAACACAGACAAAAAGATTCTGCCACCTCCTGTTAGCGTCTGACAACATCATCTCATTAACATCGCTAGCAGTGTCATCTCTGGCTCGGCAAGAGGGAAAATATTGCTCTAGAGTTTCCAAAAACAGCTGACCTAGTTTAGATTGCTTAATCTCAGATTGCCTTGTGGTCAGCATGCGTTTTTCTTATGTATAGGTGTGTTGTTGCCCATGTCAAGTATCTAGGTGTTTTCCTGATGGTCATGAGAGATTTCATTCTTGCAGTTAATGAATATTTTTCATCAGTTTTTACCAATTATATTTTCTTTTCTCTGTGCAGCTCCCAATACAAAGGACCTGGATGTATTCATCAAAAGGAATCAGGAATCAGGCTTTGGCTTTAGAGTCCTTGGGGGCGAGGGACCAGATCAGCCAGTAAGTCGGAGGCCAGCATCCATTTAAAAGTACTGTTGGAGACCCTCAGTCATAAGAGCAGCAGACTGACACCAAATTGAAGCTGAATTCTGTTGATTTAATATTAACTGAAAGTTTCTTTTCCCATCTCTGGAAATGGTATTATGAAAATACCAGCCAGTCTGTGTCATGAATCTCCCTCAGATCGGTATATTTAGCTATGTCTCTTACACCATCTTACTTCCACAGGTATATATTGGTGCCATTGTGCCACTCGGTGCAGCTGAGAAGGACGGGCGCTTGCGGGCAGGGGATGAGCTACTTTGTATAGATGGCGTGCCAGTCAAGGGCAAATCCCACAAACAAGTGCTGGAGCTGATGACCAATGCTGCTCGTAATGGCCAAGTCATGCTTACAGTCCGCAGGAAACTAGCATACACAGGTTGGTCTGCTTCTGAATAATCAGCTCCGCATTCCTCTGAGGGCACAGAAAGCGTGGCTTCTTGCTCACTCCTTTGGCTTATATAGGTATGCTAGAGGAGAACCTTTGAGGGAAAGCTTTGATCTGGATTTTTTTTCCATTAATCCTTTAAATTCGTTGTGGTAGATTTTCTCTGACTGAAATGAAGTTTGTCAAAAATGGACTTTTTAAGATGCTACTCTATGCTGTAATTTTCCTGAAAGGGAAAAGATGGAATTTTAAGGACGGTTAATTTATTTTAATCATGGGAGGTGAATTCCAGGTTTCATCTTGAATCAAAATGGGCATAAAGTGGAAACAAGAAAAGAAGATTATTTGCTCTCTGTTTATCTGTCAAGGATGATTGCAGTTGTGTGAAAAGCACTGAAGATTAGATCAGCTGGTAGAGTTAAATCTCAAAGGATGGAAAAAATGCTGACTCTTCTTTCTTTTTTCTTTTTTTTTAACTGCACATACCCTGCTGCATCCTGGCTGGTTTACCCCACCGATAGCCATTCCATGAATAGAACAAGCACTTTTTGAAATTACTACAGATTTGATGTATCACAACAACAGCTTGATCACATTGCAAAAAATTAAGCATCAATCATGTGAGGGTTTATGCTTTCAAAGCAGGGGGCTTAGAAAGCGATTCACTGATGCTGGCTTGCAAAACAGAGACTCAGCAAAACAAACATACAATGAAGAGAGATGGAGGTTGCTTAGCTTGTCTTATGAATAACAAATTGGAAAGGCCTTTTATCTCAACTGTAGAGCTGACGGTCTTTCATTTAATGTGGGTAAGACATGCTGCAGAAAGGCTTCTTTGATAAAGCCCCTGCTTCTGCATTATTTACAGAAGGATCTCTGCAAGAGCAAATCAGAAAGATTTTGTCAAGTAATTGTTATTGGTTTAAATTTATGTTAACTAAATCAGACTGCTCATACTTAACGTGTGTTGGTAGAATCATTCTGAAATGTTAATATATTGCATCTTTTTTAATCAGTCCTAGAAATGAAGTCCAAATTTGCTACAATGCTAAGCATTTGTGTTTTAATATTTTTGTACCGTTTTTTTGTTTTTGTTTTTTTTTTAAAGATGGTGGAGGAGAAGATGACAACAACCAGCAGCCCCAGCAGGTTGCATCTGCTTTGGTCAACAGCTCTCCCAAGATGCCTCGTACTGAAGCACCAAGCATCATCCAGCCTGCTCAGCCTACCCGTCCTGAGCGCTTTGATGTTACTCTGCAGCGCAAAGACAACGAAGGCTTTGGCTTTGTCATCCTCACGTCAAAGAACAAGCCCCCACCTGGAGGTTAGAAATAAATAAAATCAATAAATCCTTAAAAATGAAATCCTATATTGTGTTTTTACTTTTTGGAACAACAAAATCTTTTAAACATCAAACACATTTCCAGCAAAATCTGTTACTTATTGACATTTAGTTATGCTAGTGGAGAACATGTAGGGAGGGAAGCGTTAAAGTCATTTTTGAAAGGATTGTCCTGAAATAATCGCAAACAATAAATTCCCTTTTCAGATAAGAAATGCTATTTTCATACTGTTAATATTCAAATACTTCCAAAGCTGATGGCACAAATTGTTAATCTTAGCTATTCTCTGTAAAGAGCTTATTGGGTATGTGCTCAACTAAGACTGAGTGTAACATAAGTCATAAACTGATATGTTAGCATGTGCGTAATGCTTTTACATGATGTGCAGGACATCACATAAAGGCATTATGTGTTCTTACTTAAAATTTGGTCTCTAAATGTTGGGCTCATAGAGTTGCATAAACATCCCACACTGCAGACTGTCATTTCTCTGATTTGCTCTCTTCCAGTTATACCTCACAAAATTGGTCGTATTATTGAAGGCAGCCCTACAGACCGTATAGGTCAAATGAAGGTGGGAGACCGTATTTCTGCTGTCAACGGCCGCTCCATCATGGAGCTTTCACACAACGATATTGTTCAACTCATCAAGGATGCTGGAAACATTGTCACTCTTACTGTTGTGCCTGAAGATGGTGAGTTGACACAGACCAAGTCACAGTGTTGCTGCGCTGTTCTTTTGTCATTGTTTGCTTTGTTTTTTAACTGCATTTTCCGGGAATAAGATCATGAGGAATCTTGGCACACTTTTACTTTTACAGACAGCGCTCCTCCGTCTGGAACAAATTCAGCCAAGCAGAGCCCTTCGGCACAACACAGAGCTGTAGGCCAACAGCCTCCCAGCTACCAAGACAGGTAAACGATTATACACGCATACTCCCACACAAGCTTGAGCATCCACACAGGCTTGCCAGTATTCCCCTTTGAAATACTAAGTCCACTGGAGACAATCTAATACAGGTTCTGCCACTTGAACCATAAATTAGCCCCAATCCTCTCAAAGCGCCTTCGGTTTTGTGCTGCAATGTGGCCCATTACTATCTCTTGTGCCTCACACACTCCTCGTTATCCAAAAAGACAGAAAATCCCCCTGTGGTCACCCTTTGGATGGTGAAGCAAAGGAAAAGAGACAGATTAATAGGGAGTCTTGCTTCCCCTTTGATCTTTCTTTTTAAACAAGGCCACCTGTGTCAGACTTTTTAATCCCACTGCCACAGAAATTTGCCACCATCATTTCTTGCCCACGTCCGCTCACTGTCCATCAGCATGCATTCATATTCTCCACATTTAGCCCCCTGTCCAGTCCTCAGCCTCTTCCTCTCCGCTTAATCACCAACATGCCTTGGGTCACACTAGGCTCAGATATGAGCTGAAACTCTCAGCTTGGTGGCATAAAGTGTGCAAACTCTTCTGAAAGCTAGAGCTGGTAAGAATTCCTACGCTCTTTATATAGTGCGTCAGCACAGCGAAGTTCTCACAAAGGCATTGTAATGAGCTCTGCGAAGCATTAAAGTATGCCCCCTTATCTATCACTGAAATGTAAAAGCAACATGGTTCTTTGAAGAATTTACATTTCTCTGTGTGTTGCATAATGACGCCAACAAAAAGAGGCTCATGCTGCTGTAATGAAGGAGGAGTAATGTGTGGATCTCACACTGGACACAGCAGAGAGGGAACAGAATTAGACTCCTTTTCTCCTTTTTTGTTTTTGCTCTCTGATTCTATATTTAAAATGGGATATGCATAAAAACATTGTTACTAATATTACATTTGAATAAGCTGGTGGTACAGGCATGTATGTACGAGAGCACCGAACACATGCATTTTATGGGTTTTCATTAGAATTCGATTTTTGAGGCCAATGTTGATATTTTAGTGTGTCCGTGTATATGTGTGTGTGATTTTTAGTGATTTAAAATCCTGATATTCTGATATATTTTCGATCGAT
Organism: Rhamphochromis longiceps; assembly: GCF_057381845.1. Classification (NCBI taxonomy): domain Eukaryota; kingdom Metazoa; phylum Chordata; class Actinopteri; order Cichliformes; family Cichlidae; genus Rhamphochromis; species Rhamphochromis longiceps. The sequence goes on along the minus strand of NC_140576.1, from coordinate 31,925,047 downwards.
TCTTTTTTCCTTTCAGACACTTGAGGCATAAACAGATTCCCCTGATATTTGTTACGTTATTTATTTACTCGTTTATGCTCTGCCCAGTTTGCTTGGATCAGTTGTGTTTGTGGCATTTCAAGCATGTTGGTTGCCAGAGTGCCCTCTGATAGACTTGCGATGTCAACACTCATACGATGGTTAAAGGGTGTTTCTTCTTTTCTTTTTAGTATTCATTTATTGGCCTTTATAAATGCCAGTGGATTAGCAAACAGCTAATACTCGTCTAGTTTACCTGGGTTATACAAAGGGCTGTGTTTCCCTCACCTTTAAACTGCCACCATAGTTGCTTCTTATTATTTTTGGTAGGAATATTGCGCATAACATATCACAGTCTACCTCGTCAGAATAACTGTTTACTGACTCAAATTTTCATAATAAACGACGTCTATTTCATGTCTTTGAAATATTGTTTTCTAAATATAGTAAATATTTAGTGTCATATTATAGTAAATTACACTGTAATGCATCTTCTCTGGGGTAGGAATGGTGACTCCGAGGCTAAGAATCATCTTTCACCAAGAGATGGGACAGGAACTCTCATTCCATCGGGCCCTAAGCAGGTGAGGCCATTGATGTTTATATTTCCCCAGTTGTAGTATTTTATGGTTGTAATCTTGTCATTCTGCCCTGGTGTCAATTGATCCCCAGAAACTCTTGATCGTGATATATATCAACCAAGTAATAGATTTTCCAGATTCATTTCCACCTCAGGAATGATTTTGCATCAATTGCTTCAGTCTTAAAAGCTCACAATCTTTCTTGTGAACAACAGGGCTGCTTTGTGGTGGAGCTGGAACGCAGCCAGAGGGGCTTCGGCTTCAGCCTGAGAGGAGGGAAAGAGTATAACATGGGGCTGTTCATTCTTCGACTGGCCGAGGAGGGACCCGCTCTTAAAGATGGCAGGATACATGTATGTTTTCTTTCTCCACTTTATTGAAGTGCAATAGTTCCTAATCAAAGCTTTGAGTTTCTCACAGAGCACTGTACCTCGGGCAAAATGAGACATCCTGCCCCTAGCAGTGGAAAAGTTAATGTTAATAGATTTTTTTTTCTTTTATTATTATTTGTCAGGTTGGAGATCAAATAGTGGAGATCAATGGCGAGGCCACACAGGGCATTACACACACTCGGGCAATTGAGCTGATCCAAGCAGGAGGCAATAAAGTTCATCTACTTCTCCGACCTGGCCAGGGCTTGGTCCCGGATCACAGTGAGTTATTGCAGAGCACTGCGTGCATGTTGTCGCCGCTGCATATAGATCTACTTAATAGCTTATTAGTCATACATATAGAGAAGCTTTTGTATGGATATGCTAGATAGCAGGGTGCCGAGTTTCCTTTTTCTCATGCATGTGTTGCAAGCTTTCTTGACTTTTCTCTCTTCTCATTCTGTTTTACTACTGCTATTTGGATCTGCCTTTTGTGCTCTTTATCTGCCTTGCTTTCTCTGTTTTCTGCTCTAGCACGGCTGTCTATTTCTACTTTTATCTCTTCCTTCTATAGGTCTGAACTCTTCTTCCACCCTGTGCTTCTACATGAAACCAGAGCATCACTAAAGGCCTCACTGCTTTTCTTGGTCTGTCCCTAATAACATTGGTAATCCTTGTACTCCACCTACTTTTGTCTTAGAACTCTCCTTTCAGAGTGATTTAACTCCCAAATTAAAGTGTTATTCTCTATCCACTATGTCATCCCCCATGATCAGCCTGAATAGATCAGTTCGTTGTAGCTCAGTAATAACCTAATGTATTACAGTATAACCAGACTATCTAGAGGGCTGAACTAAAGCAGTGAGTCCTAGAAGAACAAACAGGCCTGCAGGAGCATTGGAAGGCTTCTGAGCCCCACAGGTTATTTTTTAAGGGTATTACAAAACAAGATGCCACTGAACACTCACTGCGTCCTTAGTTTGAGTGAAGATGGATGCCTGGAGAGAAGTTCTTAACCAGATATTGATCAGTGAGTGGAAAAGTAGTAAAAGGATCTGTGTTTATTCACTGGCATCAATCTTTCAATCCAAAGACCAAATTATTTGAATGAGTTGTTGCTCTTAGAAATCCAAAAGCTCATTTCAGCACCTCTAAGTCCATCACGCTCACTTTTCTCTCTCTGTTTTTTTCTGCTGCATATATCTGCTCTCAACTACAGCTGTGCAGTTCTTATCAGCTCTGGGGAAAATTGAAACGTCAGTGCTGAGTGAACTCTAGCACCTTTTCATTGATAGCTACGTTGTCAGCTGATACACATCTCAAACAAGGCAAATATATTAGAGGGGGCTATTACAAAGGACTATTACAGAAAGTGTGGTAGACGGAAAAAATCTTTTTTCCAAAAACTGAGCATATCGCGCTTCTATTGTATGACTTATTTAATCATCTTTAATCTTTGTTGAATGTGCAAAGAATATCTCATTATGATTTTTTTTTTAGCTTCTGCAGTTTCTTTGCTTTCACATAGCAGTTTTTTTGCTTAGCTCAAACTTTTTTCTTACTATCTGCTGCTTGCTTTGTAGGTTCAAAGGACAAAGTAACCATTCCAACCTCAAGCTTTCCCAGATTCTCTGTATCTGATGGGCAGTCATCTCCAGCTTCTCCATCCTCTGTCTCCCTCTCTACCTCTGAACTTTCCCCATCCTCACCCAAAATATCTGCCCCTGATGAGTTCCCTGGGGGTGACGGCATAGAACGTGGGTCCCCTGGTGCTGCGAGGGAGCATGGTAGGCAGGCTAACAAACCAAGAGGACAGCAGCTCTCTGACCCTAACCATAAGCGCACCACCAGCCCAAGCACCCAGACCAATAAAACAAGCAGGAGCGACTCCGCAAATGGTAGCCCCAAAAGAGCCACTGAAGGCCAAAGGGAGCACATAGATCGCTCCCAGAGCCCTCGAAAAACAGACCAAGGCCACAGCGGATCCCTGGAGGACATGAGCAAGGACAGAAAAGCCCAGGGACAGAGAGGCTCCAAGTGGGAACGTGACCCTGCCGTGCCTTTGAGCAACCTGGAGGAGCCTCACAGCCCCAGGCGCCCAGCTGGCCAAAAGCCCAATATTGCCTCTGGAGAAGAGAAGGACCTGAGGTACAAGCAGACTGATTCAGCTTACTGGCAGGAAAGAGGAGCTACAGAGAGTGGAGACAAAACCTGGGGAACCACTGACTACTACAGAAAGGCAAAGAGGGCTGAGCAAGAGGCACTGGTCCAAAAATCCAACTCCCAAGCATACAGGGAGAGGGTGGGGTCAGACGCTGATGGTGGCACACTGAGCCGAAAGACCGCAAGAGACAAACGGGACAAGGAACATCGAGATGGCAAGTACCATGGTTCAACTGAAGAAGTGAATAAAAAGGACCCACGAGGTTCAAACAGTAGCATCCCAGACCCCAGCTGTAATGGGAACACTTCCAGCAAGAAGGGTCCCATCACCCCGGGCCCGTGGAAAGTTCCCAGTTCTGCCAAGATCCAGTCCCGAGTGGACACCACATATGCAGATATCTGAAACCCTGCCAGGACTCTGCATATATAAAGAAAAAGCTGAGCCACAAACATGAATTCAGAATTGAAGGATTATTTTTTTTAGACATGTCTGACATAGCAGATCACTGTGCAACCAGCAACATAGCTTCTCATTGCTCCTGATTATTTTTTTTTTTCTCCAACCACTTTGCCTACATCAGTTTGCATCAAGCTGCTGATATCTGATCCGACACACGTTGTACCTACATGAGAATTTGTACTGTATAATGATGTGTAAGCATGTGTGTAACAGATGGGTTCTGAGTGTGGTATTTGGAAGTAACAATGACGTCTATTTTGTGCCAATCAGAGACTCCGGTAATATAAAGAAGCTGCTCCTAATTGCACTCACTGTGAGACTGTTTGTGGGTTTTTTGGATAAACTGCTCTCCTCCCCACCACGATGAAGGATCCAGATTTTTTTTTGTTTGTTTGTTTTGGGGTTGTTTTTTTTTATTACGTGTGTCACGTTTGAAGGTTTAAAGGCATACACATGCAATCACAGCTTTTCTTCCAGGTGAGACTAACTCACTGTTGCTGTCACAAATGGATGTTTTAAAAACTGAGACTTGTGATTTTCTCTGATCGCTGTCTTAAAAGCGAAACTGTCTTGTAAGTCCTTTATGGTTTGTTTTTTGAGACCGACTAGAGTGTGACTGCATTCATACATGCGAAGACATGAATTCCCTTAGCATATCAGAGAATGGAAAGACTACCCTGGAGCTTTATATGCATAAATCAGCAGACCAGATACTTGTGGTTATAGTTCTAATGTTTGTTATATGTGTGTTAATGAAAATAAAGCATAATGTAATTTATTGAAATTAAATGTACACAGAACAGTTAGTACACATAATTTCACTTTTCACGTGGACTTGATGAGGCAAGGTAGAAATGGAACGTGTAGATAAGCATCTCCATCTAAAAGAATACATTCAAAGACTGCAGTTTATGCATCTAATTTCATTCAAGCCTGATTCATAAAGTTGCTGACTGTTCACAGCTCTGTATTTTAGGTCCTCTGCCTGCGTGTACGTATACAAGCTGACTTGTAGGCCTGTGTATTTTAAATATCACTGTAGCATCGACTATACTGAAAATGAAACATATCTCATTTAACAAAGTGGTTACACATATATCGACTCATATTATACATGAATTGAATTAACAGAGGCTGACTGTAAGAAGTGAGACATCTGGCTTTTAACTTACTAAAAACATTAGAAGATATGTCTTTTTGTTAACCATAAATATAGGCACAAAAACAGATGGTTCCAACACAAATATCTATTTTTGATCATTATTTTTAGTACATGACCCCCATGATTTAAGTAGTATAGTATTAATATTATGCTCCATTATAGGCAAGATGCCTGAAGAATTCACCAAATAGTCACCCTTTGGTGATTGAACATATAGTGCATGAAATTGGCAGTACCATTTCTTTAGGAGTCTGGCTTAAAATTACAATCTAAGGTTTGTCAACTTTATTTTTTAAATAAATTCAGTGTAATAAAAAAGTTATTGGGATATGTTGCCCTGCTCTAAAATGACAATGTAGCATCGTTCCAGTGTTTCTCCTGTGGAGTAGAGACACCTAGTGGTTTATACACTGCTGTTCACAAGCAAATTATTGCTTGAACCCAACCCATAAGGATGTGAAGCAGTAATACATGCATCTGTGGGTCTGTAAGACCACTGCTTAATTTATTGTCCACTTTATTGTGACTATGATGCGATACTGTATTAATTACTGTTCATGCCATTACCATGTATGATACTGTGGCCTTGTATTGCTCCAACATATATACATATATATATAAATATATAAAAAAAACTTTTAGTTTTACATCATGGTAGTTGTAAATGTTTATAAATTGTACAGCACCTGTATAAATATTTGCCTTCATGCAGGAAAAAAATCCTCTAAATTGTTTCATTATTTTTTTAAGGGAAGGGAACTGAGAGGAAATGCTATAAAGTGGTTCAAAAGAAATAATAATAATCTGGTCATGGCATTTTGTTCATGCACTGATAAATAAAGGTTTACTGATTCAACATGTTTGTTTTGTCCTCTTTTTACGCCTCTAGTGGGTGTGCCACTGCATTATGATGACAACTTTAAAAAATATATATATTTTTACCTCAAATTGGAGTCGGTTACAGTGGTTTATCGTTGTGGCGTGTAATATTGCTACTTCACAGCTCTCACCCGCTGCAAACGCAAAAGCTCCGCCTCCAGTGGGTTAACCATTACGTCAGCTGAGCGGAGGTGAGTGCGTGCAAAGCCGCACGCATTCAGTACATTCCAAACTCCAACTCCCATGCAGCCATGCGCCGTCTTTAAACTACATTACCTACAGATCAATGCGTTGCGCGTGCGCAATGGACTCAAATCAGCGAAGGGAACTACAAATTAACGGCAAGAGGACTACATATTGTCGGGGACCTGCGCAGTAGGAACCCAGAGTCCTTTAAATTGTTGACTACTGTACGTGCAAAGATGGCAGCTCAGGTCGACTTGCTCCGTGCCAAAGTAGAAGACAAAATGGTAAGGGATCGTCTGGAGCGATTCATGAAAGAGAAGAAGAAGAAAAAGAAAAGGGACTTGTCACCGTTGGCCGACAAACGGGAGAGGTCTGAAAAAGAAGCGAAAAACGTGAAGCTCCATCACCACCATCATAATCACAAACATGCCGAGCACCGGATCCATCAGCCGCATCAGCTGCAGCAAAATCCCAAGCCCCACAACTTCAGCACGGACAAGCTCGTCCTGCACAGCCACCATCACAATCACAGCCTCACCAACGGCACGAAGAAGCCGATTTTTCCTCCGCCTCAGCCGCGAAAGGTGCCGGAGCAGCTACAGAAGAAGCAAACAGTGCCTTCACAGCCACCTGCGCTCTTCACTTTCACGCCTCTCAAAGTGGTCAAGGCCAAGCCCCAGGAATTCAAAGAAAAGCCCAGGGATAAGGACCTGAAACTAAAGCTGAAGAAGGAAAATGAAGAAGCAAATGTGAAACACGCCGAACTGAAGAAAAAGAAGGGTGAGCTTTGCTATTTTCATTTATTTATTTATTTACTTTCGTTTAAAGACTGTTGGCATTTGAAGATGGATGTTGGGGGGATCTGAATGACAAGTAATGGCATGTAATGTAGGGCTGCTCGATTATGGCAAAAATGATAATCATGATTATTTTCACTGAAATTGAGATCACGATTATTTGACAATATTTATTTAACCCTTTAAGACCTACTATAGAACCAAGTCCACCAGAGCTTATATTATTTTTTTACATGCTGTAGTGCCATTTGTGGGAGCATTTCAAGTTGCTATACATCAATACAACTGTTATAGCCCATATTTTAATAATATGTATGCATTAAGTCCATAGTAATTACATAAATTGCAAAAAAGTGCAATAAACTACAAAAAAAATTGAAAATCGCTTTTGTTTTGTTTACATATATTTCTACTTGGAGAAATTTAAGAGGTTTATCCCTCAAAACTTTAAATACAATAAAGTTGCAAAAAATAGTTTACAACAACAGGAAATTTATTTTGAGTGTCTTCATAGTTTTATTTTGGAGATACAGCAATTTTTATATACTGCAGGAAAAACAAAAAACAATCCTATGATGCAAATTTGCAAAGAAAACAGCATGTGCATCATTTCACTGTGGGAAGTGTTACGAACAGCTGATCGGATCGGCAAAGCGTGTTTCTGGAATATTATGTTTTTGTTCCTGCAAGCGCTTTTTATGCAATTTTTGCAAAGCTTTGTGTGGAAGGAAACTGTGACCGAGTACAAGCTGATGGCATCAGATGTAAGTACAACTCCTCCGGTTTCATATGCAAAACAAATTATTGCGCTAGCTTACACGGTTCAGGTTCTACAGGGATTTAACAATAGTTACGCAAAACGGAGCGTGCTGCTCTGACCGGCTTTAAAGGGTTAACAATGACTTTAAAAAAATAATATAAAATAGTGTGCAACACCACTGAAGTTTTTTTTTTAAACTCTCTTTTCAACCAATGGCAGTCACTCTCCAAATAACTTCTGCTTAGCTTTCCGAGCTTCCCTCGGGTCCTCTTAATCAGCGGTCTCCAACCTTTTTTGCGCCACGGACCGGTTTATGCCCGACAATATTTTCACGGACCGGCCTTTAAGGTGTCGCGGATAAATGAGGGAGGGGCTAATAATCGGCTCAGTCATTTTTAATGATCGTTGAAAGCCCAGATCGTAATCGTGATTAAAATTCGATTAATTGAGCAGCCCTAATGTAATGTGTGAGTCTTTTGATTACAACAATTTGTAATGTTTGCTGTTAAGTAGTGCAATTTATAGAGTAGCTATACAACTGACCTAGTGTATATCCTTTGATAGTAAATAAGAAAAAAAGAAGCAATGAATACGTAAAACTTACAGAAAATATGTCCCCGAACCTCCCTTTAATCATCATTGCTAGTCTGCTGCATTATGGGTTGACTAAAGAACAGAGCTAAACACAGCTTTTTTTATGCACATCCTTCTTTTCTAACTTTTAGCTGCTCATTTACTTGTAGAGCCAAGGCCTCACAATGAGAATGGCAAGTCTTTAACACTAGAAGAATATCTCCTTAAGAAAAAAAAGAAGAAGAATCATGAGGATGAGCAAGGTGTCAAGAAGGTTCGACACATGCACAACAAAGCCGTTCAGACTGTATGCTCAGGGGTTGGAAAAGATCCTTCTCTGCCTGGCAGCATTAAGCATGAAAGCAATCACCATCCCGGCAGAGATGCTGTCGACTACCCGGCCCACCTCCATGCTCTCAAACAGGTTCACGCCCCCTTCTTTTCCCACCAGGACCACTACATCCGCAGCTCCTGTCTCCAGACAGGAACACGATATGGACGCTTCATACACGAGGAAAGGCAACCCAATGGTGGGGGGTCTATCTTGCACGCCTATGCTGACGAGTTGGCCTGTCTTAGTCCGGCTGAGATGGAGTGCTTTGCCCAGGAATTTCTGAAGCTGGCTTTTGCCGAAAAGCCTAAAGGTGCAGCCTCATATGCCTTGTCAGTAGTACACAATGCAGCTGCATACCTACCGGACTTCTTGGACTACTTTGCCTTCAACTTCCCCAACACGCCGGTCAAAATGGAGATAATGGGCAAGAAAGACATTGAGACTACCACTATTGCCAACTTTCAGTCTCAGGTATGTGAAAAGGGCAAAGGGTTCTCTTGACCATAACACAAAAAATGTAAACAGAATCCCTCGTGACTTCCATAAACAAATACAGTACAGGACACTGCTTGGGGTGAGCAGAGTGGTTAGATGCTGATCAGCATGAATTTGTGTTTAAAATATTTTATTTTATTTTTAAAAAAAGGCTGAAAAGAGTAATTTCCATTATGAATGGAACTAACTAAATGTTAAATATATATTGCTTTTAATAGATGTTTTAGTGTAAAGATTCCTTGGTTTTAATCAACTAACAGTACAAAACTTCTTGTGCTATAATATCAGAGCATAAGTGGATTTATAGAGGGGGTAGTTTTGGGAAGAGCAAATTTAAACTTGCAGAATATGTTGGGTTTTGGGGGTTTTTTTTGTTTTGTTTTGTTTTTAAGAACATTTTTGTGTCAGAGATGCAAAAACATAAATGTAGTAAATCAGGTTACAGCTGAGATTATCTGTCATGAACGAAAACTATCAGACTGAGTGTTTTTAAGTTGTAGATGGTGGAAATGGATAGCATCGCCCATAAGGGCAATGAGTTCCCTCACTCCACCAATGTTTATACATCAGGTGCAGATACTTTTTCAGGTGAGATGCGATACACTAAAACCGAAAACAAATTTTAGATAAAATCAATATTGTTGTGAGTCAGAGCAAGTCTTACAAAAGCCACGATCTTAAATGAGGTACAAAAATATTTGCCTCTCAGTAGCTGTCTGTGTTTAATGTATATTCTCATTAAGTTGATAAACTGCTGGTGGCTGGCTGCGTTTGTTCTCATAGGGCACTTACAGTCACAGTTGTTTCATGACGTTGCAAATAGGGGTGGGTTTTGATTATCGATTTATCGATTAAAATCGATTCTGGCTTGGATAATGTGATATCGATTCATTAAAATCCTGAATCGATTTTTAAATATAAATGTATTTTGCCCGAAATGCCAGAATCTCAAGTTAAACCTCACGAACTTTCTACAACCATCGGCGGGCGCTTTGTGTTTACGTCCTTTTTTTGCGCTGATTCTGAAGCTGAAGGTTTGATCTCTTTCCAAACAATATTAACTGAACCAGCAGCAAAAGAAGATCCAAACTACGCTTTACATAAACATTGTCCCGAATTTCCTCTTACTTTTGCTGTTTTGCTTCCACCACGATAAAATCCCACTTCATGAGCTCTCTCTCTCTCTTTCTCTCTCTCAGGAATAGTTTTCCATCTAAAAATCTCTGTTTTTTGCATTATTCGCTTACTTATTACCCACCAGTCTATGGTGTCGGCCACTGTTTTTTTTGTTTTGTTTTGTTTTGGGTTGTTTTACTTACTTCTGACAAGAAAGCCTCATTTCTGCCGTTCAATACTGAACAAATGTAAACTTTTTAAAATTATGCAAAATTGGAAAAGGCTTAGCTGTGTCTTTAATCAAACCTCTGTAACTTTGCTCTGCTTCACTTCGTTTTTGACTGCACAATATTTTTAAGGTCATCTGCTATAAAAACTCAGACCAGGAAACCGCCTTCATGTTTTTCTGTGTTTTATACTCAGTTACTTTGACACAAATCTGCTGTGATGCTTACACCTTTGATAAAGTCTCACAACTTTCTTTTTATAGATATAAAAATATTGATATGTACTGATAAGTGATCCGAATTATAATATTTCAGACTGTCTGAGGCAAAATTTCCCCGAATCGAATCAATTCGGGACCTTGTGAATCGGAATTGAATCGATTCTAGAAATCAGTGACGATACTTAGCCCTAGTTGCAAATTGATTCCTAACTGCAGAAAGATGAAACTGTGTCAGTACATCTGCAAATGTGTGATGCTGAAAAGGATACAGAGCTCAGCAGTTTGTCGTCTCACCACTGCATAAATGCACAAAATGTTTTTGTTGTTGTTTTTACTTACTACAGAATTTTACTAGGTCATTACATAAAACAGCAGTGTTTATGTTGCTGATCACGTCTGTGATTCATGAAGCGTTTGATCATTTTGCTACAATGACTGTAGTCTAGTATATTTTCTATGCATTTATGTGCTTCTACAAATAAAGGTGTGACTCACAGATTACGGTCTGTAGTGTCGGCTAGACACACACGGGCCAGAAATCCATTAGAGTGACTTGTGTATGGATTTTCCCCCTCCTTTGAATATGCTACCAGGTGATGTGTGACTGAGTAAATCGAATCTGTTAGCCATAAAGTGTCACTGAAGCTTTGTCACAATCATTAATCTGTGATATGAGAGTGCCCATTCTTCTTCGGGTTTTGACATTTAACAGTCATTTGTTTTGTGTCTAAATGCAGTATACAAAGACAGTAAGTTAGACTGTAGCGCACACCCTGAAATATATTTAAAATTTCTGCTGTCCTAGGTGAATCGGACTTACTGTTCAGGAACTTATCGAGCAGGACCCATGAGGCAGATCAGCTTGGTTGGAGCCGTTGACGAGGAAGTTGGAGATTACTTCCCAGATTTCCTGGACATGCTGGAAGAGTCACCATTTCTCAAGGTCAGAGGAAATATTAGAGTCCTAATAGATGGAAGTTTGTAGTCTGCCTACATGGCTCACACAGCAGCACTTAGGTTTTGTAACAATTTTGTTTTGTGTACCATATGCTAAAGAAGTGGGACAAGAGTATGCATACATTGCTGCAGCACTCTACAACCTACTGCTTACTCTAACTTTATGGAACAAAGTACTGTGAAACTAGCTACTTGGTTCTGTAAGGCTGCAGTTGGACCCTTCTCATGCTGTATGTGCCCTAACCAGTAAACATTAGGTCACTCAGCATTAGCACTAAGTGATTATTTTAATGCTAACATAAGAAATCGGATGAATCCAGAGGTATACTAGAGCCTTATGTGTGCCATTATTCATCCAAATAAATTGAGAACAACATGCATTGTGTTGCATAACAAACAATAACTGATGTTGGCTCTAGTGAAAGCTTAATGGAGCACAGAAAATACAAATATAGAGTCCTGAATACTTCAGCAAATTATTGCCTGCAAAAAGCAAAATATTGCATATGAAAAATGGCAATTTTTTTCATTTGGCTTTATTTATGAAATCCTAAATGGTAGGGACTGTGTATTTAAAGTAATTCTAAAACTGAACCTGACTTTCCAATGATTATTTCAAATTGAATATGCTCGAAGCCTAAAGTACAGGAAGCAAAAACTTGTTGCAGTACTTACGTTCTGGGCCGTAGACTTGAAGATGTTGAATACAATATGTTGCTGTCAGGAATGTTAAGAAGTACCAATACTCTGATTGATCTAGTGCTAACACATTCCTACTGGTTACAAGTTGTTACCACCATCCTCCAGCATTACCCAGCATATACAGGGCTCATCGGCAAATTGCATATGCTTAATAGGCTGTAATATGATGCATATCAAGGTAAACTTGATGCCTTGATGTTTCTTAATGTTTGTGTCTGTGTATATCATCACAGATGACCCTCCCATGGGGAACCCTCTCTAGTCTAAAACTGGACTGTCGCTCTCAGAGTGATGATGGGCCGATCATGTGGGTCCGACCAGGTGAACAGATGGTGCCCACTGCTGACATGCCTAAGTCTCCTTTCAAACGGCGCAGGTACAAGTTCATCTGTGGGTTTATCAGTGTATATAGGCAAAGTACTCATGATGTAACCTCTGGTTTTCTTGTTCTTGTGTGTTTCTTCAGGTCCATGAATGAGGTAAAAAATCTGCACTACCTACCGAGAACCAGTGAACCCAGGGAGGTTCTCTTTGAAGACCGGACTAAGGCCCATGCTGATCATATTGGGCAGAGTTTTGACTGGCAGAGCACTGCTGCTGTCGGTGTACTGAAAGCAGTGCATTTCGGAGAAGGGTGAGTATCTCTTAAATAAAGATGATGCGATAGCAGCACCTCATGCATCATGATATGTGAAGTGGGAAAGTAACTTTTCGATATACTTTGTTTCTTTTTTAAAATCTCTTACAGGAATAACCGACCACGTATAACCAAAGATGTAGTGTGTTTTGATGCTGGGGACTTCAATGAAGTTGTCCAGAGGCTGCAGCTGGATCTGTACGAACCTCCAGTAGCTCAGGTGAGACGTGCGGCTTTATAGCAATGTGTTTTGTTTTTTGTTTTTTATATTATAGCGGGGTTTTTTTGTTTGCTTTAAAATAAAACCGCTATGTGTCTTCGTTCTTTGTGCAGTGTGTTCAATGGGTGGATGATGCAAAGCTCAACCAGCTGAGGAGGGAAGGCATTCGCTATATCCGCGCCCAGCTGTGTGACGATGACATTTACTTTATCCCAAGGAACGTCATCCACCAATTCAAGACCGTGTCTGCAGTCTGCAGCCTCGCCTGGCACATCCGCCTCAAAGAGTACCATTCAGAAGACGTAACCGCAAAGGAGGAGCAGCAACCCAACGATCTCAGCCCCACCTCTGGTCGAGTGTCGTTTTCCTCCCCTGCGAGGCCTGATGCCTCCATAACCCCCTGTGCAAGACCACAGGGAGACAACATCCAGGGTGGGGTGGCTAAAACCGAAGAACCTGAGTTCCAGAGGCCAGCAACACCTTCCCAGGAAACCCAGCCAGCCCCTCCACAGCCTGCTAAATCTGCTCACCTCCCAACAACATACAAGGATCCCCACCATTTCTTAGCACCAGTCCGCCCTGGATGTACACCTTCAAAAGAGCCCAGCCTTCCGAAAGCTCATGGCCACACTGCAGACTTCCCTGAATGACCTTATGCCCCCATCTACCCCCACAACCTATATTTCCCCTGTAAAGGAATTTTGGACTTGGACTGACATTTTTGTCAATCAGGAAGCTTTTCGACTTAACTTATTGTTCATGCTTTTGTTTTTAATCTTCAAATGTTGTTTATGATGTAGTCACATGTTTTCCCGTAAGTCCAATTACATAATTTAATGGGATTGTATAATACAATTTCTTATTTTATATTGCTCTCATATTCACTGTAACGCTTCACTGTTTTATTCAGAAGCTGTGTATGATGTATAGAAACTATTATTTTTTAGACTGACATAATTTGTCACATGCACATGTTTTAATATATGTTGAATGTTTAGCTGGTTTAGCTTCCATATCATGGAAGAATTGAAGTCGCAAAATGCTTGTGGATCGATTTAGAAGCTTAAAAAATGTAAGTATAGAAGCATGATACTGATCTTTTTTTTTATTTTTTATTTTTTTATTAGTTTCAGTGACCGATGCAAAGTGAACTAATGTTACCTTAAGAATACTGTGGCTTCTCATTGATAGACTGAGTTGTCAAAGTGCTGCCAGGCCTTTCTTATTTGATTTAAAAGCTTGGGAAGAATTTGACTTTTTACATTCATCATGCCTATGGAAATAATAATTAGCTATTACTTTTATTATTTTCAAATGCCGTCTTTTAAACTTGAGTATAATTTCCTTTAAACGAGGCAACATACAATATATTACAAGCACTTAAATCTTACTCGTCTGCTTCATAAGTTGAAGTTAAGGCAGTTCTTTATTTAAAAAACATTTTATACAGGGCCTTTTTCTTACTGTTAATACAGTTTTTTGATATTTATTTATTTTCTTAATATCGAGCTTAACATATAAACACAGGTTTATAACCAGTGATGAGTATTTAAGATTATGACCTAATTGTAAAAGCACTTCTAAGTGACTAAGGAATCACATCTATTGCGCTTAGCAATAACAATTTGACTCTTTTCTTCATGTGTGGAGTTTGTATTCAGAATTTGGAATGTAAATATTATATTGTTATTGCTGGGAATATGTTGCAGCTGTCTTTCAGTCTCAGTTTAATTAAAATTCCATTCACACTCTTATTGTTAGCTGATAATGTCATTATGCAGGGATAGCTCAGTAGGTAAAGTGGTCGCCCCATGATCGGAAGGTCGGCGGTTCGAATCCACTTAACGGCTACCCTGAGGTACCCCTGAGCAAGGTACCGTCCCTACACACTGCTCCCCGGGCGCCTGCTTAGTGGGCTGCCCACTGCTTCACTGAGTGAATGGGTCAAATGCAGAGAAAAACAAGTAATTTCCCCATGGGGATCAATAAAGTATCCATTATTATTATTATTATTATTATTATTATTATGCTGAAGAAGGCACTTTGTAGTGAGTTTGACGTGGTTGCAACTATGGCTACGTTCACACTGCAGGTCTTAATGCTCAATTCCGATTTTTTGATCAAATCCGATTTTTTTTTTTTTGTCTGCGTGTTCACACTACAAATAAAATGCGACAGCAAAGGCGCTCTAGTGTGAACGCTCAAAGCGGCCCGCATGCGCAAAAGAAGACTTCACACACAACGCGCTCTGTTTAGACCCAGACCAAACAGTATTGTTTGACAGATGGCCCTTAATATAAAGACTTCGGACTTTACGTTTCCCAATTTTTGCTTTAAGTTATTTTGTTATTTACATAATAATGTAAATAACCTAATAATGATCCTTATTGCTGTTTTAGAGAGGAGCGGTGCTTCAAAGGATAGCTGCAGATTTCTGTCAGAATCTGCAGATTATACAGTACAAATAAAATGTTCACGTTTCTCCAACGTTGTCTTCCCAACAGTTTCACTGACATCTACACGGGATGGCCAGGAAGCGTTCGCGATGTCTTATCGGGCGCTTCTCCGGCGCTGAGAATTGGCGTCTGTCTTGTGTTGGTGACGTAAAAGACGGATTTAATGCGACGTGACCGTTCAAACAGCAGTCGCTTTCTAAAACATCGGATATGTATCGGATTCAGTACCACATACGAAAGTGACCCAGATCGGATTTGAAAATATCGGATTTGCACTGTCATAGCATGATCGGATATGGGTCGCATAGGGTCAGAAAAATCGGATTTGATGCGTTTCGCCTGCAGTGTGAACGTAGCCTATGTGGCGTCAGAAGGTGTAAGCCCCGCCCCCCGCCTGCACAGGGTTGGTCCAAAAATACTGCTATCTGTCACAACATTAGAACTACTTGCCTCATAGTATGCAGCTCCTGGCACAGCACTGTCAGCAATCCCAAAGGGTCTGTGTCTGTGGTCTCTGGGGATCAGACTATTGCATCTCACAAATGCACAATTATATTCGAACCTGAAATTTTGAGGCCCAGTCGATGCCTTGGACATTTTAATCTGTTCAGCCACTCCTGAGCACTTTTTGTGCTGCTCAGGGAGGTCCATACAGCTTTTTTTGGAGTGGTACCATCCACATGAATACCAGAATTATTTCCTCAAAGTCCAACACAGTCTGTGTTATTTCTTTGCGTCTCTTTAATGCTGTGGCTAATAGGCATATAGCATCGTAGCTTTGATCACGTTTTAGAGTACGTCAGAGTCTCTGAAAAACCTTCATTCTGTTTTCTAAATTTTGTTCCTGTGTGAAGGAAGTGATGGTGTTTTGCTGCCTTTGCTATACCACTGACTACATCTTAGTGCCTTGTACTGTATGTAGTAAGCCTCATTTAAACCTGCAAGGTTTATTTGTTGAGTAGGATGGTAAAATGGGGAGAGGCTAAACAGCCATAGTGTACCATGTTTTTGTTATTTAAAAAAAAAAAGTTGCTCACATGATCCTTTTACATTTGCATGATATCCAAAAGCAAATAATAATAGCATCATCGTTTTAGAAGATTAGGCCTTTCATATCCCAAACTAGGAGAAAAATGACTTATTTTTTTGTCAGAAATGTGGCTTTCACGTGGTCTTAACTTAATAAATTGATGTAGAAAAAAAAACCACCCCATCACAGCCCTGTCATATCAGGGTTTTGTCATTTCATGTCGCGATGCTCTGTGTGCCAGAAACATGGTTTTCTGTTGTTTGTAATGTGATCTCGTCTTGTTAAACAAGAGGGAAAAAACACAATTAGAATGCATACTGTCAATATTTTTTAATAAATAATTTGTGTGTAACCAGTGTATGTAATATAGTTAAGCTTTACAGTTGCAACATATGCATATTAAATATGCATATTCAATGGTCCATTAACTGGACATGTCTTTTAAGGTGGTGTTAGTAGTTTTTAAAACATTTAAAAACCGCAGGTGGTCATGTCAAATATGGCAAACCGACATTGAGTAACGAGCTCTATTTCCCAGAAAAAGTCAAGTAATGAACACAAAGTAGCATACCCGTTTCATGTTATGCTGAAAGCATAAAGGCACATATCAAAATATATTTCTTGCATGCCAGATTTGACAGCATTGCTTTGAGCTTTAATGCAAGAAGTGTTAAAACTTCTCACTGCTTACTTCTGCACACAAGTTATTCTAATGACTAGCATTCCTGAGTTTGAACTTTCAAGTCATTCATCTTAGTGGCTGTCCATGTTTTTCTTTTAAAGCTACTGTTTTTTAATTAAAATCCATTTTTGTTCATAAATCGTACGTAACATATTCAGAGCAGGTACCAAGACTCTCCTGTTGGGGGTGCTCTAGTGCTGGTGCTTGTTTGATCGCCACTTAGTCCTGAGGCAATGAGACGAATCTTCTAGCAATGCAATGTGTCACTGTGACCATCATAAAAAACGCTTCTACTTTTTATGTTTCCAGAGAAGTCAGACCCAAGTGTCAGGATATTTCCTGGGGCCTTTCGGCTTTCCAAAACGGTTTCCAAATCCTGCGGGTGATAAAAATGATGTTATAATGTATTATGTGATACTGAAATACATATGATTGGTTACAGTATATGTAGGCCTACCAAACTTGAACACTGAAAAAACACTGCATGGTTGAGATGACGCTCCAGGTTGAGTAGGAGGCATTGGAGGGGCAGTTTTTGCTAAGGATATGAGAATTTACAGATCTATTAGTTTAAGCTTTCTGATATCAGGACCATATCAAAGTTTTATCTTAGCATACTTACGTCTTTGTTTGTGTTTAAAAAATCTTAGACTCTAGGCAAAGGAAACAAAAACACAAATTAGAGCCGATATCCTTTCAAATATCCCTGAAACGTGCAACTATGTACTTGTATAGTTTACGTTTACCTTCGTTCTACTCATGGCCTTTTCGCTGTTTTTGTCTGATTTGTTTACTGATTTCTCGTTGTTCAGGGAGGCTCTGCGGTTCACATCACAGTGTTCCGCTTGAGCTGATTAACACAGAAACAGAAAGAAAATGAAATAATTTGTGTTTGAAATTTCACCAAGCGCGACCTCTAACGCGATCTGCTTTTCACATCAAGAATAATCCCTATGTTGTGAAGTCTTATAGCAAAGCACTTGGTACACAGGTCTTCTAATAACAGTGTGTGTGAGAGAGGCTACTGTGTATTTTGTTTAATGCCTGAACCAACTCACCACTTCCTCCTTCAGCTACAAACACAGTAGGTGGAGCGATCGGCTGAACTACAGTTGGGGGCTCTGCAGTGGAAACACAATGATAAACTACACCCAGCACATAAAGAAGCATTTAGATTAATCATGAATAAAACAAGTAGCAATTTAAAAGTCAAGCTTTCATCACTTGTTTTATCATATCATGCCTCCCAGTGTACGCCAACATTTTCAAAGCAACAAACAAACTTTTGACACCATTTAAAATCATCAAACAGTATTTTTTATGTAACAGTAAGTAAAACAGTTTGGTCACTGGACTAAACCGATTAAAATCCAAACTTGTTATAGTCTATAGTTTCTGTTCCTAACTTTGAAACAGTCTTAATAAGAGCTCTGTGTATATGCAAAAGCCACTGCTCACTAGAAACCACAAAAAGCTTATGATTATGATCAAATATTGCTATTTATAGCCTTTCAATGGAAAATCGCTTAATCTCACATCTAAAGAGGGGGGTATCATCAATCATTGAACTGAACAACCTACCTTGTCTTGAACTTTTAGGTCGAACACTCTGTGGGGAAGTGTTTAAAAACAAAAATGTTAAATGTCTTATGGAACTTATCATTTTAATCACTGTTTTGCTTGTTTGCTGTCTTATTTAGAACAGCGTGTTCTATTGCCTTGGAGCTATTTTACCACCATTACCTTGCTCCTGCTCATGACAGCATCGTGGAAATTCTTGGGCTGAGAAGTGCCATCCCACTCAGATGATATACCCACCCTTGTTGAGGGGTGCGCTATTTCTAACGGTTGTGGGAAAATGGCGGTTGGCTCAAGAACTAAACAAACAAAAAAACAAATAAAAAAAACCCCATAGACATCGAGTACTGCTGTTCAAATACACAGCTGTAGCTATCGCTGCTATAAGCAGGTGATGGTATACTCACTTTCTTCCGTGGCGAGGATGAAGGATTGTCGAGTTCTCTCTGGAAGGGGAGGTGTCAGACTGCGCTCGGCTGCACAATCAAATACAACCAACCGTAAACTTTTACATTTCTTATTAGGTAACAGTTACCTCATTCACTGTTTTGCATGCAAGTGTTTTACTCTAAAACAAGACTTGAAGGCAAACATCAAAGCTAGATCGTACCTTTGGCAGGCTGTGGGGGAGATAGCGGCTCCACAGACGGAGAGTAAGTACAGTTTGAAGAAAGGTCAGGATCATTTACTGGTCCTACAGTACAAAAAAGCAATGCTATATAAATCATCGCAATGCACATGTAGAAATATCCTGCTAATTGTGAGAATTTATGAAAATGTAAAATTTAATTTTTTTTATCATTGTAGAATTTTATATAGGTATAGTTTATTACGCTGTTAATAATAAATCAAATCTTACCTGTGAAGGTCATTTTCACTTTTAGACTCTACAAGAAAGAAAAGTGACCCACGGTTATCTATATCTACATCTCAGAAATATTTCCAAAACAGTATACATTAATTTCAGTTTTATTTTAGATCATGAAATCTAACATTAACTGTCGCTAAATGACTACGTTAATTATAATGACCTTTTAAATATTTTTTTAACTCCTCTTTCTCTCCTTGCAAGCAAAAGTTTGTTCGCAGAACTAAAAGGAAGCGAAAGGGAAACTACACAACCACTAACCATGTACAAACACAACAGGGATAATACTCAGCAAGGCATTTATTCTTACTACATCTAAACAGTTACCGCTATTGTTTTGTAAGGGAAATGGTTTTGAAAACGGTAGTGAATCAACAACGTGAGTTATCACAAACCTTGACGTGTGTCATTGTGACATTTCTGGGTGTGACATTGCACCCACATGTTCTGGGATGCACATAATTACTAATAACTACTGTAAATGAGTAAAATGAATAACACATACAAACTGATTCCAGACCCGATTCCAGAAAAGCAGTAAATGAAAACAGAAATTAAGATTAAGTAAATCTCATGAAGTCATATTTTATTTGCAACAGAACACAGAAAACATTTTAAATGTTTAAACTGAGAAACCGTCCCACTTTGGGAAAAACTATTAGCTCATTTTGAATTTGATTGTAGCAACATGTATAAATAAACTGGTAACCAGCAACAAAAGGCAGGAAAAACAAGAGGTACTAAAAAAAACACAGTAGACAATTGTACAAATAAGTCATCACTGTTGCTAAGATCACTTAGCAACAGTCAGTACCATGACTTGGAGGAAAAAGGAGCATCTTTTAGAGGCAGAATGAAAGATGGCAAGAGGCTCGCCAATCTGCAAACAACTGTATCTACAAGCACATTCATAATGTTGCTCAGTGTAAAATTGTATAAATATTTCATCACCAAGAGCGTGCAAGGGACAAGGCTGAAAATCAACATTGGATGCCCTCGGGTGGCACTGCATTGAAAACATGAATGGTTTTGTCACGGAAATCGCTGCATGGACTTAGGAACACAAAAATCAGTCTGTGAACACAGTTTACCACACCATGCACAAGTACTTGTTAAAACTCAATCATGCAAAGAATAAGATGCACACATGATCTAGAAAGGCCACCATCCTTTTAAACCAAAGCTCATTTAAAAGGCAATGTGGAAAACTGTAAATTTGAAATTCTTTCTGGAGAGCATGGATGCCGTTTCCTCTGAACTAAAGAGAAGTGGCACCACGTCGCTTGTTATCAGCACTCGGTTCAAAAGCCTGTGTCTCTGATGGTACAGGGGTGCATTATTGCCTATGTAATCGGCAGTTTGCACGTCTGCAAAAGCACCATCATGGCTGAAAGGTGCATGCAACCCCATCCCAACATTTTTGAGACATGTTGCTGCAATCAAATTCAAAATGAGCCAGTCTTTTTCTTCAAATGTTTGTCTTGATTTGTTTTCTGTTTTCTACTGTGAATAAATTATGTGATTCTGAGTTTTGCAGACCATTGCATTCTGTTCTTATTTGTACTTTACACAGTGTCCCAACCTTTTACGACTGTGTTTGTTGAAGCTGCAAAGCCTCGTGAGCGAGAAACCCAAAAACCAGTTATCAGTCTGGTGACTGAGAATAACCGCAGTCAAGAGTAAGAGCTATTATTTATTTTAAGCTCTGCATGTATTTCGAATAATATAAAAATTTGACAATGTCTATAAGTCTCAGGTTTGGTTAGAACGACCAGTTCCTTAATTTGCTGCAGCGCAACACTAGAGATAAGCGAGATAACCTCCTGCAACATGTTTTGTTTATAGATCACGATGACTAATACAAGAAAGCTGCTTAAGTAACCGGTAGATTGATTATATATTTAATGGACTGTTGATTCTTTCTTTTTCTATTTCTCAGCATTACTGACACATTTTGCAGGAATTCTGTCTAGAGAATTCTTTCTTACCTTACTCCTCTCAAAAGATTTCCTCTCATTCTGAAATGTAGTGGCTCCAAGATTTGAGTTGCCAAACCATTCTGAAGACATTCCTATTACATTCAGGTTCACCGCTGGTGCGACTGCTGGTATGACCTCTAATTTCTGCTCCACGGGAGCTGAAAAGCCAAAATAAGCAATTTCATTAATCAATTGTCTTTTTATGAAAACTGAAATACCTGAAAAAGCTTTTTCATTTTTTAAAATTACTGTTTCATCATTGAGATTTCTGAAATTATAAAGTTACCCTGATCAATAGCCAGCTCAAAAGATTCAGGGGTTCTTTCTGGAAGTGGGGGTGCAGGTGAGGGGGGACTGCCTGGAAGTAAGGAAAAGTATCATAGTGTATCAATAATAGTGCACTTGCTGAATAACATGATTGCAATATGAAGGATTTTGATCAAATAAGATCTTATTGCAAGTGCTCAGTAAACGGTTGATGCATTGGAAACTGTGTGTAATATGTTGCAGACATCTACATACTTAATAGTCTCATTTTATTTTCCAGTTACGTGTTCTTACCACTAATTTCTGTAAGTGCATCAGCAGCAGCATCGTGTGGAATAACTAATAACCTTTCAAAAGGGTCAGATACCTCTGAAAGACAAAATTGCAACATGTTGCATCATTTAAGTAAGCATCCCTTAAGCTAACAGCTCATATTCCAGATGTATGTTCACTATGGGCCCTAACCTGTATCCACAGCCAGCATGTAGGATTCTGGGGTTCGTTCAGGTAGTGGAGGAGGGTCTTCTCCAGAAGTACAGACTTCACCGGTGTCTGCAAAAACAGAAAAATCAGCTGCTATTTGTTGCTCATCTTGAAACTAACACATGCACAGGCACTAGCACTGACCTGAAGCAGGTGAGTTGGCCTCCAGAGTGTGGTCATTCAAAAATAATGAGGGTGCACTGAAAAGAGGGCTAAATGTCCATTCTGTGGTCTCCTCAGCAGCACCCGTGTGTCCCCCATCTGATGACGGAGAACTCAAACCAGTGTCAAAGTAGGGGTCCTCCACCATTGAACAAATGGCTGCTGCTAGATCTGGTGAGGGCTGACGGATCAGTGATGGTACACTATCACTCTCTGCAACCAATTCTTCTTCTGCTGAAGGAATTCTCTGATTTGCATGCACCATCCAGGGTACTTCATTCAGGTCCTGGGGAACTGACTCAGGAGAGGTCTGGAACAGAGGCCATTGTTGCTGGTCTTTGTGCATGTCCTTGGCGTTCAAGAAAAGTAGGTTTTCTGAAGAAGCCAAAGGACTGTTGTACTGTGGTAGGAAGGCCCGTTCCTCGTCAAGCAGATGCTGAAATTGTGGCAGAAAACCAGACTCCTCACCTGGGATAAAGATCTCAGAGACCTTTAAGAGGAGTATGAGTTGCATCAAGAATAGATTATTGATTATAATTTGCATGTAAATTCAGTATGCTTGTAAAATACGAATGTTCTCAGCTCCGTTTAATATTTTGCTTAACAGTAAATAAAAGAAGTGTACAGCAGCAGTTTCAACAGAGCACAGAGGTGTCACTGCCTTCTTAGTTAATTTTCAAATCTGCCAGTTTGATGATTTTCCGCTTTGATCATGTGACTAGATTCTATTTTAATGTTGCTGAAACCACAAGAAAGCCTGCCACATCTACTGTTTCTGTTTTACAGATTCAGATGGCTGTGCGTTTCGGTATGCGTTGATGAAGCACACAACCAAAACCATGTCGTCTCTGCTTCTAGCTAGTCTCTGTCTAAGCTCACTAACAATAATAAATCTCTGGTTACTTACCTCGTTTTGGAAAGTCTGTTCATCTACAGACTGCAAATATCTCTGAAATAGTAACTTGATGGTTCTGTAGACAAGGTCATATTGTTCCTGAGATTAAACAACAAGAATTTGTTCTGTTAGGTAGCATAACTTTGGGGCACGATTCACGAAACAAAACTGACATTAACTGGCATTACTGTTATATAAATTGCTTGAAATTTGTTTCTGTTGATTGGAAGACTTGTTAGATGTGATGGTTTGCATTATATTAAAAAAACATCAGGTACCTTGGTTTGAACTAAAGATGGCCTCTGGGTTCTCATGCTTTGAACTAAATTGTAGATGCTGAAATCTGAAGTGATCATCTATAAACGAGCACACAAAAGTAATGGAAAGGTTGGCAATTTTACAGTTAAACGCATCTGTCGTACAAAATGTACAGCAAGGCAGAGAAGAATAGCTAACCTGTTTCTTTAGGAGGTTCCAGGTATAATCAATGACACACAAGGCTCCTGTTCTACCACAGCCAGCACTGCAAATACACAACAGAAAAACGTCACATTTTTCAGACATTTGCAGTATAACTGCCCATATGCTTCTTCAACTATGCTATACTTGCCCTACATATATGTAGCATAGCGGAAGAAGGCATTAGGTACGATGGTACATCTAATGGCTAAACCACAACCACTGCAGCAATGTCTGTAACTATTCACAGCTTACGACTCCCCTCGTCAGCTGAATTAAGTACAAAACTCTTTCTCAGGACAAGAAAACCAATGAAAACTGGCGCAATAAAAAAATAAAACTTTAATGATAGTTTTAGCAACCATGTTGTGGTGACCTGTCACAGATGTGGGGTGGCTTCGTGATATGTAGGTTAGGTTATATCTGCTACAAACTCAACAGTACATGGCTGACTCGTCATGAGGAGTGTCATGGTTTCACATGTTAATAGTTTCTGAACAGTTTAGTTAAGCATAAGCATATAAAAAATATAATATGTATTTATGTAAAAAAAAAAACAATCAGTATGTGACAAAGTAACAGTATGTGACAAATCTATACTTGTTTGTGTTTCCTCAGAGGGAAAGTATGATGCAGAACTGGAAACAAAATGATACAAACTTTCTACACAACTGACAAGCTCACACAGGTGCAATCCCACATGCCCCAAGGTTTTCTATTTGGACTTATCTAAGTCACAAGCTCTTGCTTTAGCCATAGTGTAAGTGCTGGAAAATTTTAGGGGGAAATGTATACATATATACTTTACAACCCAGTGGGGTTTTGGCCAACCACCTACAAACATTTCCTGTTAAAAGAATAGCGTCTAACCTCGAAGCCATATTGCTGGGGACCTGTACACGTTGCCCACAAGCAGTACAAACTCGATCACAACCAAAAGCACAGTTCTCCTTTGATCTGCTTTTTTTCTTTAACATGTTAGAAAGGAGCGATGGCATTTCATACAGTGTGGTAGTTTCTGCTCGTGCGTGTACTGATCAGATAACAAAGCGATGTTCAGAAATATAAGTAAAGAATAAAAGAGTGACAACAACCTCAATTTCTATAATGGCTTCATGCTTTACTTTAAAAAAAAAAAAAAAAAAATCGCACGCGAACTTTCAAACTATTTAAAACAAAAACAACGTACAAGAATAAAAGAGTCACGTTTTCATTTACCTGAAATATTTTTTTCACGTGTAGTTTCATTTTTAGTTGAAATCAATTGAATTATTTCTTGAATCCAGTTAAAAGAAATACTTTGAAATACTTGAGAGAAGACCAACACCATATTCTGATTTCTTTGCATTAAAAAGCAACGCAATCTAATTTACATTATATTTAGAAAATCAATCGCTACAAAAATTGACCCCAAGCTGGTGATTCAAGTTGTCCTGAGTGACAGGATGTGAAATTTAAGCATGTGAAACCAACAGTGACAAAAGCCTCCTTTCAGTTGGACCGGTGCACCTTTTACTTTAAAGGTTGAGCTGTGTACATTCTGATTCATTTCTGGTTTCGCTAAACAGCATCAAGAACATTTTTCTTAAGAACGATGAACAGAGCTTCCAACAATATAAGCATTACCTATTAAAAAATAAAGATCAGCTTTGCAGCTCATTTTTGAGCAAGACAATCCACTTCACTCATATGTTAACAGGATGTATATTTTGCCTTAACACCTAACTCCAGCCATGCAGTAAGTTCAAGTTCTATTCAAATGCCTGACCTGCAGTGGATGCAAATAGGGACGTCATCATGGGCTTGATAAGAGCGCATCTCATGCAATATGTCCAGAATGGGAGGGATGGAGTCCGGTACTCCGTGATCTGGCCAGTTGACATAGTGCAACTGTTTCAAGGTTCGGGAACTCTGAAAAAAATTCAAAGTATTGTACACATTTAGAATGCAAGCGTCTTTTTAGAGCACATTAAACTTCATAGTTATATTTTGCGGTTCAAACCCAACAGTCAAATACAACCACAAAAGTTAGGCTGGCTATAAACAGTGCTTACATTGTGATAGGTCAACCTTAGGGTCCTGGTCAGATAGTCTCCTTTGCTTTCTTCAGAGTCCTGCACAAAAAGTTTTTCTTTAACCTAAATTCTTGATCTTGCTGCTTACAAAATTATGGTAAAACAATGTAAGACTTTAAAAAAACTATAATTAGGTATAGTGTATGTGCATGGCATACAGTACTGGTCAGTTTACAGAGATTCATCATGGGTGTGAACGGTAATTTGGGGCTTATTTGGGATTTTCACTAATCTCCACAGGCTCAAATTTATACATAAAAAGTCAAAAAATCCTTTAGCTTAAAAAGAATTGGATTGACAGCACTGGTTGGATTGAACAATGCTCAGAACAATGCGAAGGTACAGTGAAAATCTATGGAGACCTGTAGATTTACACAAAATGGGAAAGTCTTTTTTAAAATTGTAACGAACCGAGTTTTACGTTGCCATGGACTGAGAGGCTGCTCACCAAGAAAAAAAGCCCTGCTCTAAAATTGACCCCTTAAATCTCAAGTGAAATTTACAGGTGCCCAAATAAACAAGCCAAAGGCCTTTGGCTTAGAAATTTTATGGTCAGACAAGACAAAGGTTAAGCCATTTGGCCACAATGACAAAAGCTGAGGGTTTTTAAATTTAATGATATCTAATTTGTGGAGTGTGGTTATAAGCTATGCTAAGAAACCAACCAATTTAAATCAACTCTACCAACTCTGTCAAGAAGAGTGGTCAAATATCCAACCAGAGTTATGCCAAGCTACAAAAAGCAAAGCAAATCTGGGTGAGGCGCGACTTGCTAAGGGACATTTAACCAAATATTAGTTGTATGTATTTGAGACCGTATGAATAATGTTGACCCTGTGTGGATTAGAGAAAATCCAATGTTGAGCAGCCAGTTTTTGTTTTGTAAAGTAGTTAAATATATTCAGTATAGCAAATACTATAGTATATATTCAGTATAAGTTTTTGCATCAGATCCATTAACCTATTCATCTTGAAAATATGAATAGAGAACAAAAAGTACTCACACAGTAAACTTTAAAAGGCTCACAAACGAACGGCTCCTCGTGTTTCTGTGGCCAGTAAACCTCACACTTTTTCTAAACACAAAAAATCAATCATACAATACATCAAACGATAATAGTTAACAAACTGACACCAGGCTGGTGTATAAACATACAAATATAGAGAAAATTCTGTATGGTGAGAAAAAAAGTGGAAAGCAGAGAGAAGTTTACCTTTCCCATCTCAAACTCTCGACAGGCCATCACGACAACCTAGAATCATGAAGATGTGTAAAAAAAAAAAAAATCATAGATCTAAAAATAAATAAATAAAACATTTTTAAAAGATATGTGAACTGGGATGGGGATCTGTGTTTCAGCTACTGTGGACAAAGTCACAGCTCTTTTAATCTTAATTTAATTTTCAACTGAAGAAATAAAGCAAGTTGTGCTATCTTAAATGCACCTTGTGGTGTAGACCTTACCTCTATCTTGTATTCCCAAAGCATCCTCAAGAAGTCCACTACTGTGTGGGGCAGAGGACCCTGAGTAGCAATGTAAGCCCTGGAGTTTGATACTCCCTGCACACAAAACACAGTAGTTACATTTGCACAAACCATATTTCAGTCGGGACCCCCGTGGCCAAAAGAAACCTGTTATCTCTAATGCAGCAACTATTTGGCAGCATATACCTCCCTAGCCTTCCACTCACAGATATTGGCAGAGAGAGCAGCAGCAAGACTCTGGCTCAGAATGTAGCAGAGATCAGTGCAACCACAGATAATGTTAAAAAGCTTCGAACAGCATAAAAAAGAGAAGCTGGGGTACAGTTGGTTTGTAAAGTGGCCAATCCACTGTGGCCAGGCTAAAGCAGCCTAAATAGTGCACTTACGTTGTTTGTCAATTAAATGTGTAGAAGCTGAGCCATCAGTGGATATAAGCTAAAAGGGACCTTGTTCTTTACCTTGA
Organism: Rhamphochromis longiceps; assembly: GCF_057381845.1. Classification (NCBI taxonomy): domain Eukaryota; kingdom Metazoa; phylum Chordata; class Actinopteri; order Cichliformes; family Cichlidae; genus Rhamphochromis; species Rhamphochromis longiceps. Next base: position 31,897,305 of record NC_140576.1, on the reverse strand, counting down.
GGAAACTGGCGTTGATGTAGTCTGTGTCATTTTTTGATGTGACAAGAGTAAGCTTTACTCTGGTGTGGTCAACTACAAAAAGAAAAATATGTAGTTATGAATGTTGGAAAACCTAAAAAGATTCAGAGTGTGCTTTACGTTCTCACCTTGTGGCAAAAGAAATGAACAGAATTAGAATAAAATAAAGATGAAAATATAATAAAATATGTTAATGTTTGTAAGCTTTTCCTAGGATCTAGTCTACCTTGTCTAATTTAAATAAATATAAGAAACTTAAGTAGATATGTTGATGGAGCATTACATACTGTTTATATGGGTTTTTTGGGTCACTGGCACAACACTATAGGTAATCTAGAAGTATTCCTTTACAGTGTTAATGCAGAAAACTGTAAAACTGTTGTATTTTTATACATTTAAACAAGCTTACAGGGCAGAATGTCCTTGTATCGGTTCTTCTTGATGTTTTCCTGCTTTTCTGCTGTTTTGCTAGGATACGTCTTGTCCGTTCGGTACTTTGTTGACTGACTTTTCAACCTCTGAAAAACACAAAAAGAAATGTAAATGCGTTGCATTCATAAAGACTTTTCATCATAGTTCCTAGACGCTATCTAAATGCCAAAGAGCTATTTTTGTCATGTTTTGCTGATGTGTCATACTGAAACAATCTCCAAGCTACGGGTATCATGTAAATGCGTCTAAATTATATTTAATTAGCCAAAACAGCAGATGGGTAATATGAGTTTCATGGTAGTGTTTCCTGTGCATTTACTGGAAAAGCTCTTTTTTCATAGTGCAGATGCTTTAAGGTCATTAGCAACTGATAGAGGAGAGTGAATAAAAAGTGGGCATGTAACCAGCAAATTACATGTGACCAATGGCACATTGTCACATGTGGTCAGTTTTTATGTGATTCAGCCTCAGACGAAGAATCTGTGACTCATTCGAGCTCAAACTGACATGATGGCTGACAAACTGAGAGGACCTCGATTCTAAATCACCTAAGCGGAAGCTCGGACTCTCAAGTTAAACTCATGTTTGTGCTTGCAGGACTTGTTGAGACATTGGTCTTTTTGTTCTGAGGCCAGTTGAGGCAGATCTAAAAGAGTCTGCTAAAGGACTTGAAATACATCTGCACTTCTCTAACACTACAAAGTGCTTTTTGTCCTCAGAGGAAGTGATGCAATGGACTCTTTCCTCTGGAGTGGTTGGGGTGGCAGCAGTATGACAGCAGAGGGGCAGCATGTGAAGCACACAGTGCTGTCTTCAGGCACCGCCATGTCACTCATCACCATGGCAGCAGCCCACAGATGATGTCACCCTGGGGTTAACACTTCTCAGGCACAATTTAGTATGTTTGCGTGAGTGTGTTTCTCTGTGTGTGTGTGTGTGTGTGTGTGTGTGTGTGTGTGGTTGTTGTTGCTGCTAGTCGTCAGTCGTGTTACAGGACTTTTGCTTACACTTCTTCCTTGTTGTGCCTTTAGTGACAAGCATCAATACAAAGAGGAAGAATGAAAATGGCGTTGGAACCCTCCGAAAAATACCAGTGTGGTACTTCCCTCAGTGTGATGTCTTTTGTAAAAAACCTAAAAATCGGGAAGACTAAGAACTTTCAGTTTCGCCGTGCTTACTGTCAATATAAAAATACACCTTTTTTTAGCGTGTGAATGTGAAAACCCATCGAGAAATACAGCATGTCTTCTGGGTTGAGAATTTTTAGCTGTACTTAAACAAGAGGAACATTACTGTTAACTCACCACAAACTCCCCAGCAATGCCGTTAGGTGTCTCCTCAGCCGCAGCCTCCTGTCTTTCCAGGTCATCCAGGAAGCTTCTCAGAATCCTGACCTGCTGGTCCATAGCTGGATCTTCACTGTGTGGGATAGGGCAGTTTTCATAGGCATTTCATGGCACAAAGGTCCTTGTCCACAGGTCATGGATAGGCTTGCTAAGCTTGGGGACAGGACTGAGGCTGTTACGTTGCTCCGCTACAGAGCACTTCTGTATTGTAGCTCTCACATGAAGGAACTGGTGTAAGGGAACTTCTAAACTGTCTTACAGAATGTAAGAGGAAGCTAACAGGTTCTGTGGTCAGATTAAAAATATTGCCGCGCCCCCTGTGGGTTTCTCTCACAGGGTCCTAAAGTCACCCGGGTGTTCTATTGCATAAATATGTAGCAAAGGGGATGGTAGGGGAAAACAAACATATATTTATGCACATAAACAGTCAAAACAGGTGATCTTAATCAAAAGCAGTCTAGTCAGTTGTACAATATTTTAAATACACAAGCCAAGTGGAGGAGAAACGCATGTAGGGATAGAGCCTAAGACAGAAGAAAGAGGGAGCGCAAGTGTCAAAGATAATCACCCTTAGTTGCTCAGCAGTAATCCACTCAGAGCTTTGGGAAGTCTTCATGTACCTACCTTACTGTACAGCAGACATTTTTGTAATTGAAGTGAGACAGGATGATAAAAAAATCTTGTGAATCTCAGCTAGCACAAATTCATGCAATTTGTTTAGTGGTTAAGCAACAACACTTTTAAATTCACAATGTGTGCATAAAAAGAGTAGTGGGAGGAGCTATGTTTTCAGGAACCACGGGCAATAACTCACCCGTTAAAGACTTCCCTTTCTTAAATATACATAAAAGCTCAGCGTTGAAAAGAGTGTGGCTTAAAAAATACAAATGAAAAAATGCATTACTTACCAAAGTGCTCCCGGGCGTGGATGTTGCCTCTTTTGTCAGTCAACCTTCAACTAATGCTTTTGTCCGGGGTGGCATCATGAAGAAGTTCTGACAGGACATTGCTACATTTAGCAGGTGCTGAGCGCCACATCAGTCGAATAGTGACATCTAGTGGCTTTGTAATAAACTAACGGAGACATTCTGACACTCAACTGAATGTTACATTAGTCACCGGTTTACAGTATATATCGGGAAAATATAACTGGATAATATCAAAGCATCCAAGACAGACTAGCGAATAACAAAAGGTTAAAGGAAGATTTTTGCCATGTTTTTTCCAGTCATAAAGAATCAAGCATCTGCTGTGCAAATGTATTTCATGCTGCTCGTAATAATCAACAGCAGTGTCCGATAAACTATGATTAACTAGATTAAAGAAATGGGAATTTCTTACCAGGTAAAGTGAAGTGCAGCTCTTATGTGGGGAGGGTTCCCACTCTTTCACTTCTGTGTCACTATTGCTGCATGTTACACTCGTGTTCAAGGCCTAGCATAGACGCAAAAGCATTTATGTAACCCACAACGCACCTACAGGAAGCTAAGATCACCACAGTCCACCTCTACAGTTTCCTGATTGTCGAGTTGATTCCAAACCTGACATCAGTATGAAGATATTTTACCTCGTTTTGCTTTTTCAAGGTGAGTGAGCTATAATTTAAACCTTCTATGAAAGAACTTACTAAGCTAAATCCTTTCAGCACCTTAATCATCATTGTTTATTCTCTCTCTCCCAGGCTCTATTTTTGTAATTTTTTCCACTTCCGTTCTTTGTGACTTTAAACTGTAAAATCACAGCTTATTCTAGCATCATAGATAAAAACTCTGATTTCATATCAATATTTTTCAGTCACAGTAAACTTACTATTTCATATATAAATCCGTCATAATTTTTTTGTTATGTGAAAAATAAATGCCTCTTCACTTTCATATCCTGAAATTCTTTAAGATTTAAAATTATAATTAAAACATACAAGCCTATAAAAATTCTTGAATGTACTCCTTATTGAAATATTTATTTACGAAGAAAAACATGTTTAAATTAACATGTTTTTTTCTTTAAACCTTAAATTCAATTAACACGTTAACTATTTTTTGGGAAACATTTTTCGTGAAAGGTGGAATAGAAACATATATATATATATATATATATATATATATATATATATATATATATATATATATATATATATATATATATATATATATTTACTTTACATACTGTTAAATGAAAGAAAAGTGTTGTAAATGCACACAGGATGTTTGACAACACCTACCCCCATCTCTCAAGTACTCATGAGGTGGTTTTTTTGCTTGTGTTTTTTTCTCGGGCTTTTAGTGACAATTATTCTAGCATTTGTGCTATCTGACAATCAAAATTTGAAGGTAAACTGCAAACTCATATTAATTCGAATTAAAAACTGAATAACATTTTTATGATTTACCAGACTACAAGGATTTTCTTTCTGTCTGCCTTGTATTTCAGCAAGTCTTCAGCTTGAATGTGATAAAGAGATCACAGCCCATGTTGGAGGTGAATTTATCCTTAAATGCAAGTATGGCATAAATCATTTTCTGTACAGCAAAAAGTATTGGTGCAGAGGGCCCTCCAGAAGCAATTGTGAGATTGTGGCAGACTCAGAAAACAGTCGAAACACACACAGGTCCCAAGTGATAGATTTAAACAGAAGGGGGCTGTTTGTGAAAGTCACAAATCTCCGATTTGATGACGCTGGAGCGTACTGGGTTGGGATTGATAAGATATATGCTGACATCATGACCCAAGTCAAAGTGATTATCACTGAAGGTAAGAATAAAAGACGTTATGCAACTTAGAAAATAAACATTATTTTACAATAACAGTGAAATATGCTGCATCACAGCCTCTGTTTGGTGTTAAGCTGACTGGACTGACATTTCTTTTTTTGTGTCAGTTCCAGTGTCCAAGCCCCGACTTTGGCCCCTGAGCTCTCTGGTGGACAGGCCAACATGTTGGGGGAAGTCAGTTACCTTACGCTGTGGTTGTGCAAAGGGCACTGGTGTTCGTTATGCCTGGTATCAGCACATTGACAGAAAGGACTTCCTGCTCCATAAGTCTTCAGACTTGTATCTTCACTGTGGCGCAGTTCAAAAGGACTGTAGTTATTTCTGTATTGGCAGTAATGACATAAGCAGTGAGAAGAGTGAGCTCATCTCTGTGCAGGTTCTGATGCCTGCAAACAGCAGCTGTATCTATGTTGTTAATATTCAGGGTAAGAACAAATGTGATATTCCATTGTGCAAATATAAATGTGAGAACTGTCTTTACAGTGATTTACTGATTAATAAAATGCTTTTAGAACAAATGTAAAAAATGTAAAAAAACAAACAAAACAAAAAAAAACATGCAGCATTTTTATAACAACTATTTATATTTACTGACAATATACAATGACTAAAACAACAAGTCAATTACTATATTTCATTTTAAAACATGGCAAGTGTTCTGTTGTAATGTTTGAGCATGGACGTGGTTCTGTTCCCATAGTGATAATTTATTTAGTTAGTTTGTTTTTTAATTTAGAATGAGATTTTTTCAACATTAAGACATTAATTTAAACGTAAAATATTTAGTTTAAGTTTAATAGCGTAGTTAGCGTAGCATAGATGATTTACACCATTCATAAATGTCCCATGAAAAAGATTACAATATTCATAGCCTCATATATTAGTGGCAAAAAATAGACTATTTGTGCATTTGTGACACTTTAAAGCCAAAAATTTATGATGAAATTAAAATGGCATTTAATAATTGTTTTTATGCAACTTGTGCATGCATGCGTGCATGTCTGCGTGTGTGTAGTATAGTAAACTATTGCTTGGAAGAAAGGATTAAAGACATCGTGTGTAAGTTTTGACTTCAGTGACTCCTAGAGGTTATAACAGATATGACCGTATGTACAAACCCTTTATGTACAAATTTTCCTTAGGGTCATTCTATTTTTTTATTAACAAAAATCAGGTCATTAGTATTATATTCTAAGCATAAAAACACAATAAACATAAAAGACAGAGTTTAAAGTTACCATGAAATATTCTAAACAACAACGTCTGTTTTCTTCTCTCTTGTTTTTACAATGCTGTAAAAGCTTCATCCTCAAGGTCTATAAAGCATTATCATTGTAATCTTTTCTTTTTCATTACCAGGTCAACCAATTTATGACTGTGCAGACAGAATGAGCACAACCACAGTCACAACACCAACTCTGACCTCCTGCCTAGTTATTATGAACATCAGTGATAACACAAGAAATCAATCTTTACAACTGAATGAAACCACTCAAGGCTTTTTTTTCATCAGGTTAGTCAATATGCTACTTTTTACTTTATGGAAGAATCACTAAAGGCTGAAAAGAGAATTTAAATTTGTTGAAATTTCACCATAAGATGCGGTCTGAAAACCTGCCCTACTCCCCTTTTCTTTTCTAGATCATTGACGGGACTGCCACTGTGGTACATATTACTGCGTTGGAGTTCTTTTCTGGCCTTGTTGATAATCATTTGCACAGCTGTTAAATGCACAAGAAGAAGATACAAAAAATATGCCAACCAGAAGAAAAATATTCATTGCAGGCGAATTTACCATGCGTGTCAGTGACCTGAATTTTACTGTGGTAGTTCTGTGGAAGTTAGAATGATGCCTCTGAGATAGCAGCTTTGTGGCTTAATTGTTGGCCAAAGTTCTTCGATCATGTGGGCCTGTTTGTGAAGAGGGTAGGGCATAACATGTCAGACTGCAGAATGACTCATGCAATACTGACCAAAGTGGTCTGTTATTTATTTGAAATACTAGAGTTTGGAAGAGTCTACAAGACCATTGAAATAACAGTTTTAATTATGATTGCTGATTGCTTTATCAGATCAACTTTTCGTATAGTAGTTACACAATTTTGTATACATTAGTTATACAAAATATTGACATTAAAACCAACAAAGCTTTTCAGAAGGCAGCTAATGATGATTATCACGATCAATGAAAATAAAAGGACTTATGGTATTGTCTTAGGTAGTGGAAATAAATGTAAACAAACTTCAGACATTTTACCGTCTATCTAAGGCCCTCTTCACTTCTATAAACTGATGGAGAGTATCAGGTATTTAACTTTTATTTACCTCTAAGTGGACATATCTCCTTTGCGGCATTCCTGACTCAGACCTAGTCATGTTAGTCCACTATACAGATATATGGAGAGTCATAAGAGAGCCAATCAAGAGGATTGTTTTAATAATGATGATGATGACTAAGAATGTAGCCCAAGATGATTAAAAAGGTGTGTTTCAGGTCCTTGAATTTCCACATGAATTAGACTGATGATTATAAAAATATATAAATAAATTTGCAGTAAAACAGTCATTGACTACCATGTACTTTTGCTGTTTTTGTATTAGCGACATTAATTATACTTAAACCGTGGAGTCTGGAAGTTTTATATGATAAATGGTTTATTGCTGTTACAGGTTATGAAGAAATGCAAATACCTCACCCACTTATTGTGAAATCAGTATCACAACAATGTGTCAGTACTTGGGCGTTGTAGGGCATTAAAATATGTCATATCAGGTTGATTAAAATTCTAGTGCTGCTGGCTCAACACTAGAAACAGACTAAACATAAGGTAGAATTCAGCAATATTATCCTTGAATTAGTGATGTATATGAACTGTAGCATACAGTTGTCCAAATATTTAGTTTACTGGGTCTTGACTGATACTATTTTGTTTCCATTCTCAGAGAAAGTGTCAGAAAATTCCAGGTTAATTACTACTCACGTTGTACTGGAGTTGATTTCGTTACACTTAATGTTAAAATAATAAAACTTTTCATTTCAGACATTATAAAATCTCTCTGTATTTTATATATTTCATATTTAGCAGTGATACTACTTGGGTATTTGATTTCTCTCTTAAAGATGTACCAATATACCTATATGCAATATAGGTATTTTGGTACATATACCTTGGTAATATACAATATATGTACCAATACACCTACCAATACCGGGGCCTCCTCTCAGTGGGACATGCCCTGGACACCTCGACAAGGAGGCATCCTGGTTGACAATTCTACTCTGAGCCCCTTCGAATGGCTGAACTTCTCCCCCTAAGATCATCCACCTTTCAGAGAAACCTCATTTCTGCCACTTGTATCTGTGACCATAGGTGAGTGTAAAGACATAGAAAGACCAGTCAATCAAGAGCTTCACCACCACAGACCAGTATACGTCCATATCACTGCAGCCGCAGCACTAATCCATCAGTCAATCTCCCGCTCCCCTCTCCTGCTGCTTCACACTCGGCTGTGAACCACTTCAGTGCAAGCTGGAGGCTACAAGCTGTATCCTTTATCCAAGGTTCAACTAACAGACTCTCTTCTTGCCAGCACCCCGGCATAGACTTTTCCGGGGAGGCTGAGGAGTGTGATTCCCCAATAGTTGGAGCACACCCTCCAGTGAACCCCTTCCCAAAGATAGGAACCACTACCCCGGTCTGCCAATCCAGAGTTACCACCCCTGATCTCCAAGCAAAATTGTAGATGCGTGTCAACCAAGACAACCCTAAAGCATGCAGAGCCTTCAGGAACTCAGGGCAAATAACATCCACCACAGGGGCCCTACCACCAAGGAGTTATTTAACTCCCTCAGTGACCTCACCCTCAGCGATGAACGAGTTGTCCTCCTCGTCCTGAGACTTTGCTTCCTCTATGGAAGAAGTGTCAGTGGGATTAAAGAGGTCATCAAAGTACTCCTTCAATAATCCAACAATATTGTGATGATATTCTGTTCCTAACCAAGCTGACTTTGGAGAAGAGGTTGTCACGATCCGCAGTGGCAGACCGAGTGGAGAGTGTGTGGAGGACTCAGGTGCAGACACAGGCGAAGACACGAAACTGAGTTCAAATGAAAAGCGAGCCTTTATTTTGGCTGATGACATGGGGGCCAAACAAGGTAGAAGCACTGTGACGAAACTAAACTATAACTAAGCTGGGAAACTGGTACTATGATGCCACAGAAAACTATGAATACAAACATGGTGGGTGAGAACACAGATGACGCGACACAGACTGCATGAAACACAGAGACTAAATACACATAAGGGATGATCAGGGGAAGTGGCCACACATGGGAGCACAGCTGACACACATGAACCTAAAGGCAGGACAGGAGAAGTGAAACTAAATACACTGACATTGAATACAGACTTTCAAAGTAAAACAGGAAACATGGAGATTAGACATGACATGAACTAAACATAACCACGCAGACATGACGCATGAACCAGGGAGACTGAGTACAGGGGGAGATGACATAAACAACTAAGAAACAAAGGACTAAACAGCAATCTCAAAATAAACTAGATGAACTAATCTAGGGCACAAATGAATACAAAAGATACATAAAACTCAAACACTGGGTCGCTCGACCCAGGACCATGACAGATGTTGTTTGCACAATGGACAGATTGCCAGTCTATCAGAGAAAAACATACAGACAATAAACAGGGAAACCAACTCATGTACAAAAAGACACAAAAATGCTCTCCTTAGCACCAAAAAATCAGATTTAGATTGATTTGAAATATCTGACATTTTGGCCTAAAGTCCTAAATCAACAACTTTTATTCTTTGGGTATTTACAATATGCTATTAGTAACCAGCATTGCCGTTTTGGTCTGGTGGGATTGAAGAATAATTGATAAGGCCATCTCAAGAACTGCAGCTGGAAAGTAGGTATCGGCTAAATCTGGTACAACAAATCTCTTCTTTTCAGACATTAATGTTTTTTGTACATAGTCACAGACAAATAAATAAAACATCAATACAGAATACAGGGATCATCAACCATTTATCAAAACAAATGCAAATCTCTGTGGCATTCTGGACATCAACTTCTAGGCTAAACCCAGAAGCTCCTTGTAATTCATGTATATGCTGCTTCTGATCACCCTGCACAATCATCATCATAAAATCTGACGTGTCAAAGTGTCTGAAACATAAAAAGTGAATGTTTACATCAGCCAAAACTTTTGGCTGGGACTTCATTTGTTATTTGAACAGAATACTATAAAAGTGTCAAAGGTCCAGTAGATTTACTTTATAGTTATGAGTAAATCTTCCTAATCATAAAACTGTTTTATGTCAGAAACTGATAGAGTTGTATTGTTGATTGTCATTTATGCTTAGAAATATTTAACCATAGATGCTTAGAAGTGTATAATCAATTGTGTAGTGATAAGTTGTGTGATCTTTAACAGGCTACAGAGGCCTGGTGTGCATTCCACACTGGGAGCATGGGAAAATTCGTACCTTGTTTAATTGTTATGGTAGGATTAACGTAGTTACATTTGTTTTAGTTTAAGTGCTTTTTGTGTATAAATGAACTGCTAGACTTCCTTACTGTGTTATCTAGGATGAGGGGGGGTCTACCCTCTTCCTGACCAAGGATGTTTGCTTGTGTGCTTTTATGACCCTTTGATCAGCAGTAACACACACACACACACACACACACACACACACACACACACACACACACACACACACACAGGCAAGGTACTCTTTGTGTATGTAGACGTCATATGTTAATGAACCTATGCATATTCATGTAACCTCAATAAAAGGACAGTGATACGGGAGAACGGACGAGAGCAACTGGGGCCAAGCGAAGGAACGGCGTTTGTCCGGTTCTCTCCTGTGCACGAATAACATGAAGCTTGCCTACTTCGTGTCTTGCTTTGCGGTGTAATTATATTGCCTTCAACGTTTCAGCGAATAGGTTTATGCTACAAACCCATCAGAAACAGTAACTGCAATAAATTTCTAAGTTGCAAAAAATCCAAATGGTCATAGCGTATATGTTTTGTGAGACCAGTTTCCTCCGAAGTTTTAGTGAAGTCCAGTGTAAAGTTGTGTAAAGTTGTAAGCCAGACCATCTCCAAATGTAGGCTGGCTGATCCCTCCTATCCCAAGGAGGGATTGTGAGTATAGCTGTATGCCTGCCATTAACACTGGAGCATGACCAATAAAAAGCTAGAGTGCACGTGAATCATTTAGACCACATTGGTAAATAGTTTACCAATGTTAGTTCACCGTGTAGTCTATGATTCAGTGGGTGATTATACCAAAGTGAATGTCTATTGTGAGGTGAGCTCCCATTTGCACCTGCATCCTATACTCAGACCCACTCCATGTGTTTTCCAAAACACTAGTTATATCCTTAGACTTTCTGCATATGTGGTGTTTATGAAACATAAATTGCATATATTGTATATTTTATCGTTTTATGTTAGCTGGTATGTGATTATTTTAGACTTCATATCTCTGACACTGCAGAAATTATCTTATCATTACTTATTTTATCTTGATGTCTGTTGCAGTTCTAATAGACACAACTTTCAGTTTTCAGTGTCGACTTGCAATCTACTAGTTGTGGTTGCCGATTACACTTTCAGTTCAAGTAAAGAATCCCGTGACTGTGGAGAAGTTATACAATACACTTGTAAAAAAAATCTTTTTGGTGTGGAATTGACAGTACACACCCCCTGATTTAAAGCGCACTTGTTTGTTTTCACTCTGATAGCTATCTTTTTAATTTTACAGTGACATGGAACATTCAAGCCTGATCCTCTCTAAAATGTATCAGTAGGTGTTTTTAATAATTTTCAATAGCTTGCTCTGCATTTTCTTCCCTGTAGCCTACATTGGGCTAGTACGTACTGTGGAGAAGGGCATTTTTAAAAACTGCATTAATGTCTATTTTCCGTAGATGCCCTTTTTGCTCAGTCTGTTTCCTATTGTTAAATCATGAACACTGATCTTAATTGAGTGAATTGTGGCCTGCAGTTCTTTACATTTTGTTTTTTTTTTTTTGGGGGGGGGGGGGGGGGGGGGGGGGTTCTCTTGTGACCTCCTGGATGAGTCATCAATGTGGTTTTGGAGTAATTTAGGTACACTGGCCAATTCAGTCCTGCTGAGCATTTATGTTTTGATGCATGCTCAATCATCCAGATATCATCCAGAAATCTCAGAAAGTTTATTCTGTTCATCTGGATGTAGCATTTTTGGATCTACTAAATAACTTTTAAAGAATTCTAGAGGATTATGTTTTTAACTCAGTATGGATACCTGTCTTCAGTGACATTAGAGTGTAACACTGGATACAAAATGAATGGAAGTCAAAGGTGCTTGCAAAGAAAAGCGTCTGGACTTCTTTAAGTTGCTTGAAGACGTTTCACCTCTCATCCGAGAAGCTTCTTCAGTTCTAAGGTCAAATGGTGGAGAGTCCCAGATATAAACCTAGTGGGAGTGACCCCCCACAGAGGGACAAAAGGACCCCCTGATGATCCTCTAATTGCCTGAGCCAAGGTGGGAAACTGGGCATGGGTCCCAATCAGCCAGAGTTTCGGGTGTGTTCATTGTGAAACCTGGCCCCACCTTATCATGCGAATTCCTGAGGTCAGATGGCCCAGGATGTGAGTGGGCGTTAAGGCGTCTGGGAAGGGATCTCAGAACTGGATTATAGATGGCAGAGAGTTGGTGTCGTAAACCCCCGCCTCTGTTCAAAGATGGTCGCTCACAGTGGACATAGATGGCTTCTTTCACTCCTCTTTCAAACCATCTGTCCTCTCTGTCCAAAATGTGAACATTGGCATCCTCGAAATAGTGTCCTTTATCCTTAAGATGCAGATGGACTGCTGAGTCTCAGCAGTCTGACCTGTAAAAATAAGCTTTCAGGACAGAACTGGTAGCGGCCACCACTGCGATTCAGACGTAAGGTATGGTATTGTCTGTTTTAACTGTCACTACTATTTATTATTATTATTATTGTTATCATTATTATTATTATTTATGGTTGTTTTTTTGTTTGTTTTTACCACCCATGGTATCTTTGGATCAAGGATACGTGACCTGCGAGAATTCCCAGACATTTTCCGTACCTAATTGCCATTTAGTTCAACATATATGTTGAACGTGCCATCGTGGCCTTCAAGTTATAAAATGTGGAAAGACTTTGGGTTTGTTTTCGGCTGTGACAAAAGGGGAAAAAAGGAAGCGAGTATTTTCTGATATTTCATATTTAAAACCTAAACTTGGTTACTGTTAAGGTTTTGGTTTAGCGAACTATATAAACTTGACCGAATGTTTGCACCTCCCACCTGTCTGTTAATTAATTTGTTAGCAGTGACAGATCTTCTTGAATGGAGAACCTTTGTTAGTACCAGCCATCATGACAGAGTAATATCTCTAATTATCTTTCTTGTGTTTGCCTTTGTTTTGTACCAGAAAGGACTCTTGGTTTTAGTTAAACCTGTCAGATCCTGTCATGGCTATTACTGCAGTCCTTCTGCTGAGCAGTCTTGGCTTTTTGGCAATTACTGCTCAAGGTGAGTGGATTAGCTTGAGAAACACAGCATGGTGTTTCGTCTTAAAATTCTGTTCTCTTTTTTGTCTGTATCTTTTTTCTTTCTCTCTTTCTTTTCCCAAGTACAGCTCAAAACTGTCCCAGACCTCCTAAAGGAGAAAATATGGATTTAAAGGGCAATGACATTCTTCTAACTAGTTTCCCAGATGGGACCACAGTTACTTTTGCCTGTAACACTGGATATGAGTCTGCAGGAGGGTCCCCACGTATTACTTGTACTGCTGGAAGTTGGAGCCCTCTGGGGTTGAAATGCCAAAGTAAATATTAACAATTGATTTTAAATTCAAATTCCTTATAGCAGCTGTGTTTCACAGCCAGTTTAAGCACATGAGAATGGGTGTCTGGTAGAATTTACTCCCCATCCTGGAAACATTCTTAAAATTGTTGTTTAAAAAAAATCTCGACCTCTAGAAAAATACTCACATGAACATGTTACATAAGCAGTACACTTTATTTGTGGAATTAATTATACATAATATCATCTAAAATTTTCTAAAGAACCAATTTAATCCTCATCTTTCCTATTTCAGGGAAGAACTGTTTCTCTGTGGAAGACGTTCAAGATGGACAGATTGAATATCGTCCTGGGACTGAATTTGGTGATAAAGCAGTGCTCATTTGTAACATTGGGTTAGTAATACGATGTTAGCTCTAATAAAAAGTGTTAAGATAATTAATTTTTTGATTGAAGTTAGTAGTATCATGTTAAATCACTAAAATGTTGCAATTCCATGTCTTAAAAAAACAAAAACTTGCTGTTCTGTGTCATGTGAAATAAAATTTCTAAACCAACCTTTTCCCCTCGAATCAGTCATATGCCAGTTGGTGGAGGAGAACTCACTTGTGGAAGCCAAGGGTGGACGGGCAGGTTGCCTGTATGTGAAGGTTGGTTGTCTTGTCGTAATACAAGTCACACCCCTGCTTAAAAGCTCACTGCTTGTTTTCATTCTGATAGATTGTTTGTGGAGTTCCGCAGGGGTCAGTATTGGGACCAAAGCTGTTTATCCTCTATATCAATGATATATGCAGAACATCAGATATACTACAGTTTATTCTATTTGCAGATGATACAAATATTTTTTGTGCTGGAGAGAATTTACAGCAGCTTTTGGAAATTGTCACACAAGAAATGATTAAACTGAAAACATGGTTTGATAGAAATAAGCTATCATTAAATTTGGAAAAAAAACTACATTTATGTTATTCGGAAATTGTAAAAAAGATGCAGGAGCAAAATTATTAGTAAACAATGTTGAAATAGAGCAAGTTTCGGATACAAAATTTCTGGGTGTGATAATAGATAACAAAATCTGCTGGAAACCTCACATAAAGCATATACAAGCCAAACTGTCAAGAAGCATCTCCGTACTAAGTAAAGTTAAATATTTTTTGCCTTCCAAATCACTCCGGGTACTTTATTGTTCACTTATATTGCCATATTTGGAATACTGTGTGGAAATTTGGGGAAACACATATAAAACTGCACTTCAACCAATATGTAAAATTCAAAAAAAAGCAATCAGGATGATTAATAAAGCAGGATTTAGAGACCATACTAACATCATGTTTTTGTATTAAAAATACTGAAGTTTATGGATCTTATAAAATATAAAACTGCAAAAATTATGTACAAGGCCAGATACAATATGTTACCAGGAAATATACAGAGGATGTTCTATGACAGAGAAGGAGACTATGAATTGAGGGGGAAATTGAATCTAAGAATTCTTAAAGCACGGTCAAAGGTTAAAACCTTTTGTGTCACTATTTATGGGGTAAAACTGGAATAGTTTTACTATAGATCTACAGCAATGCTCAGGAATTAGTAAGTTCATGAAAATACTTCGAAAACTGATTTTGGAAGAATATGATACCGATAAAGATGATCACCCATTGTATGTATAAAAATATCAAATTATATCCAAATTATATCAATCACGGTAGCCAAGTTTATATAGGTTCTCCTCGTGTATTGTGTGGAGTATGTGATGATGGGAATTAGGTGAATTATGTGGGATCAATAAGATGTTGAGCAGGGGTAGGAATTAATAAGTATGTTCATACTTCTTCCTACTCCTTTTCAGACCAAACATTGTTACATTATGTCAGACGATTTTGTTTTATTTCATTATATTTTTTTGTTTATCTGAACACATACGTGTGTGTGTGTATATCTACATATATATTCGTATCTGTAAATGAAAATATATGTAGTGTGTATATATTGTTTTTTGTTTTATATGTCTGAAACAAATAAAGATACAATACAATACAATACAAAAAAACAATAGATTTGTATTTTTATTTTCCAGTGACACAATGTGAATCACCCCCTGTAGTACAAGATGGCTCTTTCAGTCCAAATAAAGATCTCTATGAATATAATGATGTTATAGATTACACCTGTAAAAAGGATTATACAGTTGTTGGATCGAGACAGTTGCATTGTTCGGATGATGGAACATTCAAGCCTGAGCCTCCAAAATGTATCAGTACCGGTAAGTGTTTTCAATTTCTTTCAAGAACTTGTTCTCTGTTTTTGTCTTTATTTTTTGTCTTTTTCTTTTTTTTCATGTACAGCTCAAAACTGTCCCAGACCTCCTAAAGGAGAAAATATGGATTTAAAGGGCAATGACATTCTTCTAACTAGTTTTCCAGATGGGACCACAGTTACTTTTGCCTGTAACACTGGATATAAGTCTGCAGGAGGGTCCCCACGTATTACTTGTACTGCTGGAAGTTGGAGCCCTCTGGGGTTGAAATGCCAAAGTAAATATTAACAATTGATTTTAAATTCAAATTCCTTATAGCAGCTGTGTTTCACAGCCAGTTTAAGCACATGAGAATGGGTGTCTGGTAGAATTTACTCCCCATCCTGGAAACATTCTTAAAATTGTTGTTTAAAAAAAATCTCGACCTCTAGAAAAATACTCACATGAACATGTTACATAAGCAGTACACTTTCTTTGTGGAATTAATTATACATAATATCATCTAAAATTTTCTAAAGAACCAATTTAATCCTCATCTTTCCTATTTCAGGGAAGAACTGTTTCTCTGTGGAAGACGTTCAAGATGGACAGATTGAATATCGTCCTGGGACTGAATTTGGTGATAAAGCAGTGCTCATTTGTAACATTGGGTTAGTAATACGATGTTAGCTCTAATAAAAAGTGTTAAGATAATTAATTTTTTGATTGAAGTTAGTAGTATCATGTTAAATCACTAAAATGTTGCAATTCCATGTCTTAAAAAAACAAAAACTTGCTGTTCTGTGTCATGTGAAATAAAATTTCTAAACCAACCTTTTCCCCTCGAATCAGGTATATGCCAGTTGGTGGAGGAGAACTCACTTGTGGAAGCCAAGGGTGGATGGGCAGGTTGCCTGTATGTGAAGGTTGGTTGTCTTGTCGTAATACAAGTCACATACACGTAGACATTGAGGGCTAGCAGGAGGGACCATGCGCTTACCTGCCGCTCTCTGGCAGGTACCTCCATGCCCTCCTGGGTTTTAAATGCACCTTAGAACACACATGCATCAACACTGCAATGAGTGGGTGGAGGGAGGTTTGGAGTCTTCTCTCACCCCCATTCTCTGCGACCTGCTGGAGCGGGGGGGGGGGCTAGGAGGAGGAGTTGGCCGTCCGACTGCGGTCTGGAGTGTGGGGCCTCCCTGCTGCTGCGGAGTCGGGGCGGTCTGCCTCCCCCCAACGCAGGGAAAAGGGTAACACCACCTGGGTCTGGGTGCAGTTCCCCCCTCCAGGGGCAAGGGTACCTAGACCCGGTTTGTAGAGTACGCTTGGGGAGTGTGATCGTGTGTACAGCGTCTCTTTATGTCTGTCTCCACATTGGTTGAGTGTGGAGTAAGTGCATATGAGAGCATGAGGGTGGGAATGGATGTTTGTATCTGTGTGTGCCTGTATGTCTGTGTCTATATGTCAGGTTGGGTGTCAGGCGCCACCTCTCTGGGGACATCTTAGGCCCTCCAAGGTTTGGAGGCCTATCTCCCCCTACCACCACTTCCCTGCCAGTGGCGGACTCCCTCAGACATCGGTGCGTTGGTGGTTCTTTGTGTCCGGGGATGGGCGTCCAGGTACACACCGGCTCACTCCTTGGCGGCCGCTTATCGGGGCCTGGAGCCTGGGGCTCGCTCGGGCCACTTCGGAGGTGGGGTGCCCCCGGCCTCTCGGCCTGGGGCTCGGTCACTCAGGCGCGGCTGGCTGCCAGCGGAGCTCACGGGCGCGTCACTGCAACTCCCCCTGGCTTCTGCTCCGCGGCTGCTGAGTGAGCCCTCATCTGGGACTCTCCTCAGCTCTTTCTGGGACAGTGGCGCAGCTGCCCCTCTGTTGGTCTTCCTTGGTCTCTTGTGTTCTGGGGGCCTCTGGATGTCTGGAGTTTTGATCTCCTCCATACCTGCTTCATGCCCTGGAGGACGGGGCTGTGGCCCCCCCACACCCTCTAGCAGATCATTACATGAAGGAACCTTTAAAAAAAAAAAAAACAAGCGCGTCCATGCTCACAGGTGTACACACGGGTGATCACACCCACAAACTACACCCTTTTTGGCTCCTACCTCAAAGCACACTGTGTTCTGTTGATCTTATGTGCTGCACAATAATGTTTAATATTTAGTATTTACTATCATATTCCCATATATCATTGTGATGTTGTTTATTCTATTACTCTTGTTCTCTTCTGCTTGTTTTCTTTTTTCTTTCTCAGCAGGTGATCCAGGTGATTGATATATGCATTTTTTTTCTTTTTTTTTCTGCTCATTCTGTTGGTTTTTGTCTTTGCCCTTCTCCCCCGTCCCTCTTCTCAGCTGTTTCTCTTTCCCTCTTTCTTTCTCCCCTTCTTTCCCCCAGTCAAGTCTGTCCCATATTCAGTAAGTGAAAATAAAATAAACAATAAAAGGTGAATCAAATGGACCATTACGGCAAGGCTGGGATGGTCAATTTGGTAAAGTAAGTCCGTTGGGCATCTTTCTTTGCCTTTAGACAACAATTCTGATGGCAAAAGAGCCAAACGGGACAGGCAAAAAAAAAAAAAAAAAAAAGTAATACAAGTCACACCCCTGATTAAAAGCTCACTGCTTGTTTTCATTCTGATAGATTTGTATTTTTATTTTCCAGTGACACAATGTGAATCACCCCCTGTAGTACAAGATGGCTCTTTCAGTCCAAATAAAGATCTCTATGAATATAATAATGTTATATATTACACCTGTAAAAAGGATTATACAGTTGTTGGATCACGACAGTCGTATTGTTCGGATGATGGAACATTCAAACCTGAGCCTCCAAAATGTATCAGTAAGTGTCTTGAGTTATTTTCAATAACTTATTTTGTTTTTTCTTGTGTAGTATAAATTAGGCTAATACATACTGTGGAAAAGGTCATTTTTGACAACTGCACCAATGCTTACTTTCTTTCCCTGCAGAGGTTGAATGTGAAGATCCAGAGATTTCATTTGGACAGTTGAGTAGCGGTGCTCGACCTCCATATGGATACTTGTCTACAGTCACATTACAGTGTAACGCTGGATACACAATGATTGGATCCGCTACTGTGACGTGTGAGCTAAATGGTCAGTGGTCACCTGGACTTCCTCAGTGTATTCGTAAGTCAAAAATTAAAATAATTATTTGTAAGTGCTGAGCTCAAGCATGATCTCTTTGCTCTAAGTGCAACTTCAACCCCAATTCTGAGCCTAAGTCCTCCTGCTGCATATTTATGAAAAGTGCAAAAAAGGCAGGTAAATGAAGACTACGGGGTCCTGGCCAGTGATTTTCAGCAAAAAGTGGAGAGTATTGCTGAATGGCACTTTACCTCTACTATGAGCATGAATATATGCATGGATCTTGGCAGCTAATATTTTATTTCTTGCATCATTATATTTCAGTAATGTAAAGACACTTATTGAATTACAGCATTAAATTAAAGAACTGACAACAGAAGATTTTTACCATATTTACATAGATCATTACTCAGCGTTTTTTTGAGTGCATGTCCAGTGCTAGCTTTGAATTAAAAACTGTTTTTCTCACTGTAGGGACAACACCAGGAACCATTCTTTTTATTTATAAGCAAACATCAGGTTTGGCTTAAACATTGCTTTCAAAGCAGAAATTATGTGGTCAAAGTTGCTCCAAGACTCTAAGTACAGTAACTAACTAAACTAAGTGAAATAATGCAGCATATTACAAGGTTATAAAATATAACAAAATTGCTCTAATAAATACAAATAGCTCTAATTCTAATTATCTCAGCATATTACACAAAATATATAGCTAAAACTGACGTGCCTCTCTAAGCATATCTAATCATATCATTTAATTTTCTCTGTAGATGATTTGGTATTAAAGGTGTGCAATTACTACAATGTGTATGTGAATTTAATATGTATTTTTAAATTCCAACTTTGCCTTTATAGCCTCAATTGGACCAGTCTCCTGGTTAATGATAGATAAGGTCATTTTGGATAACTGTATTGATATACAGTTTCCTTTTTGTTTCCCACAAGTTGAATATGAAGAATCCAAATGATGAATAGAATGAGGATTTTTAACCTCTGAAGATATAGTTATCGTCAGCAACGTTAAAGTGTGAACCTAGATACATAATCAATGCAAACCTTACCGTGACATAAAAACGTTACTGGTCACCTGGACTTCCTTAATGTATACGCATGTTATGAATTAAAATTGCTTAAGTATATGTAGCTTCACTTCTCAATTGTTGTTAAAATTTGTATTAAATACCTCAGGAGGTTGCTAGCATAATATAGAGATAATTTTGGACAATTCTAGTAATTTCCATTCTGTGAATGTGAAAATCCTGTGATTCGATATGACTGAATAATGGTCTCCTCCTGTCTGTGGTCTTATTTCAGGGAAGATCTGGATAAGTTAAGAAAGGCCCGTGTACCTAGATATACAATATGATATAAAAGGTTTGGCTACGTGGAGTGTCACAAAAGTCATCATATTTTGTTTTAATTTGATTTCACATTGCTGCATGTGAATGATCATATAATGTTCACTTTTATGTTTAGAAAACACTATTTGATAAACAGTTTCCACAAGTTTTTGAACATTTCTTTTTGCTTATAATCACCTGGTTTCATGTTAATATGAAATCACTCTTTTTTAAGTCTCAGTTTTAAACTTCAGGATAAATCCATTAAATAAATTTGAATCTCTGCGTGCTTGCCAAGTAATTGTGAACAGGGGTCATGTGGAGGTCATACAAAAATGACCTGACATGTGAAAGACACATTTAAAGTATTAAGTTAATTTGTAAGGAGGTATTAAGTTAATTTGTAAGTTTAAATGTCCATTTACACTTATGATTAAAGTTTGTATTTAAATACATTTGATTCCAGACAGTTTAGTACGAGTTGCACTTTCTCTTCTGTAGGTTGTTTTAAATGTAAAAACAAATGTAAATAAATAAATAAAATAATCCTCTGAAGTTTTTGTATTTTTTTTTCAAGTGTGGTTGATGTCATTTAAAGGAATGTTTGGAAAAACATTTGGAAAAAGCAGGAATTGTGAATGGTGAATAAACAGACCAAAGTACAGCAGGAAGTTTATTTCCTCACATTGATTCAGTCCGCCCTGTTTTGTAATGCGTCACCCTGTTTGAATGTATTGGGCACTGTAATTTACAACACAAAATGTTTTCACAAGTATGTCACAAGTAGTATGCATGGCTTACAAAAGAGGGCCAAAGCTTTTCAAGGACAGTAAAGAACAGCCTGCACTTTCATATTGTCTTAAAGGTGTATGTGTCTTTTTATATACAGGTCTCGTGCTGTGTCCTATTAATACTGCTTTAAGAAGGGAAAACTGCATATTTATGTGAAGTATGGAACAACAGAGTAATAAGGAAGTGTTGGGTTTATGGTGGGTGGGGCTCATAAACTTGTGCGTATTATGTTCAGAAAAGACAGAACAAAAAACAAAAAACGGTTATAGCATACAGACTAATTTCAGAAATACAGCGGTTTCAACTAATTTAGTTTTTCTTCCTGGTGCTACATTTACTAAGTAAAATGGATGGAAGTACAACAACCCTCATTTGGCTTATTGGTAGCACTACAAGTACTACACTCGTTTTATGTGAATCCACACAAACTTAAGAGCTTTGTTTCTTTCGTTTATTTCATTATTATGTTATAAAGTACGCGAGCTGTAATCTAAGGCTAAGACTTATGAAGAACAGGCACGTCACTGTTTGACCGCGCCTACTTCCGAGAAGGAGACGCAGCCCACATTAAAACAAGCAGAAACCCGAAATAACCTTTCAGAGCAGGACTGTTAGCGGTCATCATTGTTGGCGTTCAGACGTAAGGTATGGTGTCGTTTGTTTTAACCGTCCGTAACAACCGAAAAAACAAAAACAAAGCGTCGACCCCATAACAGTGCTATATTATTGTATTTATCCGTCGTTGCTGCTAAGTTAGCTAACAATTAGCTAGCTAACGCAGCCGAAGGCGATTTAACAGTTTATGGATTTTGACCAAATTGCAGACATTCAGATGGAATCAGCATTTTTTTTAATCTTTCAGTGACATCTTCTTAACCCCCTGTAAGCTAAATTACGCGATTATTAATGTGCTGTGTTACCACTCACGGTATCTTTGGCTCCAGGAAGACCGAGAGTAGCATACGTGACCTGCGAGAATTCACGGCCATTTTTCCCCGTACCTACCTGTCATTTAGTTTAACAAATGTTGATCGGCCAGCCGAAGCTATCGTGGCCTTCAAGTTGTATAATATGGAAAGACTTTAGGTTTGTTTTCTGCCGCGACAAAGGGAGAGGGGAGGCAGTATTTTCAAATATTTCATTTTTAAAACCTAAACTTGGTTACTGTTAAGGTTTTGGTTTAGCGAAATATATAAACATTACCGAAGACCGAATGTTTGCACCTGCTACCTTCCGCTAGTTAATGTGTTAGCAGTGACAGACCTGATTCAATGGAGAGCCTTGTTAGTACCAGCTATCATGACCAAGTAATATCTCTGATTGTCTTTCTTGTGTTTGCCTTTGTTTTGTACCAGAAAGGGCTCTTGGTTTTAGTTAACCTGTCAGATCTGTCATGGGTATTACTGCATTCCTTCTGCTGAGCAGTCTTGTCTTTCTGGCATTTACTGCTCAAGGTGAGTGCAGTCCGGATTAGCTTGAGACACGGTAAACACAGCATGGTGTTTTTCTTGGGTTACCCTGTTCTTAAAATTATGTTCTCTCTTTTTTGTCTGTATGTTTTTTCTTTTTTTCTTTTCCCATGTACAGCTCAAAACTGTCCCAGACCTCCTAAAGGAGAAAATATGGATTTAAAGGGCAATGACATTCTTCTAACTAGTTTTCCAGATGGGACCACAGTTACTTTTGCCTGTAACACTGGATATGAGTCTGCAGGAGGGTCCCCACGTATTACTTGTACTGCTGGAAGTTGGAGCTCTCTGGGGTTGAAATGCCAACGTGAATATTAAAACTTGATTTGATATTCAAATTCCTTATTGCAGCTGCATTTCACAGCCAGTTTAAGCACATAAACATGTTACATAAATAGTAGACTATATTTGTTGAGATTACACATAATGTTATAAAAACAAGTTCCAATATAACCTTCTTTTTCTTGTTTCAGGGAAGAACTGTGGCCCTATGAGGGAAGTTGAAAATGGACAGATTGAATATCGTCCTGGGTCTGA
Source organism: Rhamphochromis longiceps (assembly GCF_057381845.1). Lineage (NCBI taxonomy): Eukaryota > Metazoa > Chordata > Actinopteri > Cichliformes > Cichlidae > Rhamphochromis > Rhamphochromis longiceps. Next base: position 31,874,396 of record NC_140576.1, on the reverse strand, counting down.
ATTTGGTGATAAAGCAGTGCTCATTTGTAACCCCGGGTTAGTAATCAGAATCAGAATACTTTATTGATCCCTGGGGGAAATTATTTTTTGTTACAGTGCTCCATTATAAACCAACATTAAGACAAGACAGACAATACACTAACTAAGAATAGTACTATATATATATATATATATATATATATATATATATATATATATATATATATATACATGCATGCATGCATGCATGCATACATACATAAGTCACTCATAAATAAATAGCTGAACAAGAAACATGTGTAGCTGTAGCAGCAAACAGTGTGTTAAGTGGATGAGTTGTACAGGGAGATGGCCACAGGCAGGAAAGATTTCCTGTGTCGTTCAGTGGTGCTTTTCGGTAATCTCAGTCTCTCACTGAACGTGCTCCTGTGACTGACCAGCATGTCATGGAGTGGGTGGGAGGTGTTATCCAACATTGTCTTTATCTTGGACAGCATCCGCCTCTCCGACACCACCTTGAGGGAGTCCAGCTCCATCCCCACAACATTGCTGGCCTTACGGATTAGTTTATTGAGTCTGTTGGCATCTGCGACCCTCAGCCTGCTCCCAAATGCTCCCAAAATACAATGCTAGCTCTAATAAACAGTGTTTAGATAATTAGTTTTTAGATTGAATTTAGTAGTAGCATATTAAATCACTAAAATGTTGCAATTCCATGTCTTAAAAAAACAAAAACTTGCTGTTCTGTGTCATGTGAAATCAAATCTCTAAACTAACCTTTTCCCCTCGAATCAGTCATATGCCAGTTGGTGGAGGAGAACTCACTTGTGGAAGCCAAGGGTGGATGGGCAGGTTGCCTGTTTGTGAAGGTTGGTTGTCTTGTCGTAACACAAGTCACACCCCTGATTAAAAGCTCACTGTTTGTTTTCATTCTGATAGATTTGTATTTTTATTTTCCAGTGACACAATGTGAATCACCACCTGATGTACAGGATGGCACTTTCACTCCAATTAAAGAACTCTATGACTATAAAGACGTTATAGTGTACACCTGTAAAAGCGGCTATACACGTAATGGATCAAGACAGTTGGATTGTTCGGATGATGGAACATTCAAGCCTGAGCCTCCAAAATGTATCAGTAAGTGTTTTGAATTTTTTTTCAATAATTTGTTTTGTTTTTCTTGTGTAGTATAAATTAGGCTAATACATATTATGGAAAGATCATTTTTGACAACTGCACTAATGTCTTTCTTTCCCTGTAGAGGTTGAATGTGGGGAACCAGAGATTTCGTTTGGACAGTGGAGTAGCGGTGCTCGGCCTCCATATGGATACTCGTCTACAGTCACATTACAGTGTAACACTGGATACAAAATGATTGGATCCGCGACTGTGACGTGTGAGCTAAATAGTCAGTGGTCGCCTGGACTTCCTCGGTGTATTCGTAAGTCAAAAATTAAAATATCTATTTGCATGTACTGAGTTCAATCGGATCATCTCTTTGCTCTAAGTGCAACTTCACCCGCAATTCTGAGCATAACTCCTCCTAATGATCATTTTTGATAAATGCTGAATGGCAGTTTACCTCTCCTATGAGGTTTCTTTTGAATCTCGTCATATGCTAGCAAAACATGTTGGTTGCAAGGTGTTATAATTCAAGCTTTTAGTTACCTGCTCAAAGCTGGAGCTTGCTGACTTGTGCTGTCTTTCTTTTCCTCATTCATTCAATGCATGGATTTTGGCAGCTAACTCTTGATTTCTTGCATTATTATATTTCAATAATGTAAAGAAAATATCCAGTTACATGATTAAATTAAAGCATTTACGAAAGATTATTCTTTCCATTTCAGATCATTGCTCAGCATTTTTTAAAAGAAATAATCAGTAACATACATAAAGCTAATATTATGCATGAACTGTTCCTGTTGGGAAAATTTTATTCAACTTTTCCAGTTTGTAACTGATACCCTGGCTTTGGGTAATGACCACATGATTTACTAGGGATGCACTGATCTGATTTGTGGATATTGGTTCAATTGGCATCTAGTGGCAGAACTATTATAGCATGAAGGATGATCACCTAATCAAAGCCACAGCAGTTTAGAGGCATATCATGCCAGCTTCACCAATTGCTTTTCTTTGTATGCTTTCAAAGTGCAAAGTTGCTGAAAGTGAACTGAGAAGATCGGACTGTTTTGCTCGATTGTTTTTACGCTCTGTTTGGTATCATATGAATTAAGAGCCAGAGGGACATTGGTTTGGTTTGACACACACAAAAAAAAAAAGATGGAGATATATATTGAACCGTTCAATACAGTGCTTTCGGTTCGGTACGCATATGTATCGAACAATACAAAATATTAAATTTATTTTATCAACTTTCCTTCTGACGGTGCTGTCTGTGTTGAGCGCTCAGTGGATCTGCGCTCGACAGTAGTTGCAGGAGGTGAGCTGGCTTCAAACAAATGATGAAAGCACAGAGATGTGGTGCAGAATGTGCCGTGAAAATTTAGTAAATGACAAATTAAAAAGGCATGAACATTTTTTTTGTATCGAAAAAATATCGAACCGCGACACCAAAGTATCGAACCGAACCGTGAATTTTGTGTATCGTTGCACCCCTAATACCTATCTCACCAAATACCTAGAGTTACTCTGTATCAGATCTCAACTGGTAAAAGCATGATGAGTGCTCCCTCTATTAAGTGTGTCCAATACTAGCTTTGAATTAAAAAGTAGGGTTGGATTTAAAAAAAAAAAAAAAGATTTTCCCTTTTCAAAATAATTTAAGTTTGAATAATGTGATATCTATTCACTGAATCAATTTTTAAATATAAATTTATTTTTTCAGAAATGCCAGAATCTCAGGTTAAAGCTCACAAAATTATTTCAACAACTGACAAACAGTTAAAACAACAAATGAGGGCAGGTAAAACTTAACTCAACCAGCAGCAAAAGAAGATCCAAACGACGTTTCATGTTTGAAAAACATCATCATGAATTCTCTCTTACTTTTGCTGTTTTGCTTCCACCATGATAAAATCACACTTACTGCACAGCTCTCTCTCCTTGTGTACTTTAAGACCAGTTTCCCATCAAAAATCTGTTTTCTCCAGTTTTTTGCTGGCTTATTACGCACTTGTCTACTGTTGTGTACAGTGCTGCTGGCCGCTGTCTTTTGTTTTTCAAAAATTACCTCCAACAAGAGAGCCTAATTTCTGTTCTTCAATACTGACGAAATGTAAACTTTTACAAATGATGCCAAATCGTAAAACACGTACCAGTATTTTTAATAAAACCTCTGTAACTTTGCTCTGCTTCAATTCAGCAGCATCAGGTAATGTTAATCTGCTGATTCATGGTTTTCTTCCGTTTTTGATCTACTGCAGAATATTTTTAAGGAGGTTATCTGCTATGAAGTGCCAGGCCAGGGAAATCTCCTTCATATTTTTGTGTTTTATCCTCTGTTACTTTAACACAAAGGCATCTGCTTTGATGCTTACACCTCTGATGAAATCTCATAAGTGTCAGTTTTGTTTTTATACAGAGATATAAAAGTATGGATATGTACTGATAAATGATCAGAAGTATAATATTTCTGACTGTGTCAAAATTGAATCAAATCAGAACCTTGCGAATCAGAATCAAATCAGTTATAGAAATTGAAATCGATATCCAACCCTACTTAAAAAGCTGTATTTGTCACTTTGGGGACAACACCAGGAACCATTCTTATCTATAAGGGAACATCCAGTTCAGGTTAAACATTGCTTCTGTAATTTTGTGAAATAAAATCTGCCCAGTAAATGTTTTTAGTATTTGATTCTTAATCCTAAGCCTCTTTTAATTTATTGCTGTATTTATAATAAATGGCATATCAGTTTATCTGATGTGTTTGAGAGGCCAAACAGGGAAAGCATTGATTTCATTGGAACTTTTAACTCACTTGGTTAGGAATAGTTTTACTTCCTACAAACACAAGGTCTTGTCATGTCAAGCTTGAAATATCTATAAAGCTGCGGTTGCTTGCATGTTTCCATTGTGTTGTTTTAGCTACCTAGCTGTCCTCCTAGAACATCAACACGCTGCTGCTGTAAACAATGCAGACTTAAACTGAATGATCTTTAGCAATAGCCTAAAAATTGCCAAACTGTAGTTTGGCAATTGATCAGCTTGTTGTCGCAGATATGCAATCAAAAACTATTCCAGGCTTTTGAGTGAGGATCAGACCGATGTCCCAGTCAAATAGTTACATCTCTAGTTGGGATTTTACACATCCCTGCTGACTGACTTTTTGTTCTTGCAGCAAACCCCACAACAACTACCACAACAACTACCACTACCACTACTAACCCTTCTACCCCAAAGAAACCAACAGGTACAGTTCAATTTAAAGCTCGTAAAGTTCTCAAAATCCAGCTTTCCTCCCTTTTAGCTAGGTTGGGTATTTAATTTCTGCAAAGAGCGCATGAAGTTCTGGGACTACTATTGCCAAACCCTGCTTTATGCCTTATAAGTTTCCACAGCAGATCATAATACAAACCATCTTACCTTTGCTTCTCTTGCTTTGTCTCCAAACCATTTTTTTTTTTTAATGTAAATCTGTTGACATAGATTATTCTGTTTATTTCTCAAACTTTGCAGCAGTTTCCATGTGTTCCCAATATCTTGACATTGTTTGAACATGTTTTTTTGGAAATGTGCATAAACTGCTATATTGTCAACAGTTCAAGGATGTGAAGATCCCCGAAAGAGAAGTGCTGAGGTGACTGTGAGCCCTCAACCTCCATATAGACATGGGGTTAAAGTGACTCTCGGCTGCTCATCTGGATACAAGCTAAATGGACCAGATACCCAGACATGTGAAAATAATGGTCTGTGGTCACCAGGAATTCCAGAATGTACACGTAAGTCAGTTGTTAATTATAAACATTTATGTTTTCAGCTTTATCATATAATACTCTACATGGTAAAAAAAAAGTGTGTGTGTGTGTGTGTGTGTGTGTGTGTGTGTGTGTGTGTGTGTGTGTGTTCAATGTCAGTTTCATATCCTGAAAGTACAGTGGGGCAAAAAAGTATTTAGTCAGCCACCGATTGTGCAAGTTCCCCCACTTAAAATGATGACAGAGGTCAGTAATTTGCACCAGAGGTACACTTCAACTGTGAGAGACAGAATGTGAAAAAAAATCCATGAATTCACATGGTAGGATTTGTAAAGAATTTATTCGTAAATTAGGGTGGAAAATAAGTATTTGGTCACCTCAAACAAGGAAAATCTCTGGCTCTCACAGACCTGTAACGTCTTCTGTAAGAAGCTTTTCTGTCCCCCACTCGTTACCTGTATGAATGGCAACTGTTTGAACTCATCATCTGTATAAAAGACACCTGTCCACAGCCTCAAACAGTCAGACTCCAAACTCTGCCATGGCCAAGACCAAAGAGCTTTCGAAGGACACCAGGAAAAGTATTGTAGACGTGCACCAGACTGGGAAGAGTGAATCTACAATAGGCAAGCAGCTTGGTGTGAAAAAATCAACTGTGGGAGCAATCATCAGAAAATGGAAGACATACAAGACCACTGATAATCTCCCTCGATCTGGGGCTCCACGCAAGATCTCATCCCGTGGGGTCGAAATGATCATGAGAACGGTGAGCAAAGATCCCAGAACCACACGGGGGGACCTGGTGAATGAGCTGCAGAGAGCTGGGACCAAAGTAACAAAGGTCACCATCAGTAACACACTACAACGGCAGGGAATCAAATCCCGCAGTGCCAGATGTGTTCCGCTGCTGAAGCCAGTGCATGTCCAGGCCCGTCTGAAGTTTGCCAGAGAGCACATGGATGATACAGCAGAGGATTGGGAGAATGTCATGTGGTCAGATGAAACCAAAGTAGAACTTTTTGGTATAAACTCAACTCGTCGTGTTTGGAGGAAGAAGAATACTGAGTTGCATCCCAAGAACACCATACCTACTGTGAAGCATGGGGGTGGAAACATCATGCTATGGGGCTGTTTTTCTGCCAAGGGGACAGGACGACTGATCCGTGTTAAGGACAGAATAAATGGGGCCATGTATCGCGAGATTTTGAGCCAAAACCTCCTTCCATCAGTGAGAACTTTGAAGATGAAACGAGGCTGGGTCTTCCAACATGACAATGATCCAAAACACACCGCCCGGGCAACAAAGGAGTGGCTCCGTAAGAAGCATTTGAAAGTCCTGGAGTGGCCTAGCCAGTCTCCAGACCTCAACCCCATAGAAAATCTGTGGCGGGAGTTGAAAGTCCGTGTTGCTCGGCGACAGCCCCAAAACATCACTGCTCTCGAGAAGATCTGCATGGAGGAATGGACCAAAATACCAGCTACTGTGTGTGCAAACCTGGTAAAGACCTATAGTAAATAGTGACCTCTGTTATTGCCAACAAAGGTTATGTTACAAAGTATTGAGTTGTATTTTTGTTATTGACCAAATACTTATTTTCCACCCTGATTTATGAATAAATTCTTTACAAATCCTACCATGTGGATTCATGGATTTTTTTTTTTTTTTTAAATTTTTTTTTCACATTCTGTCTCTCACAGTTGAAGTGTACCTCTGGTGCAAATTACTGACAATCGGTGGCTGACTAAATACTTTTTTGCCCCACTGTAGATGTAATAAAAAATTTAAAGAAACAATTTTAAAGTATACTTTTGATGAACCAGAAGGATGCAGTTCACAGGGATTGAAAGAGATTTTTCAGTGTGCTCATGGGTCAGTTGTATAATCAGTTTAGGAATTTTGCTGTCTCTTCCTTTGGTTTTAATTGGTCTTTGTCTTTTTTTACCTTAACCTCCAGTGGACAATGGAAATGGCAGTTCTAAAGGTTTAGTCATTGGCATTGTGGGTAAGTTTGAAATTCATCTTTTTATAGTAGATCATGAATGTAAAAACATGAGGTTGACCCAAAAAGATCATGTTTATATTTCAGCATGCTTATCATATTTTTTATGATACACATTCAGAACATACCCGTAATAAGTATTAAATGGCAGTACTTTAATGTAATATAGTCTTTTTTTTTTCCTTTCTTTTATTTAATATTAGGGTTTTTTGTTTGTTCGCTTTTATTTACCTTGACTGTACATTTAAAAAAAAAAAAAATAAATAAATAAATATTGGTTGGCCATTGGGTCAACTTGTTGGTTACACTAATTATTATATAGTGTTATCAATCCGGTCTTTAAGTCTGACGTCATTAGCCATGTCTGGGCTCTGGAATCTGATCTAAATTCTTTCATCTGTAATTAAATGATCACTGTGGCTGCTCTGCCAGGTGTAACAATTAAGTTTAACACCCAGGCATCCGTGAAAACATAATTTTTGATATTTAACAGAGTTAGAAGTTAGCAGGGAGTGAGCTTGCTAGCTTCCATCTAAATATAATATACCATGTTCTGACTGAGAGATTTATGAAACAAATTCAAACGTACAGCTCTGTTATCACTTCCGACATAAATGAAGATGGAAAGTTACTGAAGTTTGGCTAGCTGTATATAATGATGTGCTATGTGATTGCTAGGACTACACAGCTATGTTAGCATAAAATAAACAGTAAAGCTGGAGGGCGAATGCTAATGAACGGAGGACTTTTTCTCCACTCGATAAAAGTTAATGTGAGGGTTCCCAATGGTTAGGGGCAAATGCACTCGGACGGCAGGATACTGTAAACGGACCAAACGTCTGTCAGGAGAACCACAGAGATAATCCATTCATAATACGAGGTTAGTCATTAATATACTGCTGCATGGGCTGGGCTGTAGTTAAATCGTAAGGGTTTAAAAACTGAACTTTAAAATGATTAGCGATAATAAAAACTGAGAGAAGCCAACAGTGATCACTGACTGTTTTTAGGGGGTTGGGATTAAATAGAACAAGATACAAAGCATTAGAACATGTTAAAAACACCACAGCCTTATTAAATGCAGACTACTTTGGGAACGGAAGCAGGATTCATCATGTCATCATTTAAAGACCAGATATACAATGGTGGTAAACCATTAAGTGTAGGATGTCCTGCAGCTGCAGCAAATGGAAAGTTAAACAAGACGCAAAAGTTTTAAAGTAAAAACGGATGATAGCTCTGTAAACCAGTGTGGTTCTGCACTAATGTGATTTATAATAACTGTAGTTATGCCACACTAGTGGCCTATTACTTGCGTTAACAACTATAATATGTTCTGCACAGTCCAAAGTGGCTCATATTTCAGTAAAATTGGAAATAACAGAAGAATATAGTTTCTCTTTAAAAAAAAAAAAAAAAAAAAATAACGAGAATTCTTTAACTTGGTTTGTTTCATTGACTGTCTTCTCACTTGAAGACTATTTGCCTGGTCTGATTTTGTTTTGCCCCTTCTTTTGTTAAATACTACTCAAATATTTTGCCAGGATTATCCTCCTTTAAAATTGTATCATCAGCGTAGCAGTCTCCCATATTCTTGTTTAATTATTACTTACTTTTGTGGCCATACTGACATCTAATAGGTTGTCCAGTCAATAAGCTTTTTTTATTTTTTATTTTTTTATTTTCTTCAATTTTTTTTTCGCATTAATTTCCCCCCCTCTCCCCCATAAAAGTTGTGGTCATCGGAGCCCTGGCCGGCGGCTTTGGAGGCTTTATGTGGTACAAGAAAAACAGCAAAAAGGGAAAGCGGTAAAATTGTGTTTTATTAAACTTTGCTGACTAACCCTCGAAAAAGCTTTGTCCTTTGTGTTGTTTGCTTCTCAGGCTACCCATTAGTTTTCCAGCTTTTCTTTCTATCCAAGCTTTCTATAATCTTAGTGTTGCATGCTGAAACTTTGTGCTTGTTGTAAGGCTTCCTGGATAATGAATTTCTCTACTACAGTGTTATTTTATGTAGCATGTAGTGTTTTAAAATATTGAATGATGAGGTGAGTAGTGGTTTAAATTGTGTTGTTACATACAATATTTTATACATGTTGATTCACTGCTGTGAATGCCATGACAGGAATTTTGTTTCATTTGCATTAGCTTATGGCTTATGTACCACAGCTAATTCTTAAATTTTAAGGCTGTGAATATGGTCAAAGAAATACATCTGATTTGTAATATTTTAAAGAGAAGAAAACTTTTTATTGACTAAATTTATCTGTAAAATAGGAAGTGTGTGTGTCATACCAGTGACACATTTCCAGAGAAGTGTTGTATGAAATTCGGTGGCTTTCCTGTTGTGGACTTCAGAGTCTTACACTTAGGTGTTTCTCCTTGATTGCTTGGGAGGGTGAAGAAGTGGAAGTGGTGTCAACAGTGGAGTTTTATTTAGTACTGCCTTGTCATTTTACATAGATTACTACTTGTAGGTATTCTCATATTATATATTTACTGAAACTGAATAAGTCTTTCAGTTAAGTAATGATGTCATCATTTTGCCAGTCTCTGCTGTGTGTGCGTGTGTGCGCACGTGCGTGTGGGCGGGCGGTAGAAATGTGTGGTAGAAAGGGACTTGGCAAAGGGTATCAGGAGGTGAAGTAGAGGGTTAGGGAAAGACCTTGCTCAAATAGTGCTGACATCAAAACACAGTAGTCTCTCTTTGCATTGAAATGGGGCATAGTAGGAACTTAAACACTTATTTTTGGGGGAAATGCAATACTTCATATGAAGTTGTATTCAAATATTTATCATGTATTGGGGATGCACAGCGTTCAATTTGCTTTTAGGATCCATAATGTCTGCCATGAACTTGTAAAAATGAGGAGATTGTTAGTCAGTAAATGTTGTGGATGTTTTTGGGTTTTTTTTTTGTTGTTTTTTAAATAAATGTGACATGGGAGCATTTGGTGGTGGCATAATTATATCCTGCTGCACAATCTTATCACTCTTTGTATTTATAAGAGAAATATAAAGAGCCCAAATAGTATGTAGGCATTGTTTACATAGTATATTGTAATCTCTTTAGTTGCATGAAAGATTTTAATTACATTTTGGAACATTGATATTAATTCACTTTTTATTTTAGCTTTAATTTGAGTCTTTAAAAAAAGCCAAATGGGTTGTTATTGATAAAAATGTATTTATCTGCTGACAGGAATGAACAGGTAATATTTTGTATCTCATCAAACAAATTTGGCTGTTTTGACTATAAGAGGTGAAAGAGTAGCTGCCGGCACGGGTGCTGCTTGTGTGGGGTGGTCCTTGTGGATGAGTGGTATGTAGGCATGTGGTGGTTTCTGTGGACTTCTTCATTCCATGTAGCTTTCTGTTTGCCTGTTGTACATAATCAATAATGTTGACCAGTCATTACTGGATTACAGCGCTCGAAGAGGCAATACTGACAAAGATGCTACAAATGTTGGAGAGGAAGTACTGTAGCACTCTCGGTAAGATGATGGATCTTGAAGAACACTTGAGCTAATTTATGTAAAACAAACAAAAAACGAGATTAATGTGATAATGTAGATATACACGTCATATAATTTCACTCATGTCCATAATGTATGTTCAGTGATGGTCTTTTTTTCTTTTTCTACCTTGGCTGAACTTGTGAAACAACTGTTTTAGTACTCAAACATTTTTTCCCTTTCTCTACAGGTTTGCTGGGGGTTTTAGACTTTTCAAAAAAGTATATAATTACTCTTATTTTTTTACTGAATTTTATTTATTTTTTCAGTAAGCATGACAGCCTGGATATTCCACAACTACTTGCTGTGAAAACCGCTTCCTAAGAAGAATGCCAAAGGACCAGTCTTTGAATGTACATGCCCTCTGTGTACATGCATTTGCCCGAAGTTTCTGAGCACCTCTCTTAAAATTGGATTCCGAAGACCAAGAAACATCAGTGGATTGGGACATGTTATGCTTCGAGTGGCTTTTTGTTTTCTGATCATAACAAAGAAACTGATAAATATTTAGCGGAGAAGCTTCAATTCTATGTTGAATTTATCTGTTGCACTGTAGTAAAGGAACACAGCTTGACTATTGTAGCTCATTTACAGATGGTCTAAAATGAGCAAAATTGGCACACAATGTCTGTAACTACTCTTGTGAATTTCATAAATGTTAACCCAGTTGTTGGGTTTCCAAACCTGCCTGCAGTGTTTAGTCTTAAATAATGTCAGCACCTTGTTTTTTTTTTTTTGTTTTTTTTTTAATTTGCCAATGTAAGTTTGAGGATATGTGAAGACACTTCAATCATCCAGGAAAGGAAATCCCAAAAAGTTGTTTCTGTTCATCTGGACTCGTCTTTAGTCTCAACTGACTGCAGGTTTCCCAGATCTTACAAACCTAAAGTCAGCTGGGACTAAAGAAGTGAATGAAATGTTTCTCCCACTGGACATGCTACGATGAACAGAAACAACTTTTTGGGATTGAGTTTCAAGGTTTCATTGACAAGGGGGAGGAAAAAAAACAGTCATAAACTTGTATTTTATGTCTTTTAAACATTTGTGGATATCAGCCTGTCACTGCATGAGTTTTTGTTTTGTTTTTTAAATTGTCTTTTGACTACTTGCTGTTCAGGACATGAAGATGAATATTTTGAGTATTACTCAATTGCCTTGCTTAATATTTATTATTAAAATAAAAGAATCTGATTTTTAAGTTGGAACAAAATTTATAATAAAATCAATGACAACATTGCTGTGTGCTAAGCTCCTCTTGATAATGTTAATGTACACACACACACACGCTTTTACAGATTTATAAATGGATTAATAAATTCTAAATAAGTAGATTGTTGCTACTCAACAATACAAAAGTATTGAACCGCCACTAATTTTTTCATATGTTGCATTTTTAAAATAAATCTAAACATTCAAGTATGCTTGGAAATACAACATGTATTCAGTCTGTGCTTTTTGAAGAGCTTTTATTGCATGGTGGAACATAATGCGATGATACTTTGGGTTCAGAATTTTATCAGTTTTCCACACCACTCAATGAAATGCAGCTCCAAATTATGACAAAGCCTCCACCCTGTTTTATAAATGACTTGCAGTCACTCTACCTCTCTATTAACCACCTTTATACACATCAATAACAATATGAACCAAATATCTAAATTTGGATTCATCACTGTATTAGACCTTTTGTTAGTGATTTTCAGTTGAGTTCTTGTGTAATTTAGTGTTCCTCACACAGAATGGCTTCCTGACTGCCACCATTGCACTGAGACGATGGCTCGTCAATGAACAGCAGAGGCCTGACCCTTTTTTTGGTCCTCCAATTCTTCAGTTGTTTAAGGGTATATTGATATATCACGTTGTTGGGGCAGAAATGCTTTTTTTCACCAGTCAAACTGTGTTAGCTCTGGTATGTTCCACAGATAAAACTGAAATGTGAACATTTTTTTTTCCTGTGACAGGCTGCCTATTGAAAGAAAAATACCAATTTTGTCTTATGTGTTGGTACTACACTGGTTTTGATCTCTTGAGTTTCACCTCAAGGTGCCTCTTGTATACTTTGGATAATACGTCAGTTTTAAGTGGTTTAACAAATGAGAAAAGTATTTTCTATTTAATTATAAACATCCTAATTATGTCCTGGATTTTAACTATTTAACAATAAAAAAAGAAACATCACAAAAAACAGTTAAGGTCATGAAAATTAATTGAGATTTAGGAATTCAATGATGCATCCACTGCGTCCCCTGACCCTTGTTTACTTGGTATTGGATCGATACCAAAATATGCAGTATTGCACACCACTACTCTAGAGTTCCAATGTTGTATCTTAGTATTTTAAAAGACTAAAATCTTAGTGTGGTCATTCTGAGAAACAAATTTTAAGTGGGAACACAATAACAGGACAATGATGAGGCACAGCTACAGACTGCAAGAAAAATGTCGAAAAGAAGCTTTCAGCTGTTATTCTGTCATGAGAATATAATCCTGCTTAGCTGTTGTGGAAACATCTTGACAATAAGGTATGTAAGAAGTGCCCATTAAAAAATTCCAACTTGTGGCTCCTTGCTTCAAGTTGTGAAATTTCTCATCAATAAATACCACAGCGTTGTTGTCTCAAAGCAAAACCATTTCTGGTTTGAACCTCCTGCTTATCTAATACCTTTTTTGTGTGAGGCTTTTAATGTTCTCCAATGTTGCAACATCCCACCGTGCTGACATTCTTTTGGTGTTTCCAAAGAAACTGTAAATGTGAATGGTTAGTCAGGTGGTGCAATAGTGAACTATCCAGGTTGCACACTCCCTCTCGTTTCTCTGTGACTCTAAACCGGATAAGCAGTTAAGAAAGTGGGTGGATGGAAGTTAAAGGTTTCATTCAAAATCTGGGATCTTCTGGGTGACCCAAAACTTTTGAGTTGTATACCCCGAAAGACTCTTAAAAAAAATAAAATAAACATATCAATGTCTATAGATTCTACAAAGGCCATTTAAAAAAAAAACCAAAAAGCGGACCACTTCGTTGCAAAATCCTCCTCAAGGTAAGATGAGATCTGTCCTTCACTGTAACCGATTTCAAATGGTGCTAGAAACAGAAGCAGACTCTGAACACCGAAAGAAATCGGTCAACCTTGGAAAGAGGACAAAAAGCAGAAGCTGGCAAACGTCAGTGTAGACCAGAAGTTTGTAGTTCTGCGAGTGGTACTCCATCTTCCAGTGGTGACATTTCCATGTTGTACCTTTATCACCGGGCACTTCTTTTGACACCTCACAGCTGGTCATTGAAACTTACTTCCCGCCCCAAGAACACTGATTTCAAATGGTGCTAGATAGATGACAATACTCTAAGCCACCATCTGAAACCAGCTTCCAAAGGGGGAACCTCTGATGAAAGGCCGTCTTCTTTGGTGTAAAATTCAGCAGAATCTAGAACAGCCAGAAACATAAATTCAGTTTTAGTAGAAAACAGTGGAAAATAATAATTTAACATGGAAAAAGTTTACCAACAGATGTTTTTTCTTTTCACTATGAATTGGATTTAATATGAGCAAGCACTATGCACAACTTTGATAAAGTGGATGCGAGGAATATTTCACTAGAGCTGAAATGAAAAGATGAATGAAAGAACAAAGAAGCGGCACTGAGGCTGCATCTGATACACACATAGCTTCATATCTGCGTGTTCTGTAATTAACACGGAGCATAGGACAGATACGCCAGATGTGAAGTTCTCGCTGATATGGGAGTAAGTTGGGAGACAGCCTAGATTTAGAAGTCTGCAACAATATTCTTATATTGCATTAAAAATTGTCATAAAGTTCAGACAAACTGGGATACTCAACACATCCTTTTAAGATGACTTATTTTCACTGACACTGGATTAATTACTCTAAGATGACATATTTTCATCTGGTACCTAAAATGTTATTTAATATAGAAACAGGAGTCACACTCAGGAGGCAATGCTCACAGAACAGTTGGTAGCTCTGTGAATATAATGCTCTGTTCGCAGAAGCGAATTATGCGTTAACTAAACACCCACAAGAAAATGACACAACATCCATGGCATTTAATCACAAAAGAGTCGCACACTGGATGTGGGAAAGTCGACTTCCGCAAGATCACGCTGAAAGGAGCATTCAGAGGCTGTGTCATGTTAAGTCTTGGATTTAGAGGCTTTAACTTTTGTAAATAGAACAGTTCATTTTTAAAACAATGCTACGTCGGTGTCTCATGCTAATTCATGCCAGTGAAACAGTAAAAGGCACCGTCTCATATCTTGTTTCTAAATGGAAGAAGATGACAGTCCAAGGCAAGCTGAGGGACGTTAAGCGTGATCAACTATATGATGGTTTTGCTCGGGTTTGTACACACAAAGTAAGTTCGATTTGCTGACCTTGTTCAGAAATCGGAGAGAAGGGAAGCAGATAAAGAGAGAGAGATGAAATGAAAAGCACTGAGAAAGCACCAGAACACCTCTCCGTCTCAATCTATTTCTCTCTAACACGCCCACGCGGCTGATCTGCTACTTGATCCAAGCTTCGTGGATGTGTGATGGGCCAAAAAAGAACAGATACACAGAAAATCCTGCCACTGTACTGTATGTCTTTAACATACGGGCTCACCTGCAGCTCTATGCAAACAGACCTTGACAAATCCTCTTCTCTCGGTTGCTCAAAAGAATAGAGAGGATGATTGTATGCTGCTCTCCAGCCACTAAAAGAGAAAAGCAGGGAAGTAGCAGTCAATCGCAGACAATGCGAGCTGTGACGCAGAAACACGGCTATGAGACACTGGGAGGGTGGGGCAGCGACAGGTAGTGGCCAGTTCACCGACTTTGTGCCTCAACAAAGTACATAACCACCCAATCCTTTCTACGATCCTTGTTCTTTTTCTATTTTTGCTCTCTGCATGCAAATGAAATGGATTTTGCTTTAAAACTGCGAAAACACTCTCTGCCCTAATTCCTCCATCTTTACAAAGACAACTCCCACAAATACTACTTAGTCTTTAAACTGATTAAAAACCAAATCAGGGAGCCCTAGCATGAGCCTCAAAATATCAACTTTGATTTTCACAATGGGAGGAAGGACAAAATCCCCACGGCATTTACGAGCCCTTATCAGGCTTCAGACTGACCAAGCAAAACCATTTTGTTTGTTTGTTGCGGTTGGTTGTGTGTGAGGAAGAATACGGCTATGTGTGCGAGTGTGTTTGCGTGGTAGCCACAGTGACGGCTCTGATCAGAGGGCCTGTCTGTCTGTAGGTGTCTGGTTCCTTCCCCTGGCTGCCTCGACCCAACCCTGTGAGCTTTCTTTTTCGGGTTGTTTGTTGCTTGTGTGCCACTGGACCTGTTGTGTAATGCTTATAAAAGATTTAAAGGGACAGGAGGCCTTCAGAGAGCAGTTATCAACAGATTCACAGTGGAACTGTGAAGCACCTCGCGAATAACGACGATAAATACCAGTCCTTACTTCTCTGGGATTAAAATGCTGGGAGAAAACTGCAGTGAAACATGCATGATAAGTAACATTATTGCTTAGAGCTGTACTTGTCAAAACAAGTATGATCGGTCAATTTTATGCAGTGAACAAATACACGGTATTTTTTGTATCTGACAGTGCTACATTATGCCTTGTGTGGATGGACAGGGGGCACGACACACCACGACCCTTCTCAATATTTTTAACATAGCTGGAACTGAACCTTTAGTGGTGATGCTAGAAATCATGTTCTTCATAATCATCTTTACAAGGGGAACATTTTTAAAAAGCCGTGAGAGTAAAAAGCTTTTTACAGCATCAGCAGGTTTAGAATAGAGAGCGAGGCACAGACGCGACACTGACTCCAGAGGCAGGAGCTGCAATGCAGACCACTGAACAGCCACACGCGCTCTTGCATCACTTCAGAAATGTAGCATAGTGTGGACACTGGACTTCCAGCACAAAGGAACAGAAAACCGCTTTCCTCTGAGGATTTATATAATTGCTGAAGTTGCCATCTGCAGCATATAAGTACTCAGGTATCTGAGCGCCAGGGAGAGCGCTATGCACAAAATACTGATCAGCTCAGTCCATAGTAAACGACAAGGCCTCGTTTAACATTTTATTTCACAGGTCCTACAGTTTCCTTTGATTTTCAAGAAAGTAAAATATATGTCATTCTAAATGAGCAAGGTCCTGTAAGTGAATATGTAATGTGGTTTGAATACCTGAGGAAAAAAAAAGACATAATTCCTTTGATGTACCTCTAGTTCATAAATTCTAATTAAATCTGGTACAGCCTAGAGACTCTGTGCAAAGCACCTCGGAGGCAAAAATACGAAAACATATCTAGAAGCAAGGATAAGGAGAACACAGAATAAATATAACAGCTATCAAATAAACATATTTAAATGGACCTCTGTCGTTTCACACGTTAATAATAATAATGTTCATGCCTTAACAAAAGATATGAAAAGAATATTAATTTATATGAAATGAAATGAGAAACTTCTATGGATCCCAGTACCTTCTAATAAATGTGTACATGTTATAAGTTTTTAAAGATCTGAAATTCATATAACCTGTAAAACACGGTGCAAACAAGGCCCATAAGAGACAGGGACAGTCAGAAATGTCATTACTGTTTTGATCGTTACGTAACAAAAGAACTACTTGTAAAAACGCAGCTTTAAACAACTGATTTATCAACTGCCACTTTCCTAACTCTTTGGAACAATACAAAATCATATAAACATATAAGCTAAGGTTGTATCCATGGAAAAGTGTTTCTGCAACAGCAAAACAAAACAAAACAAAAAAAAAAAAAAGAGCCCTCCCCAATCAGTTAGGTATTGAACTCCAGCTACTTGCTTGCTAAAAACCAATAAAGTACTGCTGTGAAGCTCGTGGAGCCAGGGGAGCTCCTCCCATCCAATGAGAATTCAGCTTTGGCACGATGGCCTGTGATGCAGCAGCTTTAGGAAGTCCACTGCATGTGAACTGGAGAGAAGCCAAGGCAGAGTCACCAAGAGAACAAGGTAAACAACTTCCCTCTCGTCTCATCTATCCTTCTTTTATCAGTTTCTCTCTCTCTCTCTCTGAACCTGAGCCATGACATTTAGCTCTTTCCGCCTGTCCCTTTCTCCGAGAACAGGAGACGGATAAACAGACGGACAGAAATGGAGAGATACGAGCTGTGCACTGATTAAAGAGAAGTCCAGCCCATAAATGACTGCGTCATCATCCCGATCTCTCCTAACTACGCAGAAACAAATGTGTCCTGGGAAGGGTTTTGCCAGATCCCAGTAGCCCTTGAGGGTAAAAAAACAAAACAAATCACATGATAAAAGTGCCACTAGCCACATGCTGTTATCTGATACAGCTGGATCCTCAACAGTCTCTGCCATCACACATACATACATCTCTTCCTGGATGCTCACTCTTTGCTTCAGCTTCATCGTAAGCTAACCACAAAAAGTAGGCCTATAGTCAACAATGTGAATATGCGTATACGTACACATGTACTTCATATGCGTGGTGACAAAACAATAAAAAATAATGTCATTTGTGTGCCTAAATTTAACAACAAACTTATTCTGCAATTTCATTTCATTTTCTATGCTGTCCACGTTGCTGCATCTGTACACACAAGTAAATGCTGGTGTATTACACATGTAATACTCTGTTTCATAATAGGTCAGACAGCGCCACGCAACCACTATATTCACCTATTTCCACTAATGTAGCCATCCGGATTTCTTGAGGTGATGTTGACAAAAAGAAGAAGAAGGAAAAAAGAAGCGTTGTTCGAATGCCTCGATAATTCTCGGCAAAACATTCCTGACTGGGCTTCGGCGTGATATTAAGAACTCTCCAGAATATTCTTTTGTTAACCCTTTTGTCGCACCTCTGCCCACCCTACGCACACCTTACCCTGCTATCATAACAAGACCTAGTGAAACTATGTCACATCTTCAGCATCCATGTTGAAACTCCGGTATCAGCTCACAGGAACTACACAGCGCGCACACAAACACACACGCTCACACACACACACACACACACAGAAAGCAGCGACAGGCAGAGCAGATCAAAACTACCAAGGAGGAAGAGGAAGAGGAGGAGAAAGGCGAGGTTATCCGAAACCACTGTGTTCACTCCAGGTGGAAACCGACTGACGATGACTCTGGGCTTCTGTTATCTCAGCTTCTGTTTCTCCCGACATGAAAAAGTGACGTAGCAACTAATCCAAAATCTCTCTCTCTTTCTCACTCTCTGGCTTGCACTCCCTCCCTCTCTGTATCTCCCTCTGCTTGGCTCTTAAAACACACGCACTCTTTATTTTCATCTTGTTGCAACAGCAGAACTGCCATTAGATTGCTACTTCGAGCTAACACATATACACAGAAACAGAATAGACCCCACACAAATGCATATGTACGTGCGCGTTCACGCACACACACGCACAGCTGTGCACACGCGCGCTTAGCCACGCAATTCCTCTTCCTGAGTGTGACGCAGCACTTAATTCTCTGTGCTTTTGTACCACTGTTGTGGCTACACAACGCAGCCTCTTGATCAAGCTGAGACAGAAACACACTTGCTAGGTGCCAGAGAAGGCAAGTGAGCATGAGCAGACTGCAGTTAAAGGGACCCTACCACCAAGGCTCCCTCTCCCCCACTCTGTGACGTTGCTGTGTCCCCATTTCCCCCTATGTCCCTTATAATTGGGTCTCTCTCATTCCGCTGCCCTTCTCTCTGGCACTCTCCTCTCTGCTCTCGGCTAGAGACACACTCTGGCTTCTCTGTCTGTGAGGCAGAACTGACTGAGCCTCCTCGATCACCTGACAAGCCACTGGTTTTAAAGGCACATCACCAGAGTGTGTATCTGTTGCATAAGCACTAAAATGGTCCTTTGGCTTTTTAAAGCTGTCTAAGGAAGAATCCAACTTATCTCTGAAACAAACAGGACCCTGTTTAACACTGTGTGGCTATGCTGTATGTACCTAATATGGTGATTTACTGTAGATTCATTGTACAGGTTGTAGAATGCATATGGTTCCGCATTCAGTCGCCAAGGTCCAGATTAGAGAAGGAAAAATATATGTAGTGCAAAGTGACTGACCATCACATCCTGACTCTGACACATCAAGACCGTGAATAGCCCTACAACATATACTTCCTCTTTCAGTGCTCTCAACCTCAGCGCTGCCCTAAAGGACACACAGGGCACTGTGCTGTTAACCGTTTCATGTATATTGTGAAAAAGAATGTAAGCTTATACTTTAAAGTGATTACACTTTAAAATATAATAATAATAATAATAATAATAATAATAATAATGGATACTTTATTGATCCCCATGGGGAAATTACTTGTTTTTCTCTGCATTTGACCCATTCACTCAGTGAAGCAGTGGGCAGCCCACTAAGCAGGCGCCCGGGGAGCAGTGTGTAGGGACGGTACCTTGCTCAGGGGTACCTCAGGGTAGCCGTTAAGTGGATTCGAACTAAACATAAGATCTAAACATGGGTACTACGTTAGATGTCCTTAAAAGGACTGCGATTCCCAATTTATAAATAGTCTGCTTTGATTCAGTAAAACATTAGCTGAGTTTATTTTAAGAATTCGGGTTGCAGATTGTGTGATTGTTCACATACCTCGAACAGATGTTTCTTCATTTCTAATATAAATGAGACATTGGCACTGCAGGAGGATAAAAAGAGAAAGTTAAAAACAATAACCATTAAAATCATTCTGTTTACCTTATGAAACGACTCCAGACAATCTGTTAATATTCCATTAGACACGACACTTTACCTGAACTACAGTATGGTACCTTGTGAACACTACAACTGCTATTCCTACCGACTGCGGACGATACGACAAATTCACGCAATGGTCTGTGGAAAGAGATAAAAACAGACGGAGTATATTATTAGATACGAACTATAAATCTATATACAGACTAGGTGAATGTATTCACAGTGTCAATATACAAAATTAGTCTGAAGAAAGCTAAGCGTAACAAAAATGATATTTGAATCTATGCAAACAATACAGGAAGCAGCGTCCGGGCAGGGCGACAAGAGGAACAAGCCTGGTTCTGTCCCTTTTATGAGCTCATCTGTCCCTATTAGGTCTGTTCACATTTCAGAAGCATAAAGTGCCCTTTATAAACTAAACTGAAACAAAAGCTTTGTCTCAGCTACCGAAAGCCAAATAAAGTTTGCTTGTGATTTCACCACCACACCTATTTATATTAGAGATACACGGCAATGTTAACACTGAACTAGTGCTTTGATTAATAATTCATCATTTTTAAAAACACGGAGGAAAATGTTTAAGCCTAACATTATAACTGCAAGTTTGTACTCAAGTGCTGAAGTGGATGTCAACTATGTTTTGAGAATATTTTTTCTACTGCAGTCCGGTCACACTGATCTCCTAAACCTTTTAGTTTTACAGTGAGTTCAAAGGCTTCATTGAGCCTCTGAAGCACAAACTAAGCTCTCTATTTTTATGCCTTAAATTTTCCATTATTCTCCAGTTGCAAGTGTAGATTTCCAGCATTTCATGTGGCTGTAAATTTTCTTCCCTAAAGCACTTGTAGCTCGTGATGTCCTAATTCCCCACTGGAGCCCAAGAACACAGAGCCCACAGCTTCACCTTACAGGATTGAGAAAGAAGAGCATTGCTAAAAGAATCAGCTTTCACCCTCGAGCTATATGGGAAATGTAAGGGATCCGAGGGATCAAAGCATGTTTGCTCCGTGCAGACCGGTAGAAGTAGAGGGTATTGATCAGAGGATTGAGGTCTATCTGCTCCTCTAGGATGAAGATGTCCTGTGCATCTCTTGCAAAATAACTAGAAAAAGACTAAGAAGTATATTTTTCACGTTGAGCTTTACGCTATTAAGTGCAACACTTTATGTTAAGTTAACCTACTACTTTAAGATGCAGTATTTTTTTTACTTTAAGTTGCAGGTATTTCTAAACTTGGCCATCTACAAAACATAAACTTTCTAAAATTGAATAAAATGAAATAATTTCATTCATTTCCAATCTTTCTAGATATTCCAGCATTTTTGATAACTTGGGAAATGCTAAAGGGTCCAATCTGTAGCCCTCTAACAGGAACAGGAAGTTTTAGTGTGACAATGGTTGTGCTGACAGTTATATTATGTGACTTTAAGGGTACATGCTTTTAAAGTGTTGGTCCTTCCTGTCAGCTATTTATTCTCCTCATCCAGTGGGTAGTGTGTTAATTTTAGCCATGTCATCTATCAGCCATGCCTGTTCCACTTCCTAAACCTTAATCTCTCCCTTGGAAAGGTGCCCAGTCAGCTCCATTGATATTGTTTTCTGGCTGCAATGGGAACAAAGAATAAAAATCCTGAATGCAGCTGCGCATATTTTTGATCTCAGGCTAAAAAAGAAAAAGTCTAAAATCTATGTTGTCTTAAGTAAAACAAAACAGTTGTTACCTTTTATTACCTGGTTTCAAGTTGCCTCTCAGAAGTGTTAAGCATCAGTCGCTGTATCATGAAGAGACATCTGGCAGAGCTTTGCCATCGGAAGAAGCTCCTAAAAAACCATGTCAGATGGATAGATAAAAATATGATATGATCTAGAACAAAAATATTATTTAAAGGTCCATAGTTTTATATATCTAAAAACGATAAAGTAGGGTAACAAAAAGTAACATATTACATGTTAAAATGTGACATGTTGTTTGTAGGTATAATCACCAACTACTGGCCACACCCTTGACTTAACAACCTTCAAAAATATTGCAAATATCACACAGATACTTGACTTTTGGATAACATTTGATAAAAACAATGGACTACTGCTCTGTTCTGCCATTTGTTCTACAAAAAACTTGGCTGACCTGGTTTTCTGAGAAGTGTGCTGGTTCTCACCTTTCAAGGGAAGTTGAGCGTGTCTCTACTTTTGCTCTGTGAAAAGATAAACAGCAATATCAGCTGAGAGGTTAAGCATTTTTTATTTCTACGTTGAACTATGTCGTCTATTTTAACTACGTTAAATTCCAGAAACATTCCTATAGCATTTCAATCTCAACCCTGAAAATGGTCTCTTAATGTGCATTTGAAGACGTCAGCAACTCGAGTTGTTAAAAGGATTGCAGTCATTTGGAGGTTTCTAACATTACCAGGCACAAAAATGAATGAAAAATACATTCGTTACCCCTCATTTAGAAGCGCAAGCTGCTGTTTCACCCTCAATCTGTAGTGTTGCATCAATGCTTCCCAATATCTGACTCATTCCAAGAACAGTGTTTAGAGAACTTTCTTGCTTCAGAACAAACTGTTCTGTAACCCTGCATAAATACGCCATCTTTTGGTGATCGAAGGTATTGCCCTCTGACGGTTTGTTTACATCAGGAATAAAAAGTGCGTATGACAGAAACCTCTGGATGGATGGAGCTGAGTCAAGGCACTGGAACAACAGGGCACACAATAAACATCAACAAACAACAAAAAATGAGCCTTTAGAAATAAATCGGGAGCAAGTTTTGAAATTAGTAACTCAAGGATGTAATTTTGCTCATGAACAGCGGAAGAAAAAAAAAAAAACATCTTACATAATTTTAAGTTTTGTCATATTTTATTGTTTATTTTCTATTACTTTCAACATGACAGTTTAAACATGTTAAGAATAAATTGTGCTATATTAGCGTGACGCACTCTGACAGGTGCAATCATAACACAATTCAAAGTCAGTATATCACGCAAAGTGACTGGAGGAGTAGTAGCTTCTCTATGGTTTACCTATTATGAATTACAGTTTTCAAGGTAAACTAGTTTTACTCCGTGTTGTAACTTAATTTTAAACTTACTCAATCAAGACACTCATGCACATGACTACACGTCCTAAATTTCAATAATTTAAATTCTGCACCCGAAATGACAAACTAAAAGTCACAAACAAACACGTTATCAACATCTTTCTCGAAAACAAATTATTACGCAGTACCGCATGGATGCACGGACCACTCACTCCGGGGGTAAATTGAAGTGCGCAACATCCTCCTGCAGTAAGCATCCAGCACACCTTCCCACCCAACTCTGCCCCTCTCACTGTCTCCGAAGAAAATGAGCCACAAATGCGCACAGACATGTTTTATAAGGGAACAGTTTGTAACAAATACTTTTTCTCTTTTTTTTTCTAAATTATTTCCGGGTAACGTTGGGAAGCAACCCTGGAAACTGCGCACTGCACTATAATAATCATATCACGTTCATGCGTAATTTTTAATCGGCCTTTAATAAAACGAAACATAGCAACTGTTTTACGATTAGCTGTAGTTTTAAATAAGCAAAGCTCAACGCTAGTACAATTATATAACACAGAAAAAAAAAAACAACCCCCCCCCCCCCCCAAACAAACGAAGAACGTTAGTAAACATCACTAAAACAGCTCATCACCCAGAGTAGGGGCACTATAGCCTATATACATACAGATTATGTTACATGACTCATAGGAGCAGCCGGTAGATGTAAATAAACAGTTTCTTCCTGAAGATCTGATGATGAGGCTGCTTACCGACAGCGACTCTTTCGCAACCTCTCCGGTTCACTATAACTGCTTCTTCGTCGCTGATATAACCTCCCATCAACCTCTTGGTTAACATTGGCTCCAGAGTGGTCCCTTGCCCTAATGAAAACCCGTAGTCCATCGACATTTTCACAGCAACAGAATTCAACCACGCCCACTCGCACACACCCCCGTTTTCTGATTGGACGGGGCTCTGAAATACGTCGACAGGATCACGTGGTCTTGACGCATGTTTACAAACAGGCACGGGGCGGAAGTCGATACGGGCGAAGGGAGAAGAGTCCTTTCGGGAAACTTCCGGTTTAAATACGAAGTAAGAGGACATTGATATGTTGAATATATGATTAATAAGAATTTCCAAGCTCACGCAGCTGTTTATTCTGGAAAAATTGGCCTAATATGCGACGCAACGTTATCTCACTGCGTAGTAAAAACACTGCATCAACAGTGCTTTGAAAAACTCTCCAGCCATCCATTGTTTCTTAATGTTGTTTTTAAGGAGTGAGACTTTCTTGTATTTTTAAGTGGGCTTGGGGAAAACTTCTACAGGCTTTCTGAGGATCTTCCAATTTTTTTTAAACCACTTAAAACGAATCTGTGAATGATTCAAGCAGGAGAAGACTGACGGAAGGGATGAATCAGTGATATGTCTACATGTAAAAGACAACTTCGTAAAGAAGCAACTTTAAATTGTATTTTTAAGGACTAGTGGTCTGCCAAAAAAAAAGAAAAAGCCATTTTTTAGCTGAATCTATGAAAAATATCAAGATAACAATGGGGCAGGCATGGGTCTCCCACACTGTGGGGAAAGAACTGCCAGATTTTGACCCATCATGAAGCAGTCTGATTGAAAAGGGGCTCAGCTTTTAGCATGATAATGAACCAGAAAAATGCTGCTAATGCACAAAGGCATACATAGAAAACACACTAGAGAAAACTATCAGTCATCGACTGTACCTCAACATTATTGCAGTACTGTTGGATGATCTTTGACCTTTGAACATTCTTCAAGAAGCCTGGAGAACTACTACTTAACGACTACTTAAAAAAATGGCAAGAAAGCTTGTTCAAGACATTTGATGAAGTTTAATGAAGAAAAAAATGTGTTCAATACAAATGTTGACTTTCAAGCTCATTAGAATTATACAGATTCTGTTTTTGCCTTATATATTTTATTTCCATATGCGTTTTAACAAAGCCCCATATTTCTAGTTTCCCACCAAATTATAAAGAAATGAAAGACAGCCTAAGACTTTTGAACAGTACTGTATGTAAAAGCTATTCAAATACAGTGTAATGAAAAAGGAATTTGTCTTCTTACTGATTTTGTCAATTTCTCTATTTTAAACTAAACTGTTTCAGTTCAACAGAAAACAATAATTATAAAAGTCCTGGAACAAGCTTTTAATGATAGTTATATTTATTAAACTAAAAAAGGAAACTATTCTACCACTTAGTTTATCACATAGCTTAATGTTGGCTAAACAGTCTCACCGGTACCTTGCTGTCCCAAAATTAAATAGAAACAATAGAAGAAGATAAAAGGAAAGAAGCTGATTGAAATATATATCTGGAAAGGCCTACAAAACTTTGGATACATTGTCCACACACAGAAATGACTTGGAACAACATTTACCTTTCCCAGGAGTGGCAGCTTATCCAAAAATCCTTCTGTGACAGCTCATTGAGGAAGTTACAAGATATCTAATGAAAGCATACAAGGAGCAGGCTGTTTCATATCAGTAAAGGTCAGACTTCACTGATCAAAAGACAGTGGAAAATCAGCTATGGAACAGTGGCAGTGCAAAAACAATTGCTAACCAATAAGAATACAAAAGGCTTTTGTGAATTTGCCAAAACACAAACTGAGGATCCTTAAATCTTTTTTGTAGATGGGAGAGTGCTCCGTCCACCCAGTGGTTGAAAATTCAACTGCTCAATAGAAAGTGGTCTCATTATATTTTGGGTAAATCAAACACAAAATTCTATAAACAGAACATAATATGTATTACGATGAAACATGGAGGTGGCAAACTAAAGTTATTGGGGTGTCTTTGCTTAGGTAGCATTATTAGAAGGCATAGCACACATTTACACTGCAGATGATAACCAGCCTCATCTATCCATGAAATCCGATGGCAAACACCAAAACCTTTAGTTAATCCGAAATGCTGCAGTGAGAGTACTGATAGGGGCTAGAAAGAGAGCATATTTCTCCCATATTGGCTTATCTTCATTCACTCTGTTAAATCCAAAATTGGTCTTGAACAACCCCATCTTATCTTAAAAATGCCATAGTACCATATCGCCCCAGTAGGGCACTTTGCTCTCAGACTGATGGGTATCAGTCTGAGAGTATTACACTGTACAATAGGAGGCAGAGCTTTAGGCCCCTCTTCTGTGCAACGAGTTTAGATTTTGGGGAACAGGTGCTCTGTCTACTTTTAAGATTAGGCTTAAAAGTTTATGATAAAGCTTGTAGTTAAGGCTGGATCAGGTGACCCTGAAACCTCCCTGCTGCAATGAGCCTAGGCTGCTAAGGGCCTCACGTGATGGGAGTTTTTCCTCCCCACTGTTTCCAAGTGCTGCTCATCGGAGATCATCTGACTCATGGGTTGTTGGTTTTTTTTGTATTACTGTAGGGTCTTCACCTTACAATCACTTTGAGGCAAGTGCTGTTGTGATTTGGCGCTATATAAATAAAAATGAATTGGGTGAACTGCTATCAGTCCCTGAGCTGAAACTCAAGCAAAGTTGGGTAATGCACAGCCTCAATGATCCCAAGCATAAGACCAGATTCACCTTTAAATGTCTCAAAAGGAATACAATTTAAGCTTCTGGAGTTCACTCATCAAAGCCCAGGCCTAGACATAATCAGTGGACTATAAAAGCACAGTTCATCTACTAAAACCCTCCAGTGTCAGCTGAACCAAATAAAGGGTCAACTTCTGTGCCACTTGTCCAACGATTAGCACGTACATCCAATAAGTAAATAAATAAATAAAATCAGGAGCATGAAAAAATACACGTTTCATGTAAAACTAAATACCTAAATGAAGCAATAATGCTATTTTGGTACACATTTGGGATGCGAAATGACTTTACACAGTCATCAGTGCGCCGTTTAATATTTCAAATGTACTTACTTGTTTCGGTGTGACCACAAGTGGACATGCGTGTTTTTCAAATGTCCTCACGTCCTGGGTCTCTACTTGTTCCCCATTCAGCCGTTGAATTAGCGATAGCAAGGCTATTTCCACACAACGCACTCGCTGCATCGAAGCCTCGTCTATATTTAAATTAAATGCGCAGCATTTCTGTGCTAATTGCTAGCCTTCTTCCACAGACACGAACGCATCCGTCTGACAGGTTGGTCTTAAAAAAACAACCCAAAGCTAATCTAGCTCAACTCCTAGCCTGGCAGTTTCCCAATTTCTATAAAAACTTCGAGCTTGGCCAAATAATGTCCGAAGGCTATTAAGAGTAATAAAATTATCTGTAGTGATTTCCTCCTTAAGATACATTTGACCACATATTATGAGAATTTACCAGTAATTTCTGGTGCACACTTTCTAGTGCTAAGGTCAATAACACGACACTGTATCATGTTAAAAAAATTAAGCGTTTGAAGATGTTAAGCTTCTTAATTTCTCATCTGGTGCTGTATAATAGTGACACTGTGATGTCTCCTCTTCTTCCTGAGGTTGGTTAGGGTTGTACGTTATCAGTGGTGGTGGTATGATATAGTTTCACCAGCATTGAATCTAGTGGATCGACTCATATCAAAGGAGGAAAGAAGAAAAAATAGGGGCAGAAGAGAGAACCAAAAACTGAGTTTTAACACATTCACACATTATATAAACATAAAATTGGACTCACATGTTCAAAAGTAAGCATGCATTTTTTTTAATAGCCTGGAATCATCTCAGTGTGAAAGTAAAGTAAATGTGAAGTAAATGAGAGAATCCATTGTTGGATCGGCAGCACTTTTCCCCGGTCGGATTGACTTGCAGGTGTGCACTTGGCTGAAGTGTGCGAAGAAACTGTAGTCCATGTATCTCACATGGTATGGCCGTGGATTGGGCATAGCTCCCTGGATCACAGCGGGACACTCACCTGATACATGGATGTCTCTGTTCCTTTGGCTTCTCTCACTATGCAGCAAATTACCCTCTATTTGTGTGTGACATCTTTTAAGATACTACTGCGTAACTTGCTTCTTGTTTTCAGTAGCAAACTTGCGGAGGGTCCCTCTATTTGTGTGTGACATCTTTTAAGATACTACTGCGTAACTTGCTTCTTGTTTTCAGTAGCAAACTTGCGGAGGGTGTTGCATAAGAGGAGGTTTCGGTTCTGGTAGCCGCATCCATCTCTTCACAGGATGTATTCTTTATATGAGGAGTTTTCTTCAAGAAAACGTACAATGCATGAAGCAAACTTACTGGCAGAGAGGCCAATAACTCAAATGGCAAAGGTAAATTGTTGCATCACATGATGCCTTGTCATAGATGGTAAAGTTATGTGCGCTTAGTTTTGTTTTATAAAAAACAAAAGGCAAAAGCTTGAAGCTTGTGGCAGAGCAGGGAGACCCTGTAGGTCAATACATGTAACCACTTGGCTTTTTTGTTGTCAGTTTCCTTCATAGCCTACACAGTCTTTTTTCATGCGTCATTCGTCCCACATGGCAGCACTGTTGTTCCCTGCTTTAAATGCACAAAAAGTATACTAGGGACAGATTTAAGTCTTTTAATATTTTTTGAACACTTGCATTGACAGAGACTGGATTCCACACTGGATTTAATGGTTTGCAGAGGAGTGTGTGAAGGTACAGTGACCTACAGGGATGCTCCAGAAGAAAGGTCTTGAGGAAGTCCTGCTGTTCTGTCTAACTCCTCACCTTTGCTTTCTACGTCTTCTCTGGAATTTTCCCTCTTCTTCCTACCCACTTCAAAAAACACCACTGCTTAATGCCAAAGATCAACAGGAGTATTTGCTGGCAAACTGATTCTTCTACCGTCCACCACAAGGTGGCAAAAAAACTGATGTTGACCTCCTGGGTTCAGTTGCTTCTGTTCATCACTGGTTCACACTGCTCTCCTACACCAGCGGTTTAACAAAGTGTTTCCTTTCAGTCCAGTTTGTCCCCAAAATACTAGTATAAGACCGGCCTCTCATTCAGATTTTTTTCTGGACATTCATCCAGGTCCTTGGATTTGCCCTCTTTCTTGGCCTTCCCCGACAAGCCACACTGTGTTAACCTACATCAACATATTCACCTAGCACAATGGCAGCAGAAGATTCATATTCATTACTTTCAAGTAAATAAAAAAAGATTGCAGAACATAGGATTTGATTTAGTGTTTTACCCAACGTCAACATAGTTGAGCACTGCTTTAGTCTGCATAAATTAATTCTTCTTAAACTTTGTTAGTACTGTTTGTTCTTCGTGTTCTCTTTTCTGACATCACAACAAGATGAGTAATAAAAACACAGCTTCATGGTTTAACATAGATTATTGATTGGACCGAGACCTGTGAAGCACTTTGAATTGCATTTTTTTTTTTAAAGCAAAGGCTCTATAAATCTACTACATTTATTTTCATTAGTTATTTGAGTTCTTACACCTGAGAGTAGACACAGCAGAATGAGCACATTACATTTATAAAAAGTCAAAAGTGGCGATACATGTTTTTTGATGGACAGCAATGCTATGTTGGCACATCCAGCTGGTAAGTTCAGTGAGTAGCTACTTTTCAATTTTAAGATGTTCCTGTAACTTTTTTCCGTACAGTTTCCCCGTGTTGGCTCTATGAAGATTAATTTGTTTTTAAATCATTTTATTATCAGGCACAAAGAGATAGATTAACTGGATCTTTTACCTCCAGTACCAAGGCATTAATGTATAATATTTCTGCAGATATTAGGCTTGAATGTTGCTGTCTCTTCATTGTTGGCCATTCCTCTGTGGAAAATTATGCTTGAAAAAACTGATCATCAAGTTGTAGAGTCAAGTGAAGAATGTCCATATGTTGAGCTGATGGTGAACAGCAGCAGTAGCTGTGTCTGTCGGCCTGCTTCCGGAGAGAACAAAAAAAAAGAATAGGCTGTTTATTGCGTTTTTAACTTTGAGTTTGCAGTTTGGCCCTAAGGCCACAGCAGGGGGCATCCTAACCCAACAATATCACATTTACTTTCCAGTCCATTCTTAACTCTAGTTTGGAAAAGCACCTCATGCAAGTCACTTGAAGAATGTTGTGTTTCTGTATACACCTACTTTATAGTGGGTAGCTGAGAAGTGTTTTGAGGCTAAAATGAGGTATTTTTTATTAGCCTAATAAATTAGACCTAAAATGTGGGGTTATTGTGTAGTTTGTCTGGTGTAGTGATTTTGTAAACTCGTAACTGGTTTTGTAAATAATTGTTCTACTGCAATCAACTGTGCTCAGGCTTACTACAGTTTACTAAAGGGTGATATGTGCCTTCTGGATTGTTGCATCACTGGAAACAAGAGGCAATGTTTTCCAGATTCTTTCCTACAGCAGATGTTGGTAATAGACAACAATATCACAGAGAGATTTGCAGGAAACAGATGGAATATCAATTCAAGTTTCCGTTGTTACATGTTGTCTTGGTTTCTATGGAGACAAAATGTGAAATATCACCTTTTCAGTTTGAATTCGTTACTTTCAAAATGCACCACAGAAAAATCCTCAGAAAAATCTATTGCAAACTATTGTATGACCTGAAATGACTTAACAAGAGTTTAAATAAAGGAATAATCTAATCCCATTTATGAAAATAAGATGTAGTTTGAGATTTAAATAGTGTCCTAGTATTACTGACTTTTAAAAAAGAACCAATAAAAACTGCATTTAAAACCATAATGTACACAATGACAGTCTGGTCAATCCCTTATGTGTGCACATTAGTCAGGGAAACCCCATATTTGTCTTCAAAAGAACACCTACCTTTAATGTGGATCCCAGCTTTGAAACTGCAAATTACATTTCCCCAATGCATGTTTTTTTAAACTATGTTCAAGTATCTTAGGTTTCTCTCCGGTTGCTGTGGATTGCTGTGGCCCTTTCACCACTTCTAAAATGCCAGTAAAAAAGCGGCTCACATTTCTTTAACTTCCTCCTGTCATGTTTAGACACCCATTCACATCCTTCCTAACTGCATTTGGTACTTCAACAGTAAGTTGTTGTTTGACTGTCAGGCAACGGTTGGTACGCTCTGTATTTCAAACTGTCACAACTGTAACAGCTGTAATAATTACGGTGGTTAGCACGGTTGCCTCACAGCATAAAGGTTCTGAGTTCAATTCCACCATCAGTCATTCTATGTGGAGTTTACATGTTCTCCCTGTGTTTGCATGCTCTGGTACTCTGGCTTCCTCCCACAGTCCAAATACATGCTGTTCGTGCAGATAGGTTAACTGGAAACTCTAAATTGCGGGAATGTGAGTGCGAGTCTGTGTCTATGTGTTAGACTGGCAACCTGTCCAGGGTGTACCCTGCCTCTCGCCCTGAGACAGCTGGGATAGGCTACAGCCCCCCACCCTGAAAAAGGATAAGCAAAAGAGATGGATAATAGTTGTAATTGTATATGTAGAGAAGTAAAAATTGCATTTTTTTTCTCTCTTTGTCAGGTAAATCTGTTCAGTGACTTGTATACACAGATATCCAATCAACCAAGCTCATGTGAGCAACTCAAAGCATTTAGGCTTACTGACATGTTAAAGATTGTTGTTGCTTGAGGTTTCTCTGAGTATTTCATGAATTTGATCAGTGGTCTTTGATCAGTGGTCATGAGCATTTGCATAATCATGATGAAGGAACTGACCTCCCAGCCCATTGTTCATTCAATGAGCTGGTTTCAGTCATTATGCAAGTGTACTGTTTACAAGATTGGGGAAACCTGCAGTCAGCTGAGACTGAAGAAGTCACTTGGATGAGTGACGAAACGTTTCTCCCACTGAAAACGCTACGTCCAGATGAACAGAGTCAACTTTTGGAGATTTCATGAATTAATAATTTAGTGGGATTTTCCCCACATAATTTCTACACTTTACAGAGAATGATCTGAAAAATAGAAAATATCCACTGAGCAGTAGTTCAATGGATATTTTCACCTTAAGAACAGGAAACTTAGGCTAAAATTAACCTAAACTCACCAAAACTGGGCAATAGAAGACTGGAAAAACATTGCCTGGTAATGGTTAGAATTTGGAGTAAACAACACAAAGCATGGATCCATCCTGCCTTGTATCAACGGTTCAGACTGGTGATGGTGGAGTTTTGAGTATTTTCTTAGAACACATTGGGCCCCTTTGTACCATTTGATGCTCATTCAAATACCACAGCCACTCGAGTATTGTTGCTGACTATATCTATCTCTTTATGCCCACAATATACCCATCCATGCATGCATTTGCTTCCGCTTATCAGTGTCGTGGGGGGTGCTGGAGCCTATCCCATCTGGGACAATATACCCATCTATGTTATAAAGCTAAACATAGCTTTATAACATAGATGGTTTTGCACCAAACTGGTTTCTTGAACATGACAGTGACTTCACTGGCCTATGCAGTCACCAGATTTCAATCCAGTTGAACACTTCTGGGATGTGGTTGAATGGAAAATTTGCATCATGGATGTGTAGTTGACAAATCTGCAGCAACTACATGATGTCAGTTCAATATGGACAAAATCTCTGAAAAATGTAGTTGTCAGTAATTGCAATTTGAACCACACTGGTGGATGAGAACAAAACCAATCATTGCAGTCTCTCTAACACCAGGCACCTTGTGCATAGTAACTTGGTCCGGTTAAATGCACCTCTTAAGAAGTATCATCATACATGAATCACAAGGAGGGGAACATGTTAATTTTAAAGTAAATTTTAAGTTAACCAGCCATGTTTGAAAAACCTTAGAAGGTTGTTTAAAAGCAGTGTGCACTTGCTCCAACGCTTACATACGTTGTGGAAGTTTTCCATTAAATAAACCCTGCAGACAAGCGGTGAGCAGTAGCTAACATTCTTTAGTCAAGACAAAGAACAGAAAACCAAGCTTGGTGGAGAGCATGCATGATCGTGGGGCAGACGGTCAGCAGATTCTCTCTCTGAGCCTAGCATGGCTCTTAGTTAAATACCTTGTCCAGGAACAAAAGGCAGTACACAGCTATTTCACACCTTAAGGTTCACACTCCCTTGCTACCTCCCAGAGTCTCTGAAGAGACAAAAGATTCTTCCTGTGGAGTTTTCTGCTTCCCCCAACTTCCTTATCAGACCCCCACCCTCTGTCTAACTGCATGAGTGTGAGACATGCTAAAATCCAGTTGCACCAAGGCATTATACAATAAAATAATGTGATTAATACATAAATAAAAGAAATTCTTATACACATATCACAAATGGGCATCAATGAGATTCCAAATTTGGTGAATGCGACATTAAAAAAAAACATTGTTTTTTATTAAAGGCTTTCTCTTTTTCAGATGTAATGAATGAATCCAAAAGAAAACAGAATATCTGTTTCACTGTATCCACATTGGGATTTAGAGCTCTCTGCCATAACTGAATAAACGGTAGGAATACTGTATATGACTAAAGAGAGTATGTTATCACGGTCAAAGCCTCAGAGAGTCACTTTCTTTTCTTTTTTCTTTTTTTTTTTTGCCTGTCCCGTTTGGCTCTTTTGCCATCAGAATTGTTGTCTAAAGGCAAAGAAAGATG
This sequence comes from Rhamphochromis longiceps, assembly GCF_057381845.1. Taxonomy (NCBI): domain Eukaryota; kingdom Metazoa; phylum Chordata; class Actinopteri; order Cichliformes; family Cichlidae; genus Rhamphochromis; species Rhamphochromis longiceps. The sequence continues at coordinate 31,840,720 of NC_140576.1, read as the reverse complement.
CCCAACGGATTTACTTTACCAAATTGACCATCCCAGCCTTGCCGTAATGGTCCATTTGATTCACCTTTTATTGTTTATTTTATTTTCACTTACTGAATACGGGACAGACTTGACTGGGGGAAAGAAGGGGAGAAAGAAAGAGGGAAAGAGAAACAGCTGAGAAGAGGGACGGGGGAGAAGGGCAAAAGACAAAAACCAACAGAACGGGCAGAGAAAAAAAATGCATATATCAATCACCTGGGTCACCTGCTGAGAAAGAAAAAAGAAAACAAGCAGAAGAGAACAAGAGTAATAGAATAAACAACATCACAATGATATATGGGAATATGACAGTAAATACTAAATATTAAACATTATTGTGCAGCACATAAGATCAACAGAACACAGTGTGCTTTGAGGTAGGAGCCAAAAAGGGTGTAGTTTGTGGGTGTGATCACCCGTGTGTACACCTGTGAGCATGGACGCGCTTGTTTTTTGTTTTTTAAAAGGTTCCTTCATGTAATAATCTGCTAGAGGGTGTGGGGGGGCCACAGCCCCGTCCTTCAGGGCATGAAGCAGGTATGGAGGAGATCAAAACTCCAGACATCCAGAGGCCCCCAGAACACAAGAGACCAAGGAAGACCAACAGAGGGGCAGCTGCGCCACTGTCCCAGAAAGAGCTGAGGAGAGTCCCAGATGAGGGCTCACCCAGCAGCCGCGGAGCAGAAGCCAGGGGGAGTTGCAGTGACGCGCCCGTGAGCTCCGCCGGCAGCCAGCTGCGCCTGAGTGACCGAGCCCCAGGCCGAGAGGCCGGGGGCACCCCACCTCCGAAGTGGCCCGAGCGAGCCCCAGGCTCCAGGCCCCGATAAGCGGCCGCCAAGGAGTGAGCCGGTGTGTACCTGGACGCCCACCCCCGGACACAAAGAACCACCAACGCACCGATGTCTGAGGGGGTCCGCCACTGGCAGGGGAAGTGGTGGTAGGGGGAGATAGGCCTCCATACCTTGGAGGGCCTGAGATGTCCCCAGAGAGGTGGCGCCTGACACCCAACCTGACATATAGACACAGACATACAGGCACACACAGATACAAACATCCATTCCCACCCTCATGCTCTCATATGCACTTACTCCACACTCAACCAACGTGGAGACAGACATAAAGAGACGTTGTACACACGATCACACTCCCCAAGCGTACTCTACAAACCGGGTCTAGGTGCCCTTGCCCCTGGAGGGGGGAACTGCACCCAGACCCAGGTGGTGTTACCCTTTTCCCTACGGTGGGGGGAGACAGACCGCCCCGACTCTGCAGCAGCAGGAAGGCCCCACACTCCAGACCGCAGTCGGACGGCCAACTCCTCCTCCTAGCCCCCCCGCTCCAGCAGGTCGCAGAGAATGGGGGTGAGAGAAGACTCCAAACCTCCCTCCACCCGCTCATTGTAGTGTTGATGCATGTGTGTTCTAAGGTGCATTTAAAACCCAGGAGGGCTTGGAGCTACTTGCCAGAGAGCAGCAGGTAAGCGCATGGTCCCTCCTGCTAGCCCTCAATGTCTACGTGTATTTAAAATTGAGAGGTGGGCAACGATGCCAGGGGTGGGGTGTACACCCTGATGGTACTTTGGACTCCGTGTATCGTGCCCACCCCCAAGACCCTATATGTATGTGTAATGAGAGTGTGAGTAATGTGAATGTCTAAGTTGTGGGATAAAATTGAGGCAGAGGCAGCCAGAAGGGGACAGGGGGGGGGGGGGGGGGGGGGTAGCCTCCTCTGCACCCTGGTGACATACCCCTACTCCAAGGTCCTGCATGTGTGGGTGGTTGTGGTGGAGCGGGAAGAGGGAGGCAGCTGGAGATGGGGAGGGGAGGGAAGGAAGGGAGGGGCAAGTGACCCTTCCCTGGGGCCAGCTCCCCTGCTGACCCCAGTAGGCACCCCCATACTCCGCGACCCGCCAGGGAAAGGGGGCCCAGGCCCATCCAGACCGGGGCCCAGCGCAGCAGCGCCTCCCGGCCCCACAGAACCCCGGACAGTCCTCCCAACCCCACCACAGAGAAAACTGCACCCACCCCACCATCCACTCATCTTCCAGACTACATAAGACAGTAAACGCCCAGGCTGAGATCTTCCTCCACCTCTCCTGTATCTCCCCCTCCTGCAGAGGGAGCTCCTGAAGAGAGGAAAGCTGCAAGATGTGACAATCTCCCCCACCAGTTGAAGAGCCCCCCAGGTGGCTCGATGCACCGGCGGCACCCCGCTCCAGGGCTGGGCCCCCATGCACCCACCCGCCCACAACCCCGGCAACACACCAACCAGGACCCAAGCCCCCGAGGCCCGGTCCGGGTCCCAGCCCAGAGACGGAGCGCCCCCAGAACCTCACGCCCATCCCGGACCCACCCAGGGGCAGCCAGGCTACCAGGTCAGTAACCCACGTCCGTCAGCACAGACCCTCCCCTAGCCCCGCTGCACGCAGCCGCGAGGAAACAGTCACCTGAGAGCCAACAGAGCCCCTAACCGGACATGACCGCTACCCCGGGTTGAGCCCCCCAAGGAAGATGCCTCCGGGGAACCCCCCGACGCCCTAAGCCTGAGAGAGAGAGTCACTTTCTTATGCACAGTTGTTTTGTTAATACAGCTCACATAATAATCCAGATATTTGCAAGCTGCAGGCATTCTTTATTGTATTTTCTCCTTGAAGACACATTAACTTAGATATTCCAGGTTAAATGTATTGTGCAGTATGAAGTTGATTTTTCTGTTAGCAATGACCTTTTCATGAACCTTTACATTTATCAGTCTTTATATGCTCAGTGTGCAGGCCACACCTTCTGACCTCAGGGTCCCACAAAGTCTCTCGAGTGCTCTACTTTTCCTCCAGCCTCCCATTCCAACCAATATTATCTTACCATTAAGGAGTTTAGAAGGGCTGAGCTTTGGCGTGGAGAAAGAAAACATGACGTATTTGACAGCTGTAACTATGTTAAGGGGGGGATCATCCCCACAATAAAAACAACCAGCTGAGTTTAGTCCATCATTCCAGATTCCACGACACACATACACTACTCTTGGCCAAATCCAGGAGTATAGAGGGGTGGGGGGACTAAGATTTGGATGGGATAAAAGATGCGAAAGGAACAAGCTTGGAACTAGGGGACTTATGTGACTCTGAACAAAAGCTGAGAATTGGAAGGTTTGAACTGATACTCTGCAGGGGCATAGGGGTGGAAAATTCAAGGCTTAAACTACATTCTCATATGAGGTTCATGTTAATTCAGACAGTACTTCTTATTAATCTTTTCTTTCGAAACAGCTGATAGTGTTTTTTCTACAGCAATATGGAATCAGTGCTTTATTTGATTTCTTTTTTCAGTGCAGCATGCAGCTACAGTTAATTTACACTGCATCAGGACAAATGGAGGAAAACAAATGCAAAAAGTACATATCTTAAAACATGAACTAGAAACTTGGGAAATGAGTAAACATGTAAAAGCTGATGGAAACAACTTTAATTAGGCGTTTTCACATTGGTGGAGTGTGTTTCTTGAAAGTAGACGCTTAATAAATAATGTAATATTAGCCTGTCAAGTAGGTTGTAAATAACAGAGATACATGTCTGAGAGCATAGATAAAGCAATTTTAACATTTTCTGGGATTTGCACCTTTTAATTTGATGCTGTCTGACAGATGGCCAGTCTTAGACTTGACTACATTTAGTATGGTATGCGCTTCTTGCTGGCTTTACATTGTGACTTCATGTGGCAACAGGGTTGTCCTACGGCATTGCTAAATGGCATTGAGGACATATTTTCCTTTAGGGTGTGGAGAGGGACAGGCCAGGGTAGGAATTCATATGGGACCTGATCTTGTGATGGAATAAAGGCATGAATGTATGGGAAAAAATAGCTAAACTGTCTGTGTGGCAGAGAGCAACACGTAATACAGGGTGGGCCATTTATATGGATACGCCGTAATAAAATGGGAATGGTTGGTGATATTAAGGTCCTGTTTGTGGCACATTAGTATATGTGAGGGGGCAAACTCCTCAAGATGGGTGGTGACCATGGTGGCCATTTAGAAGTCAGCCATCTTGGATACAACCTTTGTTTTTTCAATAGGAAGAGGGCCATGTGACACATCAAACTTATTGGTAATGTCACAAGAAAAACAATGGTGTGCTTGGTTTCAACATAACTTTATTCTTTCATGAGTTATTTACAAGTTTCTCTTTGTTCACAGCCATTGACATGTCGAAGAGGTTAACACGTGAGGAGCGGATCGAAATTGTGTTGATATCTGGTGAACGCAGTAACCGGGTCATTGCAGCAGATTTCAATGCAAGACACCCTACGAGACCACCCATCTCCCATGCTACAGTTAGCAAACTGCTTGCTAAGTTTCGTGGAACTGGTTCAGTGTTGGATTTGCCAAAATGTGGAAGCAAGAAAACTGTCACTAATGAAGAAACATCAGTGGCTGTCCTAGCTTCATTCAGCAAGAGCCCACAGCGTAGCACTCGCCGCATGTCACTGGAGAGTGGCATTAGTCGAACATCCTTTCTGCGGATATTAGCTACTCACAAATGGCACCCTTACAAACTCCAGCTACTGCAGCATCTCAACGAAGATGACCCAGATCGGCCCCAGAATTTGCAGAATGGGCAAAACAAAAATTGGAACAGGACCCTCAGTTCACGCAGAAGATTTTGTTCAGTGATGAGGCAAACTTTTATGTGAATGGTGAAGTTAACAAACAAAACCACCGCTATTGGTCTGACACTAACTGGTTTGGTGTGGTATATGGGGTACAACGATAGTGGGTCCAGTCTTCATCAATGGAAACCTCAAGGCCACTGGATATTTGAAATTGCTACATGATGATGTGTTTCCCTCTTTATGCACTGAAGCATGTTCCCTGAGTTTTTCCAGCAGGATGGTGCACCACCACATTATGGGTGCCAGGTCCGAGCATTCCTAGATGAACAGTTTCCTAGAAAGTGGATTGGTCGTCGTGGGCCAGTTGAATGGCCCCCAAGGTCTTCTGATCTGACCCCCTTAGACTTTTATCTTTGGGGTCATCTGAAGGCAATTGTGAAGATACGAGATGTGCAGCACCTGAAACTACGGATACTGGATGCCTGTGCTGGCATTTCTCCTGCGGTGTTGCTATCAGTGTGTGAAGAGTGGGAGAAGAGGGTTGCATTGACAATCCAACACAATGGGCAGCACATAGAACTCATTTTATAAGTGGTTAGAAACTTGTAAATAACTCATGAAAGAATAAAGTTACATTGAAACCAAGCACACCATTGTTTTTCTTGTGACATTACCAATAAGTTTGATGTGTCACATGGCCCTCTTCCTATTGAAAAAACAAAAGTTGTATCCAAGATGGCCGACTTCTAAATGGCCACCATGGTCACCACCCATCTTGAGGAGTTTGTCCCCTCACATATACTAATGTGCCACAAACAGGACTTTAATATCACCAACCATTCCCATTTTATTACGGTGTATCCATATAAATGGCCCACCCTGTACATCAATATAATATTATAAATACTATACTAACAATATAACATGAATGTTTAAAGTAAATGTGTATAACCATGATGATGGCCTTGACTTTTAACTGACGTTTGACTCTGAGCATGTCCTGATCCATTCAACAAGACAGCTGGGGGATGTTTTTACTGCCCCACCCAAACTGTGAAAGACAAAACAGTGTTAAGTGATGTCACTACTACTGCTAATGTAAACCAGCTGTGGACCTTATGGGCTGTATGGGACTTAAATTCCATGTGTTTTTAGACCACAGATGTGTGTAAGTATGTACGTGTCTGTGTACAATTTGTCAGTAGTTGTCTAAGGAGCTTGGCAGCAGTTAAAAATCCAACTTCTCTTTAAACTCAAGCAAAATCACTTGCTTTTTTTCTGGGAAAAAATAGGCTGAAAACAGGAAAACATATACAATGTTATTTATTTAGGTTTTTTTTTCATGTTAAATCCCATTTTAACTACAGAGTGCTAGTGAAATTAAATAGTCACACTGAAATATTGATGTGATAATGGTACGATACAAGATGGATCAAAAGAACAATGAATGCAGGACATTCCAGTTTGATATCAAAGTTTTCAAAGTTATTATCATTATTGTTATTGTTATTAGGCATGTCAGGGAAAACTGATGTTACCTGTATTTATAGGATTAAAAAAGGCATATTTGGACCATTAGATGCTGAACTTGATTCATTTCTAAATATATTTCTTTGTCATATAACCTAGATAAAATATCATGATGATGGGAGAAGTATATAAACACAATAAAAGTTATAAAATGAAGATCTTGGCACATAGAATGAACAATACAAGTATGGATACACAGAATAAAAACAAGTATATACAGTACTGGACAGAGAATAATACTAACAAATAGATGGGCAGAGGTGACATATAAGGAGGCTCTGTGTCTAAAGTCCTTGTGAGTTTGTTGGTCAAACAGTGAGTAAAGAGGCCTTTTGGCTTCGTGATTAATGCCATGGTGTGACTTAAATGTCAATACTCGTTTTGCTTCACCATGGCGATTGTCCACAACTTGGTTAGCCATCATTTTACAAATTTCTACATTTTTCATGGCTGTCGCATGCGGTTAAGATTTATCAATCACTGACATGACTGATCAAAATGACCATGATGCACACATATGTACATACAGTACAATAAGGAGGATAAGCGTAGATGCATGTATGGATATATACAGTCAATGCACAGTACAGATGCAAGTTAATACACTCATGCAAAATGTCATAGTACACACACACACACACACACACACACACACACACACACACACACACACACACACACACACACACACACACACACACTTTCAACCACCTACGCACGTTAAGAATACAAGATGTATTCTTGTAAACAGATTTCAAGGCAGTGTAAGTTAGTTCCTGTCTGTCTGTTATGGTCTTACATTAATGTAAGGACACGTGTTGTTTAGGTGCTTTAGCTGTGTTTTCAGTTGGATGATTGGCTGGAGCATTAAACCAGATGACAGGCAGAGCCTCTGCTGAAGTGGACAGCACATTGCTGTGACTCCAGAGGCTGCAGTCATCATGGTAGCAAGCTGTGGTTAATACTAACATTATAGTCTTTTCACACCCAGAACTGCCCATCTCCTGTCTTTCTTCTCCTTCCTGACTGCCATCAAAACCCAGGAACCGAGTCTTCGTCGTGATTAATCAGCATCATTCATCTCTACCATTATTGTCATCATCAGACTAGTTTTCCTGATTTTTTTTTGAGGCACGTAGCTAAAAGAGCAGGTAACAGGACCATATAACAACAGGAGTGTTTATGTAAGGGATTGCTGTAGTCCCTAAAGTCCACATTTCTGTGGCCTCTGTGTGATTAGGCAGGAGTGAATTCTGAAACAAAGATGTGTTTTCATCAGACGTGTCTGTGTGTATAGATGGGTAGTTCCTGGGATTCAATTCATTTTGGACTATTTCACAGCTCAGTGTCTGCTGTCTTGGTGGTGGAGTGGCCGTTGGTAGGTGGAGGAGGTTGGGTCTTTGCTGCCTCGGGGGACTCTCCATTTACGCTGGGTTTCTCCTGGGTCTCGGGAGTGGGGATGAGGGGGGCTACAGAAGCAAGAGTGCTCCCCTGGTTCTCCTGATCTGCTGGATAGGTCTCATCTGTCTGTAAATAGACCACAAGTAGGAGCTCATCAAACAAAGACTAGAAATTTTCAACTGACCATCACAATACACACATGAAATAATATAAAGTCGTCTTTCTGTTCAGAATTTACAATTGTTATAAAGATTTTTAATTAATCCAGGGTGCACGGTATGGTGTACTACAGCTTACAGTAACACCTGTGCCAGCATGAATATATAAATAAGTGAGTTCCACAATGGAAAGATACTCTACTGTATATTGTACAATATTCTTACCAGCTTCACTGCCTTGGTGTCAGTCCTGCGTTGGCAATAGCAATAACCCACAGTGATTCCAAGGGCAGCAAGCAGACCACTGACAAGTAGTCCCACAAACACAGAGGAATTTGATGATGACGACGACGACGACGACGACGACGATGATGATGGTGATAAATGTAATGATGGTGATGGACTTTTAGTACTTCCCACCTACAAAAAAAGTATAAAAGGACAATGTGTGATTAAAAAAAGTTATATGGGAACAGTTAAAAACACATTTCTGGTCAAAAAAGTCCAGAAGAAAATAAGAGGTGTTCTTATCTCAGTCATGAGATGCAAGTTGTGAGAGTGCAAATTAAGTTCTCATAGCTGAGTTTTTGCTGTCTGTATCTGTGGTGGTGCATTACAATTAGAGAACTTTCACAGGGAGAGTAGGGTTCAAATTAAACGTGAAGCCAAATGTTGGCCTTTTATAATATGATTTGTAGCCGGTGTATAATGTCCATGCTGTCCTATTTCAATAAATAGAATAAAGAAGGAAGCGTGAGGATTGTCTATTTGCAAGTAGTTTAAAAAAGAAATTCGGAAACAATAAATAAATAAATATGATTATGATGATGGGCAAGCAGAAGAGAATGGATGGACAAATAACTTTTTTCTGAAATTCACCTTCTGTAGCTTTGAGAGAAACTCATATACAGTATATTAAAAAAAATATTATGAAGGGTTTTCACACAAAGTAAGAAAAACAAAAAAGTACATACTTGCTGTTATGTGGAAGGACAGTAGTTTCTGTAATAGTACACTTTTTCCATATGTCACTGTCTAGGCTGGAGCAATCTCCTACAAAATATATCCTATTTTGCAATTGCCTAATGCAATTTTCACTTTTCAGTACATAGTTTTATTCATACACATTGAGCACAGGGCCACCAATCAAATGTGTGTTTCAGACTACACACTGGCCTTGTGTGCCTTACAGACAAGATGCAGCTGAGTGAACTTGCTGACCACACCTTCGTTTTTTTTACCCACTTTAACCCTGAATAATGATATCATCATTGCACAACTTCAGGCTTTGTAACTTGGGAACACTTTTTATTCTTCTGTAATGTGATCCAGACTGCTTTCAGCATTCCCAGAAGACCACTGTGAGCTGTAACTTTGAATCCTCAGTTAGTTGGGAGTGGGCTCACAGCTGGACTCGTCTGTAATGCTCAGAGCTTTGAAAAGAAGAGGAAGAAACTCAGGAAGGCTGAAGTAAAATGACAAAATCAATCCCAGGGAATCTGTGCTGTTCTCCATCTGTTGCTTGTGACTGATCAAATCCTACATCTCATTCCTGCTTTGCTTGAACTTACATGACCATAGTTGGATGTTTAATTTGAATCGGCATATTTTAACATAAACAATTTATTTGATACTGAAGATAGAAGGAGAAAAACATGTGTTGGATTTACAGATTTTAGTGTTCTTATTTCCCATAACCTCCATTGTAATATTATAAAATGTGATCCACTGATACCGACTCTGTTATCAGTGTCATATCAAGCTATTTAGGAATTTCATGTTTAGTTTCAGGTTGAGTTGGACAGTTGATGGTCCTGGCTTGATGTTGCAGTAATGACCTATATAACGGACTTGTTGCGCTGTCTCTACACACCTGGAGTCACATATGGCACAATGTAGCGATGACTTCCGATGTAACATTTAACATCAAATTTCTTTTGTTGTTCGTCAAAAAATACATGTGCAATTACAGTTTAATAATGTGAGGATAAGTATATTGTATTACACAGTAAGATAAATCTGTAGTTCTTTCTGTAGGTCAGATATTTCTGTTTTGACAAACCTTAAAAAGAAATAAAAAATCTATAATATATTAAAGTTGTTGCAAAAAACAGTTGTGAAAAAAATGAGCCACACCTGTTCGAGTGCATGAGTGGAAACATTAGCTCTCCAGTTCATTTGTCTCCAGCATTGAGCACAGCTTCATGATTTACAACTGCTGAGGAATGTCTGAGAAAAGATCCACTTTTATGAGACCAATTTTTCCAACTGTAGGTCTTTAAACACATTCAGTTGATTCCTCCAAGCAGCACAAAACACTTCCTCGGGGCCCAAGGTGTAGGGAGCCAGATAAAGGGTCTTGGTTAGAGGGAATGCCACCAGGACGTGACTGGGATTAGCGCTGTCTCCTCTCATATCACTGTACTTATACTCCACATATATTGCACATATACATATAACTACAGCTTTTGTCATCCCTTGTAAATACATGTTTAAAAAATAAATGTCATCATTTATATAACATGCAGCATAACATATATAATTTTCATTTTTGCTGTTAGATTTATTGGTGATAGAGGTACTATTAGTTAATAAGTAGAAAATATGATGCTACAGGCCGGTATTTACCATTGTATTATCATTGCTGGAGTTTTCTTCATCCATTTGCGGTTCTGCCGTGAGAAACCAAAACGCACTGTCGTTACCGGAAGCCAAACTTTTGGTTATTGAAGTAATCAGGGAATCAATGGAGGTTTCGTTTGTCTCTGAAAATAAAGTTTAAATACAAAGTTTTGTCAGGCACCATGTCTTATGTCACAAAAGCATGTCTGTATATATTTTGAAGGAACTTGGCACTTTAAAATAATATCTCTAAAATATAGTGAAATTCTCTGGAATCCAGTGCTGTTCTCACATCCCATTATACATTTTTTGAAGGTTCTTACCGTTACTGACACTTGGTGTTTTGGTAGAGGCGGTGGTTTGGTCTTGACATATCACTACACCTGTAAGGAAGGGAGAGCAGGTGAATCACAGAAAGACAGAGACATCGAGAAAAAGGAATTGCAAATTAAACACTTTATAATTAAAATGGTAAAAAAAAAAAAGCTTCTTGCATAATTACACAGTTTGTCCCATATGTTTTGTCATTTCATTTCTTGCAAGTGCTCATAAAGTTTGATGCCAATCAGACAAAGCAGGGTTTTTTTTCTCGGCATTGTAGGTCCAAAGTATAATGTCATTTCCTATGGCAACATTAGCTAGCTTTACATTACAGTTCAAGCCTTATTTTGAACCTATTCTGTTGGATTTGCTTCAAACTTGCAGTGCAGCCCAAATGTTATGATTCCTTGGGAAGAGGACATTTATTTATTTATTATATAAAAGTGATAGTGAAGTCTCAAATGAGAGCAAGTACCAAATCTTAAACGATTAGCCTACAAATTCTGATGCAAACTAAATCAATCGGGTCCTACCTGAAGTACTATAATTAGTTCCATGATGTGTGCCACTGTCTCTGCTGCAGTTATGATTACATTAAATATACCAAATCCCACAAAATGAGTGTAGTTAACGTCTAGTTGTTTCAGTTCATTCATACAGGTTAAGGTTCCAAAGATAAAGTTTTTTCCATCTCCAGCATTGACTCTTGTCTTCACATCATCTGTAATTCTCAGATATCAAATATCAAAAACTTCTTACACTTGGTTTTCCACAGTTATGCCAGTGCAGTACTTCTTGCAGTTGCAACACACTGCTAATGTATATATAATCACCTTTAAGAAAAGATGTTTTATGTAAATATCTGTGAGTTTTTTTTTTCCATTTTGTTTGTTTCTAATAGAGGTTAAAAAGGTGGTTTGAACATCTTCTCCTGGTGATTTAAGCCTCAAGCCCACCCAAAAACATTTAACAGTTTGGCATATTTTCTTAAGGGTACTTGCTAATTAGTACTCACGGTTGTCTTAATTTTTACTCTCTGCATCATATAAAAATGAGCAGCTAAGTTTCAAAGGGTCGTGACCTCACCACACATCCATCTCCTGGGAGAAATCTTGTTTATGTAATAACTTCTTTTGGAAATCTAATATCATAATCATATTATGACTGAAAATTAATCTTAACAAGTATTTTTATATATTGAAGACTAGACAGTGTTATTAAACGTAAATGCTCTGATAAAAAGCTCCTTTGACTTTTATTTTTTAAAAACAGCCGCAAAAAGATATAACTATGTAGCACAGCTTTGCCACAGTCATGAAGGGTAAATGAGACATAATCAGCATCAGGGATCATCCTGCCTACTGTATGATGGCGGTGTAATTCAATTCAGCCTGAACTTCTAAACACTCCCCTCCTCATGGAAGAAACCCAGTGTAGTGTGTAAACAATTTTACGTGTAACCAAAACTATTCTGCAATCAGAGCAAAATGTTTTCAGTGCACCACTATCATTATTTAGTGAAACACAACACACATTTATGGGACGTAGATTTAAGTGTTTAGCGTGTGTTTGTAATCCTATAAACATGGCTAATTTGAACATATTCTGGGGAAGTGCCAAGGTCACTTTGAAATGTTTTCATCCAAAACAAGAAGCTAGCGAATGGCCAATATGATGCATCTACCACTCTAGATTGGACCATGTAGGTTCTCTCCAGCAATGTGTCCTTTCTCACCAACAGCATCAAATGGCTGGATATTGACCAAAGTTGGTCATATGCTACAATTAAATTTGTAAATTGGGGTACAAATCTGGGCTATCAGATCATTCGATTAATTATGATTTAATCTGCTGTGTTTAATATGTCAAAAATAGCCAGCCTACCAAATTGACTTACCTTAGTTTATACCTCGTGACTCTAAATATTTCTTAGTGCAATCAGTATCAGTGAAAGATTTTAAAGCATTCCACTTACTAAGCAGTCTGTATGAATTGTAAGACACTGTAAATCCCTTTATTCTTATGTTTTATAAATGAAAAAAATCACAATTCAAGAAAAAGGTGATTACATTAATCCTTACATGTTGAAACATTATGGAATATGTCAAACCGTTATAGGTAGTAGTGCCTCACTACTGTGGACAGAGACAGCTTATACAATTGTGTGAAAAGTCTTCCTATGTTTCCAACAAGGCCCCCCTGGCCTCAACAAGAAGCCTTAGGCGCTCCAGTCTCAACACAAACACAGGGAAACACAAAAAAATGCATAAACACATCCTTGGTCTCTCTCAGAAAGCATAAGGCCAAGACTGTGAGTAAATCTTGGGTGAAGATTGAGTAAATCTTGCTCATCACTGCTTGACTACATGAAGTGGACTTCCTGGCCTGGCTGTCCTCCTTTTAGCCTGGGTGATGTGGTGTGTAGCCAGATGTAAAGAACTAAATAATAAGTTAAATCAGATGTGCTGTACACTGTAGTTGTTGTTGGACAAATTAAAATTACAGACAGTGAGACAAAAGGTAAAACTTCTTTGAAAAAAAAAGAAATATGAGTCTCTTAAAGCACCTGCTTTGTCTGCTGCCATGATGTGCATGTATCTCCCAGGAAGTGCTTTGTTCTCTTTACATAGTTTATAGGACCACAAGAGTTTTTAACATGCTGCTGGAGTAATGAGATGCTGGTCTCAAGTTTAATCCAACTGTGCTTCATGTACTTTAAATGGCAGGGGAATGTAAGCAACCCCTAAAGTCAGATACGCTGTAAACACTGTGGATGTCAGCCCCAGAAATAAAGCAAGATGATCCCTTGGGAGATTCTCAAGAATTTCACAAGTGACTGGATTTGTAGTAATGGATTACAGCATGAAAGGTCATTACAGAACTGGCAACCTGGATTGCACATCATCAATCACTACTTTTAGAAAAGCTTTGTGTATTCAGTCTATAGAAGATTCAAGTCTGTGCAGGGGTGCTATAGCTACATGTTGCAGGGGAGGAGGCCGCGTATCATTATCATCAATTTATGCACTAAACTTGCTATGACAGCCAGACCTTTCATTTTTACATTTGGTTTTGTTTAATGCCAGACAACCTTCTTTCACCGCTCCACCTCACTGGGGAAAAGTCTTCCCTTGCTGTATGCACTAACAGATGCAAAAACATAATTTCAAGAGCACGGTGCCAAAATCACAAGCTAGAGAATGTACAAAGCGTAATGTTCTCTGAAGATAGTTCAATCTGTCTAAAACGCAGTTGCTACCATGGTAAGGTAAGATTAAATACAGATTTTACTCCTGTGTGTTCATTTTAATGGTAGCTTCAGGTCTCTTCCTGAGAATGCAGCTTCTCTACTCATAAAAAAGTACGAAAATTAAACTTTTTATGTTATCCTGTGCTTGCTTCACTTTATTTACTTGATTTACTTTTAGCTATTTCCTACATTTAAAGGGCAGTTAAGATATTGAGTCCAATAGCAATAATGATGAGCATAACAATAATAAAAATGCACTTTTTTTTAGCATCAGAGGTTGAGCACTTCCTTTGAATTTCTAATTCAACCATGATGAAATTGAAATCGTTGATCTAGTGCTCAAACTGCATGAGTGGATTCTGCTACATACAATACTTGGAATGCTTGTTCTGAATTCATCATCATCATCAATACTTTACTTGTACTGAATAAACAGACTCCTTTAATGCACAAGTCTACTGTATGTCTGCCTATATATGAGAATAAGAATAGTTTTATTTCCCATGTCGCTGTTATGGGAAATAACTAAATATGAAACAAAAATCTCTCAGCTGCCATTGTGATTGTCATCCCAGCTTTTGATTTTAGGGTGGGGAAGAAGCAGGAAATTGCAGTAAAAACAAACGTTGTCACACCTGATTAAGTGGTTGCAGTCAGACAGTATAAGCCGGGGACAGGAGTCCTTTACTTATGGTATTTGAGGATGAGGCCTGTTTCCTCTCTGGGGAGATTGGGGAGGAGGCCTGGAGAGGGGGATGAGTGGTGCAGCTGCAGCAAGTCTCCTTGGGGAGCTCTTTCCCTCCCTACATATGTGCTGTGCTGTGAAATCAGTAACATCATGCAAAAGGAGAAAAGTCTCAGCCCTAAACCTTGGGGCTTAGATTTGACCTCCACCCAGACTGTAGAGACAACACCTTGGATGTCATAATGAGCCACACCCTCCTTCCATTACTTCACCAGATGTCCAAAGCAGAGCCCAAAGTCTCCCATCACTCATCCCTTGCTACTCCTAGTTGTTCCTATTAAGAGGAATTCTATTTTATATTTCAAATTTAAGCAGAGATTCTTTTCAATCCTGCAGGCCTTCAAGAAAAATATAGATCTTTTCATAGCATAAACCAACTAAACACCAAAAAAACAAGAAAACAACAGCACACTAAATCACTACAGTTCCGTTTATTGCTATTTGGTGCAATGAAAACACTTGGAATATACCAGTTAATCAGTGAACATAAGAACTAATTTTGCTTCTGCACAGACGGTTGGCAAATGTTGACTTTTTCCACCCTGCACACGCCCCTGCTTTGAAACAAAACACAACCATAAAAAAACAACCCAAAAACAATAATAATTAACAGGCTTGGAATGTTATCCATGCACATCCTATTGTATGACAGGATGTGGATATCACAGCACACAGTGACCTCTTTGAACTACAGGGACAAACATGCTGGAAACTACAGATAACAGCCATCACCAGGAACATACTCTTGGAGTGGAACTATAATGCCTGTTGTTAAGAAATATAACCTGGGACTGTTTTTATTAGGAAGATTTTACTTACTGATATTCTACCCAAGCCTATTGTGTTTCAAAAGCTATAGTACTGAAAAAAATGTTTTTCAGCAATAAAGCAAAAAACAAAAAGGTAACATTATTACTGATAGCAGCCGCTCACTGTTGTTTTTATTCAACCTCTAATTTACTCATTAAAATCGTTTCAGCAGGGCAGTGAAACTCAAAACCTATGTTTCCAAAACAGTCTATCCATTTTCTTAGTGGATTAGAAACTGGACACACCAGCTGTTCCAAGAGGCGGCAAGCTGCTCTCCTTTTCTATCCATGGATTGATTTCAAGACATGTTTCATGATACTCTGTTGGGAAAGAAAAAAAGAGACTGAAACATATCGCTCTAAACAATCTGGCTTTGATATTACTGAAACTAAGGAACCAAATTGGAAGAGGAAGCCAGAGAAGTAACTGTAATAACTCAAAAACCTTACGCATTTCTAAACAATGCAGTATCTCTTACAAATGAAAACACTTGCCCAGAAACATATACGCTACAAATGAATGTGGTGTTCCAACCAAGGGCTTTTAAGAACAGCAAGGGGTGCAGTCTTATGCTTTCAATTAGGATGTCTAAAGTATGCCTTCAACAGTGTGCCATTTAATGAACATTAATTACCAAGAGCTATTATTTTGGCAGTCAAAACCCCCCACTAATGCTCATTAAGAGCTTTTATCCCCCTGGGTAAACAATATAGCCCTCTTTAAGGAAATCCCAGCCTGGGTATCCAACGTAGATTATGTAGTTTATGCAGTGATTGCATTCTACTGGTGTTACGACATCCTCATAACTTTACATAAGTCAGTGAGGACAATCTGTTGCTTACGTTTTAGCAAGGGAAAAAGCAATGATGACATAATAAGTGAAACGATTTTTCCAAGTTCTTGTTTTAGAAATCACACTTATTTTCTGTTCATTAGCTGAATATAGAGCTGAGGTTCATCTGAGCAAAGGTGTTAAGAGCTTCTCATCCTTTGGACATCTCATACTGCCAATTTTCAATTAAATGAGAGACTACTTTTTTTTTTTTTCTTTCAATCCTAGCAGCTGTAAAATTGCAGCAGGGGAACAAGGAACAATAAGCTCACCAGAACAGCAGTAATTGGAAGAAGGAAGATTTGAATGGTAGCACAGCTTCTGTTTTTCATTGTTGTGTGAATTTGAGATCCTGTTTCTCTTTCTTCTTTCTTCTACCTTATTATTCTAGTTGCTCCGTTCTTTGCTGGTTAACTACCCCTTCAGTTTTCATACAATTTCCACCATTCAAACTCTGCTAACGGTTGGTATATCTTTTGGTGCTCATAACTTTTATACTTTTTGAAATATGAAGGTTTTTATGCCATTTTTTGGCCCATTTTGATGAATGGAACCACATTACAAGTGTGTTTGCTGATTTAGCTCACAAGGGTGAGCTGTGTTTCAGCTCAGTGAGACGAGCAGCTGTTTTGTGACTCGGAGGACTGGGTTTGAATGTCAGCCATGGCTAAATTTCTTTTAAGCAAAATTTATTTTAAGTTCAACTTTTTCACCTCTTTTTAGCACAAATTTCAGCTTTTTAACTCTTTTCAGCACAAATTCCGCTTCTTCACCTCTTTTCAGCAGAAAGTTCTGCTTTTTTTTTTTTACCTGTTTTCAGCACAAATTCCGCTTCTACGCCTCTTTTCAGCAGAATTTTCATTTTTTTTCACCTCTTTTCAGCAGAAAGTTCAGCTTCTTCAGCTGTTTTTAGCAAATTCCACTACACAGAATTCACACTGCATTTTTGCAGGAAATGCAACTTTTTCTAGTTAAGATTGTTTCACAAGGTAAATATTGTTGCTAGACAATCTATTTATTGAAGTAATTTCCTTTTCATGGATGATCATTAGTTAGCGGCTTTGTTTTGCTTTTCATTAACATCATTTTTGGAAGGAAGTTGGCTCCAAATAAAGATAATTCAGAGAGAAATACATTTCAAAATGTGATTTTGCGCATGTGGGTTCAGAGATATGGTGTCAGAATGTACACTGATACAAGCTGTTTATTCACATCTAACCCGGTTTGCACATTTAGAAATCGCTAAAGCAAAATGGCTGGTTTTACAGAACACAGGCTTCAGGTTTAATTGCTTTGCAAGCTCACATGGCTCCTCAACCATGACTTTGGGCCCAAGTGAACACACACCCTAGGCTGACATAAGACCATGATCTGCCAAGGCTTACATAAAAGACCCACACCCTTCAGCAGATGACGTGACTCAAACTTCATCATCACAACTTGAGACTGAAAGAATGCTGGTCAATAGCCGAGGGTCATGAGTGGCAATATTCTGGCCATGTTTACATTGGCAAAGTTGTTTTCTGAGAAACAAAGTTTCAAAAATGTGTGTGCAGAGACATATCAGGGCTTATTTTCACTGAAGTCTGCTCTTTCACTTTAAAACATTAAGTCTTGACCCTTTCATCTTTTACTTGTTCTTGTTCAGAACGAATTAGTCTCATATTTTTACAGATCATCACAAAGTACTAACGGCTTTTTACTTCTACACATGTGCAAAAATGCACACAAGTAACTTAATAAGAAACTGGAATATTCCAACCATGAATGAAACTTTTTTCACTATGATATGTAGCAGCAATTGTTCTATCCTATTCTGCGCCGCCTGAGGCCCTGACTTAGCAACAGAAACAGTCATTGTAGATGACAAGCTGAAGTAAGTGAGACAAGATGTTTTTCCCCTTCTCCAGAGCAGATTTAAAGCTTGGGTTTTCCCCTGAAATCTTGAGAGAGAGAGAGAGGGAGAGAGACCGCTTATAACACACTCCAAAAGGCAATGAATGACATCATCTAAGATTTTAGTCCATGGCCATGTCAGCGCTGCATATTTGCACGCCTGCATAGATACTGAATTACAGCCATGGGAAGTGAGTGTATAAACTCAATCTGTTTGCAGTCAGGGTGAGAGACCTGTTTATATGTGACAAGGATGTTTGCTCTGATAAACCAAGTGAGTAATTCTGGGGTTAAAAGTGAAGGAAATTTGGTTCCAAAAAAACAGTTCTTTGAATGGCCACTTGAGACTGATTCTGCAAGTCAGTGTCCAAGATGCCCAAGTTAATGTCCCAGCAGTAGAAATAAACATGTTTACACCCTGATACAACAAAAAAGCAGTCTTTATCTCAATAGCAAATCTCCACCTTATGAAAACTGTGCAGAGGGGACACTTTTTTTTATAGTTCTTTGCACGTTTGCAGCAACATGACATTACTGCTAAGCCAAAACTTTTTGTTAAACATCCTCTATAATATGCTGCTGACATGCCACAGGCACATAAAAAACACTCTGACCAGTTGAGGGACTCTATCTCTAAGGGTGCCTTGTTGTATATAACATCTGGTGCTGGTGTGTCCTTTATTATCCTTTGTTTCAGTAGCTAGTCATCACTCCTGACTGAAAGCAGCCCATTGGCATTTTGGAAATGCTCCAACCAAAGGCCGTTTCAAGTCGTTTGGTTATAGCAGTTTTGTCTTTATAAAAAGTCTTTACAGCTGTCCATTCCTCCCACGTACAACAAGCTGAAAGTGAGAACCAACACTTCATTTACCTTCTAATACTCTGAGACTTTGAGATAAACTATTATTACAACACCGGTCACAATGCCAACATACCAAATTGCGAAAGGTTTTGTATGATGTGGGACTTTCCAAGACTTTGCAAAAATGTGTATTCAAGGTTACCAGATATCAGAGAGTTCTGATACTACTGCAACCACAGAAGCTGGTATTGTCAAAAGAAATCAATGACAATTTGTCTCTTGTGACCTAGAGCTGGGACCCATGTAAACTAAATCAAAACAAGAAACAAAATAATCACACGCACACACAGAATGGCAGAGCTGCATGAAGACACAACAATCCATCACATATAATTAGGTGAGAAATGTTCAGTTTTTGTTTTTCTGAGCCGTCTGTGACCAGATTTGTGTAATCAAAGGACTGCTGTTGGATGTGGTGAGAAGCGTAGGACGGGTGAGCAGACAACACAACTGCAGAGTTCTTAAAGTAGAAATCAGAAGCTGTGTGCTTAAACCTAAAACAAAGGTGCAATGTTTATATCCTTTGTTTTTGAAATGCTAATTAAGACCACTGCTTAAACATTGATTTGCAAATAGAGCAAAAGGCGAGGCGATCATGGCTGAAATCATAATAAGAAGTGGGTGAAAACAAACTCAGTTAATTAAATTATACAAAATTCTTGACATAATAAAACTAGACTAGATTAGAACACAAATAACCAGGGTCACTGGAGCTCAGGTGCTTTAGCGCTTTAGTAATTACAGGTTTCATCCCTGGTCTGTTCACATGCCAATGTTCTTTGGCAAAATAGTGAGCCACAAGTTGTTCTTGAAGTCAAGTGAGTCCCTTTCATTGTAGGTCCATTACTGTATGAGTGCATATCATTCATTGCTTAACACAAATAAACATGGTTGGTTATTAGTTTACTTGTCAGACATTATTTCTCACGTTTTTAAATATTAGAAAGACTGAAGGAGTAGCATGTTGCCTGAACAGTAACACCTCTTGAGGTGACTTTGTGACTTGTATACTAGGCTATATACATCGAAAAAAGTAATCTGCGTTGACGGGGTGTGCCCAGAGTAATTAGATTTCTATGTAAATTTAATTACCATCTGTTAGGCTGCTGATGCAGGCAATATGGCTCTTTACTACACTACAAACATGTTCTGCCATCCCATGATTGTTTCCCCTTTAAAAGTTAAGCTTCAGTTATTTTCCATCAATCTTGAAAACTCCTCTTAGTGTTCCCAAGGTCACTCCAAACATTTACCGCCCCTGTGGCCTTAGCTCTGCAGAAGTCGTTACATTGGGCTGAACTAGAACTAGACCTGGTTTACAACAAGCGAGGAAGCTCTATCGTCTAAGCCATACATTACCCTGCAATTAACGTCAGGCCTCGGACTGATTTGGAGTGGACTGCCCAGTGTGTCCACACGCATCCGCATAATTGCACACTTGTGCACACAAAGGCACACACATTTACTATAAGGAACACAGATGAAAGAACTATTTTTGCTCAGTGATGAAATAATATGAAATGTGGTTACTTTTACACATGTAGTACATGTGCAGCTCTCTAAATACATTCCGCATAATATGTGTGTGTGTGTGTGTGTGTGTGTGTGTGTGTGTGTGTGTGTGTGTGTGTGTGTGTGTGTGTGTGTGTGTGTGTGTGTGTGTGTGTATTCTGAGACTATATTATGTGTGGTTTACTAGCTCCACGGAGATACACTGCAGGGTATAAAGTATAATGAGTATGTACAGCAGCTTCCACTTCTGAGCAAAGCCTTTGTGTCTGCTGCTACTCCACTGCTAACCATGCCTCTTTTCATTTGTGTGCAATCTCATGGTGGAGCACATCAAAGCAAATCCCCAGCAAGTTTGTAAGCTACTGTGACATAAACAAAATCTTGCTGATGGAGTAGAACGTTAGACACTTTTAGATAAAAAAAATAAATGAACTTCACACAATATATAAAACTCTGTTTGGATAGAATAACTAACTAAGGATGAATGCCCGAAAATGCAAAATAACATACTTTAATAAATACTTATTACAGTACTCACTGCTAAGGACCAGAGTGCAGAGAAACAGAGGTTGAGTCATCTTTCTGTAGAGTCCATTCATTCTCCACGTTGATGTAGCCATCCTCTTTGGTCTCAGTTGGTGCTGGGACTGTGTTAGAGCAAAAAGTTTCTACACACTGAAGGTTAGTGTGAGGGAGGGGAAGCAAAGGGTCGTCGATGAGGTCTGATAGAGGAGAAAGATAGAGCCTGGTTTGTGTTCTCTTTCTCTTTATATGGCCCGACTCTTTGGCCTCTCACTCTGTGCTTTTTCCACACCCCCTTTCTAACTGCCTCCTGCCCATTTCCCCCAGAGCAACAGTCCCTCTTCCTCCCTTTACTGTGTTCCTGTGTGTGCTCGCATGATTAGCTGGCCAGAATGGGATAATGAGATGTTATTGGGAGATACTTGGCAGCAGACTAAGCTTTATGTGTTGTAGGTTTGTTTCCTGGTTTCCTGGTTCTTCTTTCACAAAAGTGTGCACATTTTATGCACTGTTTCGATTTTTCTGCAATTTGGTGGTTGTGCTTAGACTTAAGAAAGGCTTCAGGTGATACTCTAGCAGAAATATGAGCCATTTCTATTGACTGGTCTATGAAAAACAAGTGCAAAAGTACAGTAAAAAGATGTAGGCAAAAGTGCAAATGTGAACAGAGTTTTGAGAGAAGACAAAGAATTGTCTGCAACACATTTGACTTCAATTTGGCTAAAGATTTGCAGAAAGGCAAAAAAAAGAAAGAAGAAGAAATGGAAAAGAAAAAAGGAGAAACAGAAGCACAATATGTTGCAGTTTTGCTTTTTCATAATTCATCCATTCATTTTCTTAACTTCACATCCAATTCAGGGCTGGAGCCTATCCTAGCTGTTGTGGGGTGGGGAGGTGGGGTCCAACCTGGACACCAGTCCATTACAGGAGTCTTCTTGCTGTGAAGTGCGCCACTTTGATGATGCACATGGTAAAGAGGAGGAAGTCTTCTCATATTCTACAAAGTGTGAACTTGCATTGCTAAAAAGGCCTGTGAAAACACATGACATCACACACAAGCTTGGCTGCAGTTTTTGTGTGTCCCTGGTGGACTAAATCACCAAAAGCCAAGAGTGAGTCATCTGAATGGCACAAAAACACATGCATGGTTTGATATACTGTACTCTGCATTTTTCAAATGTCGTAACACACACACACTGAGATTATAGACAAAACGTGTTTTTTCAAAGTCGCACCACATCAGCTAAACTGCTACACTTACATGTGGGTTGTTGTAGGAGTTTGATGAGTGGTACGCAGCATTCATGTTCACACAGCGATGTGTTGTTCCACATATCTGTGTCAGCCACATCTGGAATCACTGCAGTTCCACTGCTGGGTTTTTGAGGACTGCCAGGAGACGTGCTTGTCAAACAATGCAACCATATGAAGATCAATGCAGTCAAGATCAGGCTGATGTCTGGGAATAGGCATCCCTGGTGGTGACCTTCCATGTTTTCATAACAGCTATTTTCTAAGAGGAACTTAAAAGTCAAAAGTAAATAAGAATGTTTAATCTGAATTTGTAAAGTTTTGAAGTCTGAATTTAGGACTTTAATTTCTGTTAATTGTTGCTCTGTCATAATCTTTGCAGTTATTTGCCATATCATGAACTTGTATGTATCCAAACATCTCACTGGAAAATAGTTCATTTTCTTAACTGACTCAAAACTGTGTTTTTAATCCATGTGTTGGGAAAGCCAGTTAACGGAATAATCTTAATTGAAAAATAATTTTGCATATTTTTGTTTGAAAATTATGTTGCATTATGATTTTATAAATTACATGTCTTTAGTTATTAAAAACAATTGAAACAAACATAATTAAAGCTGGTATGACAATAAACAACATAATAAAAAGCCTAGGTGTATTTTAAGGTCAAACAACTAATTTTCACTGAATTTTCTCTCATTATAATAATACATAAAAATAATTGTGAATGGCTCCGACAGAAACTGATAAAAACTGAAATCAGCATAAATAAGTAAATAAATGCAACCTGGTGGATCATGATGAGGTGAAATTTCCATTAAGAGCAGCAGACCAGTAACTTATGTCAAATCTGATCTGATTTGTATCTGTGTTTGTGCTTTGCCCCACAGAACGTACAGCATGGGTCTGGCCTGTTTACGAATCCTGATATTTCTGTGAGATTTTCTCTCTTCTTCGCCCTTGCTAACTTACCATTTGACTTATTTTTCTTGAAATACACAAAGAATTCTCTGTGTAGTGAGGAAGGCTTTGCCAGGACATCACGAGGATCAGCACATGTTAGCAGAAAATCTGACCCTCAGGGCCCTTTTTTCCCTTCTTCTTTTTTAAAGGACATTTTGGAGTTGTTGGTTTTTTTTGGTGTTCTAGAAGAGCCGTCAGTGGAAACATACAGGACATGTGAGTGATCAAACATAATTTTAGAGCTGATATTGAAGTAATATTGTTAAAAAAAAAAAAAAAAATAAAAAAAAAAAAAATAATAATAATAATAATAATAATAATAATAAATATATATATATATATATATATATATATATATATATATATATATATATATATATATATATATATATATATTTCTAAAATATTAGAATTCAGGAAAGACTTTAGGGCCTTAGTGAATGTTATTTTCCCTTTTCAGTCTTTCTGCCCTGGGTCATATCCTTCTGTGTTATTCTGTTTCCTTCTTCTGTGCTGTGGAATATCATATGATGAATGCTGAACTTGGATTACTTAACTTTTCTTATGGGCAAAAGTAAATTTCAGAGTGTTTTTTATTTTAAAAATGGCCTTTAATTATATAATTTCATTCAGCTTTAAGTGTAATACCTGTTTACATTTAGTTAATTTTTCAATTTGTCGGTTCTTTTGAATAGCTAAAAAACAGTAACTTTTATGTCTCTTCTTTAACTAACACTGATATAGAGCACAATGTCCAACATTTTACACACCATGTGAAATTTGAAAGATCCCATCTAACAGTAGTGGAAACAATTCAGATTTTTTTGTTTCTCTCTGTAAAGCACTTTGTGTAGAAATATATAAAAAAAATAAAAGTGAATAGATTAATGAAACAGTGACATTTGAACAGCTCAGTTGAAGTATTATGGGACAACATAAGATGGGATCTGAAGTAAAGACGCATCCCTGCTTTTCTTTTCATTTGTTGAACTGGGGTGTTGTTTAGGAGCCTAAAGTAAGCACAGAGAGACTCTATTGGAGAGGTTTCCTAGGCATAGAAGTCAGTGATGATTTTACCTTAAGTGTTTAAGGAAACAACAAAAGTCCTACTCTCTGTTTCCTGCCAGTATAGTTACCCTTCAGCCCCAGTTTAGTCTCCATCCATCATTTCTCCTGAACTGAAATTCCTTTTCTGTTTCCTGCCATTCTCCTTGCACATGGTATGTGCTAACAATAAAGCATACAACTTGTCAGACAGACCCAGTGATGACCTCAAGCCCACGACAGACAAACGGAACAGATCTTTCCAAGTTTTTCTGCAGGGAGGAAGACAGCAGAGGCAGGAATAAAGTACAGTTTACACCAGCCAGACTTCTGACTGAATATTCTTGAATGACGGTAGAGTAAATTTAATATTTTTGCTACCAATAATTAAACCAAAATACAGAATCAATGTAAGAAAAACTAACTGCACCCCGACTGCTTTCATCGGAAGAGGAGAAGTAGCAGCCAGGTGCTGATAATCAAATACACTGAACTGACTGATCATCAGCAAGTGTGGCCACTTGTATGGAAAGTGTGGCTTGTTTGAAAAGGTTGCCAGGAGAAAACCCCTTCCATCTAGAATGGCAGCACAGTTTAGCTCTACATAATTGCATCTGAACAAGCCACAAGACTTCTGGAACAATGTCCTCTGAACAGAAAACCACAGTGGAGATGACTGGCCATGATACACAGCGGCACGTTTGGAAACACAAACACAGCACATCAGCACAAATAGCTAAAAGCAACATGGTAGTGGAGCGATGATGATCGGGGCTTGTTTTGCAGCCACAGGACGCGGGCACCTGGTAACCTTGCAGTGACTGAGTTAACCATAAACTCCTTTCTATACCAAATTATTCTAGTTTTTAGACAAGTGTCCAACAGTTTAAGCTTTATGTAACAGTAGAATAAACACCAGCAAATTCATAACAGAATGGGTTAAAAAATAAAAGAATGAAGGTATTTCAACGACTCAGAGTCCAGAAGTCAACCTGATCGAAATGCTGTGGCAAGAACTTGAGAAAACTGCGTGTTATCATTACGAACTAGCTGCAAACTTCAATGAAGCAATGCTCTAAACAGCGATGAGAGAGACTGACAGCCATACAGAAAACCATTACCTCAGAATACTTGAAGTTATGAAGGCTGAAACTATTTAACTATTCACCCACACTTCAAAAAACTACTGAAACATGGGTCTACTTGGCTTTTCACACAATAGATAATGTTAAATAAATAATGGCAAAGTGTAATATGTCTAATTTAACCTCCTAGGACCTGGCGTCCACATATGTGGACATCACATTTTGGGTTATTTAGACCAAAATACTCAGTTTTGCTCTACAAGGGCCTGATCTCCACTTACGAGGACATTATACTGCTACTGTTCTATCAAAATTTTAAACGAATATCCTCATATGTGGCTCTTATTTTTCTTAAAAACAAAAATACGTTTAAAAAAAAATCTGGTAATTCTTTGTTTTTACAGGCAAATGTGGACGTCACTGAGTTTATCATTGATACAGTCTATGGATGCGCCCTCATGAGTAAAACAGATTGCAAGTTGCGACAGCGATACAAACAATAAACAGATGTAACAGGTTCTGGGAACCCCCCCAAAATATTTCTGCATAAATATATTTCCCATACAACATACTGCTTAATATCTCCTTTGGGAAAAGTAAAGAAAATATCTGATAGTCAGTCTTGATAATAGAGTTGGAAAAAATGTTCCTCTCTTAGTCACTCATTTAGTTCTGATATGCATGACCCTCTTTATAGAAGAGGCCCATACTTTGTGCTTTCCAAAACACAGTTTTGTTTTTTTGTCTGAATGCAGTACCAAAATCCTTTCCTTCTTTCTCCTCCCACCTTTAACTTTCGCTCATTCTCTCCATTGCCTTGATCTCATACAGATGTTTTTTTAGCACTCCCCTTTGGAAGAAGTCTTCTCCTATTGTTCCATACAAGTCCCATGGTCCCTGCCGACCCCGCCCAATGCCTAAAGCACACATGTACCGAGTGCAAGTGTTTCTGGAGCATTCGAAGTCTTGAATACAATATTCCGAACTGGAAAGTTAGTCAACACAGCATATTTTTTATTCCTTTTTCCTTGCACTTTTCAAAAGATTCCACAATAAACTAGAGAATGTTAATAACAACAGCCATTGCCACACACATGCCCTCATACTGTATACTCCCCTTTTCCCTCTCTCTCTGCCTTTCTTTTAGTCTCTCCACAACCTCCTTTTCAGTCTCCTCTTCATCCCCAGCTTCCTTATGTCTTTCCTCTCTTTCTTTTTTGAAAAGGGCAAACTCTACAGTCCTGTAACTAGCCCTAATTGGCTCTTATTGAGTGGCTTGGTAGACATATTGAAGTGATTTATGCTCAAGGTTAAGGGGGTTGCAGAGGTTGGGAGTGCTTTGGGTCTCCGAGATTCTACATCAGAATCCCAGGAGATTTAAAATCCCCAATCCTTTTTACGTACAATATATGCATATTAATGCAGAGATAAGCACTTGCAGAGACCAAAGTATTTAGTACTTCAAAAAGCAGTTCAGAAGTCATACTTCACTTTGACATATTTTTGAAAATCCCAGTTTGTGGAGTTCCACTGAGCAATCATTTATTAGTCCAAGTTATATAACTAATCTGATTTATTTATTTGTTCTGTCACAACAGCAGGCGATGATGAAGAAAATCTCTTAAATTATTTGTTTGAAACTTTAGATCTATTGTTGCATTCATCCCAGTCACGATCCAGAAAAAGCAAACGCACTCATTTGCGTGACACCAGATGTCTATCATATTATTGGCATCCCAAGTTGTCCTGCTATATAGACTGTATGTTCTGGGAGCACACGGTCAGATAAGGTCTGTGGATTGAATTTATTAACGTACTGGCTGCTCAGATGGCTCTCATTATATGTATCTGTTTGATTAATCTCTGGAGTGTAATGTCATGAATCAGACTGTCAGCAGTTAAGAGGTCTTCTTGTGTAAAACCTGATAATTCAAACCAGATCTAATGTTTTTTGCCAAAGTTCAGTGACTGAATTTGTGGTCTGTAGGGGCTCTATCAAGATCTACAAGAAAAATCTTATTGGAACAACATATTTAATATATTATTATTGATCTATTTTCTCACAATATTTGAGCTCAGACTCCAGATTAACATGTCTTTTGTTGAACAATTAATAGTTTTAATGGTTTGATTTCTGCTTCTTGTTTGCTTGACTTCACGAGGAAAATTTTCACAAGTTATCTCACACACAAACCATGAGATGGCACTCTAAGACCAGGCTTTTAAAAATGCCACCATCAAAGGGAAAAGATATTTCTGAACATCTCAACTCTGCACTCTTGTGGTAACAGGAAAAACTGGAGATAAGTGCATATAAAACATAAGGGCTTTGCTGTTGCCATACGATTCATGGTAATGTGGCATACACTTTGATGAAAACCTGAGGAGAAGAAAAGGCCTGAATAGTGAATACCAAACACGAAGAAGAAGAAGGAGAAATGGTTTATATTATGAAGAATCTTGAAAAAAGAAAGAAAGGTTAAAGGAAAAAGGCAAATAAAAGCCTCGGACAACATGCATCCAGGATCAGATTGGACAGCCTCCAGACTTCACAATGAAGACCTTTTCATTCAATAATCTGCCATAAAATGTCTGGTATATTTTCTGGGTATGGTGATGAGCGGGTGATGTTTTGTGTGTGTGTGTGCACATGTGTGTGTGTGTTTTGAAGCATGGAGCTATACACCTCACCCCAGTCGTTCTCTGAAGTGTTGCTCTGGGCTCGTCAGGAGACGCTCAGGTCCTCCACATCAAATATTCATTTCACAGAAACTCCTAAACCTTAAATAATTCTCAAAGAAGTGTGCCGAAAGCTAGGCCTTGCTATCCAAGGCACGTTTCTATCCGGACAATGGATTCAAGGGAGCGCAAGGAGGGAGACAGAAAGAACGGGGGGGGGGGGGGGGGGGGGGGGGGGGGGGTTGGCAGAGGGGGAGAGAGAGAGAGACTGAGCGGGAATTGAATCTTTTGTACAGGCCCATAGCAGATGGCTTGCTTTAAGAGGTATCAACTGGATATACAGTGGTACAACAGGCCATGTTTAATGACAAGAGATTACGGTGAAAGAAGATTAAGTGTAGTGTAAAAATTTAAACATGTTGCTTTACACTGACAAATGCACCTCATGAAACTCAGAATTACCCAAGCACCTCATCACCTTTAACCATTTAAACTGCCACTGAGGTCAAAGAATAATTCAGTCTAAATTATCTGATCGATATCCTTTGATCTAATGCTCTTAATTTCAATCTTTTTGAAACCCTACTTTCTTTCAAACGGCACAGGCCAGGATCAGTCCTGTCAGTCTTTGTGTGATAACAGCCTTCACCAGATCTCATCTGATCTGACATTGCTCTCATCCAAGCTCTTATTCCAACCACAATTACACCATACCGGATGGATGATCTCGCACTCATTACCCCACCATATCTGAGACCCTGACTGAACAGATCTGTCCCCTCTGGTGAGTATGTGGCAGGTGGTTCATCGACTTGGCCCCCACCCCAGTCCTCGGCCCTGGCGCACTGATAAGAGCTCGGCGTGGAAAATCAGACAGCGGCGCTCTGGCCTTTCAGAAGCGAGTAGGAGAAAATGAGCCATGAAGGAAATCTGAGGTGATTATCTTTATTATCAGCCAGGGGAGTAACCGTGGAAACGGCGACCTGTGGGGAGAGAGAGAGAGATGCACAAGCTGTTCCAGCAGCCTGCCGATTGGCCCATACAAGCTCCAGTGGTAATTAACATCTGCATATGCAAACGAGTGCTCCAGCTAGGGAAATTTGGCAAGCGTTTCTCACCTGCACCCTGCGCCTGAAAGCAGCAGGGTAGTTGAGTTAGTGTCGCTGTGTGCACGTGTAGGTGTGTGTGTGTGGACACATGGTGCACAGACACACAAAATTATATTTGTTCCATGACTTCATATTCATAACACATCCCTGTTCCTGGGTGCACTTGTGTATTTTAATGTCCCCGTGTATTTGCATAGCTGAAAAATACTTACCCCTGCACTTTCTGGAAGCACAGTTGGTATGGGTGGACCGGGGGGCACTGGGTCGAATTGACGCCAGCCACCCACCTCTTTGTTTTTGCTGTGCACTGCTAAAAGAGATGAGGCCACACAACAGGAGGCTGTCAGCAGCCCTGCTGTGAGAGCCTCATTACCATCTCAGGGAGCTTGGACAAGTCGCAACCAGAGACTGATCATCAGCCTTACTTGCTAAAAGGGACAGCCACAGTCCTCGGAAAAGTCGAAGAACTTCTTGTCAGCAAATGTCATTGGGAAAGTTTCTAGATGCCCATGCATGAGAGAAACGTTCAATTAATACCTGTACAATTTCCTGTTTCTTATGAACATGTTTACACAATCCCCAGGCCTCATATTGCAGATTAAGCACTAGTTTGTTCACACGTGCTTTCAAACAACCTTGCACACACTGACAATTACGTACACACATAAAAATAACACATCCGGTAAATAGTAGAACACGTGCTGGTGAATGAGTCTCTGACCTGTGAATCATGCAGTGCGCCAACAGACGTGGCGGCGTGTGTTTTGCTGTGGCGTTCTAATGAGAGAGAGGATCGTATGGGGCAGGTGAGATGGGCTGCAGAGCACAGCAAGAATGACAGCTCCAACAGCGGGAAGCCACACTATAAATAGAGCCTGTGCTGAGTCCCTATAAAAACTGGATTCATGTTAGTTCGAAATTTCTTTCAGAGCAACTTCAACAACCGCAACCCATATTTCTCTTTTGTGTTATATTAAGCATGAATAAGATTTCTTAAGGTTTCTTATTCTCTGTGTCAAAATGAGTCTTTCTTTACAGTCAATTACTTGGTTTGTATTTTTCCTTTATTTCAAAACCTGGTCTGCATTTTCTCTTCCTACCATTTTTCCTTTTTCTCATTTTACCCACACTCTCTGTGGGCTTCTATTTCATGAAATTAGAACACCACCCATTATCTTTTCTTCTAATGTATTTTCAAACATTACAGCCATTACAATCGCAATGAATGTAGCATTATGACAAGAAATTGATATAATCAGCGTGGTATCTTTTAAGAAGGAAATGTATCTGCTTTCCAAAATATACTAGATTGCTTATTCGTCTTAGCCAGAGGTAATGCAATTAGTGGCAGCACGCACTTGCTGATGTGATCTATTTAAGTCTTATAAACAGCATATTTTTTATTGCTATTTGTATTTGTAAATGATTGTAAGAAATCCATATTGTACAAATACTTGATTCATTCCACCTTCCCTTCTAAAGTCTGTGGACATTACTGGAATGCAGGACTCAGGAGAAAGCGATAAAACTAAAAACCACAGCTTTATTGCTGGCACAAAAGCCAACAAAAAACAAAAGCAAAACTATAACAGAGCACAGAACAAACCAGCTGACTGACTACAAACAGACAAAAAGCCAAGTTTGACAGACGAACAGACAGACACAGCACCCACAATGAGGGCGAACATGACAACAAACAGCAGGAGACGCATACAACATATACACAAGAGGGTGATCAAGGGAAGTGGAGACACATGGAGACACAGCTGAACTGAATCACTGCTAACGAGTCAAATCAAGCAAAACTTAACATGAGACACACACACACGTACTGAGACTCAGACCAAGACGTGA
Source organism: Rhamphochromis longiceps (assembly GCF_057381845.1). Classification (NCBI taxonomy): domain Eukaryota; kingdom Metazoa; phylum Chordata; class Actinopteri; order Cichliformes; family Cichlidae; genus Rhamphochromis; species Rhamphochromis longiceps. The sequence goes on along the minus strand of NC_140576.1, from coordinate 31,809,646 downwards.
ATTTGACACTGGTACTTGGGATAAACAGACATGGTGGCAAGACAGAAACATGGGGAGAAACACAAAGAGAGGGACATGGTTATAGGTAGGGAGATAATACAGAGACAGGACTACAAACAACTTAACTAGACAAGACAGAGAATGCAGACAGCCATGGAGACAGAACACATAGAGACTAGACAGACGTGGGGAAAAAAACCAAAACATGATGGCAAGTCAAAAACTTTCAACAAACATTTAAACAGCCATGAGAATTGGAAGCACAGAGGTCCAAAAAATGTATTAGGGATTGTTTTACTTAAAAATTAATATACACAGATTTCAACCCTATTTCTTAGAAATAGGGTTGAAATCACCCCTGGCACCCTCACATTAATTATTTCAGATTTTGCCTTGTAATCCAGGCTGAGAATCCTACCCAGAACGAATGGGATGTCAGCTTTATGCAACTACTTGTAAAGGCATTACAGGGCGTTAAGTCCCGCATGGATTTGAATTGGTCTCAGCAGTACAGGATTAGAAGCAGCAGGGATTAGACCTTCCCTAGAGAGAGAGAGACAGAAAAAAACTGAAGAGATGGCCAAAGGACTCAAGATATAGAACACATATTGCTCTATACACTGACTGCCCCAAGATGTTAAGCAGCACAAAGCAGGTTTATGACAACTCGGTGAGTTTTGTGAGACTACATCTTTCAAGTGTGTCATACAGAATGAATGATCATCCATAAAACAGATCAATAGATTCTGTTCAATCTACTTTTATATCAGGCATGACACCGTTAGATAGTCATATGATACAATAAGACTATCTAATAATGGTGCGGTTGTCGCACAATTTATTTTGTCATTGTTTTGGTTGAAAGGAGCCAGCAGCCACAATGTCAGTGTGACATTATTACACAATGAGCTGTTAAAGATGAAGAATCTTACTTAGACTTCACACTAGCATGGGCACCTAAACCTCCTTTCTGTTTCTCACTGTACCCATTTACTTATTCTGCAATCTTCTTTAATAAGTAGAGTGATCTGATGCCTTATTCTCAGTCATCCTTGGTGGAATGAATGACCTCAGGGCTATTTTAGACCAGCTGCACACACTGACCCACACCTTTATTACTAACCTAATGTAATTGGAGCCCTTGTGTTGGTTTAGAGAAGCTGGGCCTAGCCTGACCAAACAGACCTGTGTGAAGACAAATGACTGCAATTCAGTACGTTGTAGCTGTTGGTTTTCCTGTTAAGCATTCAGCAGGAGGTGAGTGAGAGCATTAGGTCGATTTCATGATGAACCCAGAGCTACGGGAAGACGGACATGCATCACCCTGCAGCCCGCATACTGTTAGATTTGTGGAGACAATGGTCAGGCTTCAAAAGAGGAAGTGTAAAGGGAAAGACAGAAAGCAAATCAATTTCATTATTAAGTAAACTGATTTTGTTGCTTGTTAATCCAAATATAGTGAATGTAATCAGCTAAACGTGTCAGAAACCTGATTTATTTAGGCAGGTTAAAAGGAGCTGGTGAAGTTTGAACTAAATATCAGAATCTAGAAAAACAGGAAGTTTAGTTTAATTTAAACTTTTTCTCCTTCCACCAGAATTAAGAGGATAAGTAGTTGCCAGATTCTCCTAATCAAATGCACTTGGTTAATTAATCAGCAAGTGTAACCACCGCTATAAAAGACTCAGGTGTGTGTTACACAATGCCAAGGAGGAAAGACATCAGCAGCGATCTTAGAGAAGCGATTTTTGCCCATCAATCTGGGAAATGGCCTGTATTTGTAAAGCGCTTTACTAGTCCCTAAGGACCCCAAAGCACTTTACACAACCAGTCATCCACCCATTCACACACACACATTCACACACTGGTGATGGCAAGCTACATTGTAGCCACAGCCACCCTGGGGCGCACTGACAGAGGCGAGGCTGCGGGATACTGGCGCCACCGAGCCCTCTGACCACCACCAGTAGGCAACGGGTGAAGTGTCTTGCCCAAGGACACAACGACCGAGACTGTCCAAGCCAGGGCTCGAACCGGCAACCTTCCGATTACAAGGCAAATGCCCAACACTTGAACCACGATCGCCCCATGTAGGGTTGTAAGGCTATTTCCAATCAATATAAAGTTGCATCACTATACAGAGAAAAAGATTATTCACAAGTGGAGAACATTCAAGACAGCTGCCACTCTTCTCACAAGTGACCGTCTGACTAAATTCACCAGTAGATCAGACTGTGGGATGCTCAGAGATACAGCAAAAAACCCAGGAGCTCCACATCAGACTCTGTAGGCCTCATTCAGCATGATAAACATTAAAGTTCATGACAGTACAGTTAGAAGAAAACGGAGCAAGTATGGATTGTTTGAAATGGTTGCAAGAGGAAAGCCTCTTATTTCTTAAAAGAAGATGTCAGCTTAAGTTTGCAAAGTTGCATCTGAACCATAAGATTTCTGCAACAATATATTTTGGACGTTTGAGGCCAAAGTGAAAAATGTTTCACCATGATGCTCAGTAAACATGGTGGTAGGTGTTCATTTCAAATGCAAAATTCTCTCCTGGTAGTTTCACAGACATTTATCTACAAGATTAACAGAACTTGGTCTGAAACAAACAACTAACCAACCAAACCAGTGAAATTAATAGAAAAGTAACGGTAATGCAAATCTTACAACTAAAGTATACATTTCTTTGAAATTAATATTCAATTAAATTAAATTCAGTTTTACTTATGTAAAAGCTTCGTAAATTTGTAAGACATGTATACTTTATTTCAGATGAAAAAGTGTGGATTTTAGCAGCACTCTGCTGTTCATTAAAAAAAGCTGTTTTCTTTTTTCAACAAGTCCCCCCAAAGTCCCCCCCAGCTCTGTGTACTAGTTGGTGCCACTGAGTCTGAGTTTCATCATGGTATATTATTGTGAGAGTGTGGTTTGCTCAAACTCAAACTTGGAGCATGATGCGACTTTCAGCAGCAGCTCATTTTAGAGGTGCCAAGGGGAGCAAGGGTGATTGGTGATCGTTCAGAGATTCATCGTAATAAAACATGAGCTGTTCTGTAAATAGTGTTAGGGTGATTACTCAAAAGTTACTCAAAAGTAATGCTGTATGTAACTTAATTACTTGCTGGAAAAAGTAATTAGTTTCACTGATCACGTCACTACTTTCTGTTACTCTGTAAAATGGCCTGAAACCCATTGTCTCATAATTAGCAGTTAACAATATAAACCACAGGCTACAGTCCCAGACAATACACAAGACACGCATACAATGTTTCTTTTAGTTCTTACATACAAACACAATGCTAAGTTGAAAACCACCTCAAAGAGACCTTAAAGCGATCTCCACAGTGATTTTAATTTAGAAACATAAACAGGCAGAAATGGAGATTTCAAGCCTGACTGCTCATCATCGTCTTTGTTGCCTGCTGAGGATCAGGGTGTGGGTGCTCAGATGGGGTCAGCATACACTCAGGTTTGCATTATTTGTCTTTACCGTCATGCTCTTGTCCTTTTGTGCAATAACAATAAAGATAATGTCAACACTTTACTTCTGAAATCTGATGTGAAGGAAAAAAAAAAAAACATGTTTGGTAACTTGGCTGAGGAACAAGCCTTTTAATTTCTTTTGATTATTTGTATATTTTAGTATACTTTTGTTTTGTTTCAGAACTTATGAACAACTGTTTTTTTTCCCAGTCACCACAAATATATCATTTTCTAGAAAAAGATGCAGGAAATTAAATAGAATAAATAATTTAAAATGAATGGTTTGAAAAAGTCCTCCACCACTTCTCACTATCTATAGTAGATATGCATTTAACTATACAAGTAGTAATATTTTACAACTCTTTTACCAGTAAGAAGTGAGGAAAAATTAAGACTTCCATGCAGAGTGAAGACAGGCAACACAAATGGCATATTTTAATCTCATCTAATTTGTTTTGTTAAATTGTTAAATAGTGGAGGAGGAGGATGATTTGGGTGGGTGAGCGGAGGGAAGCATAGTCCCTGATTGCCTTTTAGTAAAAGTCTCCATACGACGCTGGTTTTTAGTATAGATGAGAATCATGACTTTATTTTTTACAAAGCTGTTTCTGTTTTGTCTTAAAGTATCAGCTAATGTTAAATTATTGTTTTGTAAAAGAAAAGGAAAGCAGCTCATGTTGGTCACTTATCACAGTTCTCCTCTGGTTCCCCTCACACCTGAAATTCATTTCTCACTGGTGTCTGTTACTTATTGAGTTAACGATGCTAAAGCTGTGACTGCCATATCCATACTGCTTCAAATTTGTAGTGTCTTCAGAGTCAGAACTACAGATAGCTTATAGCTGACATTTACACAGCTCACTCTGCTCCTCGTGCTCTGTTCTTTTTTTTTCTTTTTTTGGCAAAAGAAACAACTTTAAATGTTATTTTACTGCACATTTACTTTTTTATTCTGTGGAAATTAATAATGCCTAATTTCACAACACATTCAGTTTTTGCCAACTTGCAAGTCGCTGTCTTGCAGAGAAGCTACAGCAGACTACGACACATGGGACATCTCTCACCGAGTTGGACTATGGTGGAAAAATGTTGGTCTGAGTCTCCCTTTCTCTCAGATTGGCACAAATGTAAAAATCCTGTTTAAGATCAAGTTTTCAAGGCAACTGATGTCAGCAGGACTATGCTAATAAAGAAAGAAGTAAATAAATGATACCACTCTGACTTTTACTAAACTTAACAGAGTTGTGAAGCAAGGTCAAGGAGTAGCCATTAAACTTTTTGTTAACCTGTTTTCATGCTTTCTGGCTTCCTCAAGTACAGTAGCATCAAAATATAAATTATATTTTCTTGCAGAACCAAAGAAAAATGTATATTTATAATGTATATAAAAAGGTTTGCATAATAAGCTGAAAATGTGTAGCAGTGGCATAAACCTTTACAGTCAAAGCTGGAGTGGACTGCAATGTCTGAGTCAGTGAGCGTGGAGCACAGATTGGATGTAAAAGATAGTTGTAGTTTCACAAGTGAAAGTGCTTTGAAACAACCTTCTTTCATTAAGCCACTAGGGTGCATCTCCCCATGCTTATACAAAAGCAAAGCAGTTCAACAAATTTATCATCCTCTGCATCTTACAGTTTTTAAATGACAAAACATAGCCTATGGTGCTGTAGACTAGAAGGAAAAGGAATGACAGCTGTGGTAAAACCTACATGTAGGTCATATATATATATTCATATATATCTATATCTCTATATATATATATCTCTATCTATCTCTATATATATATATCTCTATCTATCTATATATATATATCTATCTCTATATCTATCTATCTCATACTATGCCCACTGCCCACCATGATTTAAAATCAAAACCAAATAGTTGCATACATTTTTGAGCCACTATGTAAACAAATGCTTACTGTGATAATAATGCATGTCTATTTGGGGAAAACAAAATACAAGCTTCCTATAGCCGTGTAGAAACCGATGCAGCACTGTTCTTGCTGTGCAACAGTTAGAAAAATGAGTGAGAATACTTCCTTGGAAATATAATTATACATTTATGAATTGAAAACAGCCCTCCGGCACAGTACTGGCGAACTTTAAGCTCTGTTGGAACTGTAGCTCTTGGGGAGAAGAAGGAGGGGGGCAACCCCTGCCTTCGGAGATACAAAACACCTGAGGACTCGCTTCAGAACCAGCTGCAAGTCGTCTCTCTTTCCATTGGCTTAAAACAAAGACAATAACGTGAAAACTGATTTTTGGTTCTACGCAATTTTTAACCAGCAAAGTTTATTTATATATAACAACAGTACAAAGTGAATCCTTGGCTTGCAAAATAGGTGTGCTTCATATTTACATTAGGTACACAATAATATATTATCATAACAAAATCAAAGCAAATAAAAAACAAGAGAACAACCTTTTTAAATATTTTAAGTTTCTTACAATTTTTCACAACACTTTTATAAAACAAGAACAGACAGCCATTATTATTATAATCATCATCATCGCCAGTAATTACTATTTTACAGAACTCCAGTGTCTACAAAGGGTTTGTTTACAATGTGTTTATAATGGAAGGATACTCATTTAATACGTGGTGAGCAATACACTGATCTGGATTTTTCAGTTCCTGTCTGATGCCAAAAAGCAAACACAAGAAATGCTAATTTAATTCTTTGTTTTGTATAAGGAATGGCATACGCCAGTCGAAGCCACGACACCATCTCTTCGGCAGCACACTTCACCAGGAGCCAAAAAGAGCACAAAGCATCTTCAATTAGTAATCAACTTCATCTGAAAAGAGGTTGTGTTCATGAGCATCTCTCCATATCACACAACTGGCAGTCAAATGGGATTCTGCACTGCAGAAAGAGTAAACAAACTTCTTTTCTTCTCAGTTCAAACTGAATTAAAAAGGTTTCTAGAAATGAGCATACAGCATGGAAACAAGCTATTATTTAGTAACAAAAAAAAAAACTCTTTCACAAAAAAAAGGTGCATTCAGCTGTGATTTAAGACATCTGCAAATGGAAGAATTGCCATTAGGCTGACGATGGTGCAGATCGATATGGAATACCAGGCATGACTAAAACATAAATTGTAATGCATGCAAAAAAAATCACACACAAAGACAAAATAAAAAAAACAATCAAAGCCATTCTTCACCAACTTGTGTGCCTGATTTTGTTCATCACTATTCTGTATAGGGCGAGCTCATCTAAGAGTTGGAAGGACTGTAATAAACATACATTTTATTCCTTGGAGAAGGAAAAGGCATTTAGGTCCTGTTAAAATGATAAAAAGCATTACTTACATAAAAGCAATGTGAGGTATGAGGAGGATACAATTCTATTCGCTGAAATTGGGAAGACACCTTAATCAAAAGGAAGAAGATTTCTGCTTTGAGTCTGTACTGTGTGTGTAATTGTGTACCTGTAGATGTTGAGCAGAGGATTAAGTAGCAAGAAGGTACAGAAGTGTATTGCGTTCACAACACACAGAAAAAACTAAATAACTTATGGCAAAACTTTAACATTATCAATAGTTACTAGATCTGGGCATTACAATTTAAACGTTATGGATCTCCCAAGTTCAAGAATATGATCTTATGATCATGAACAGATTTCATTACTAAAAGATCAGTTCTCGTACTTTGTGAAATAAGTTATTGCAAACAACATACAAAGTTTTCGAATCAATGTCATGTTCACTGCAAAGAAAAAGAAACCAAAAAACTTAAGTTTAAGAATCAAACTCGGCTAAGGCAGTTATGTTATAAGTTATCTAATATCTTCTCTTTTGTGTTGGCAAAGCTCTTCTGTAAGAAGCTGCTTTTTCAGATGAATAAACAGATGAAATGGTCTTTCGTAGTTCTGCCCCCACTGGTCGGGTACAGTCATAGCACTCAGTCGTCACCTCAGCCTGCATTTCTCCTTGCCTGTTAGTTTGATGTTTTTTTTTTTTTTCTTTACATCTCCTGATCACACTGTGAACACAACTGACTCAGATCAAAGAGAAGCTTCAAAGCTGGAGTAGGAAACTAGAGCTAAAGGGGTTTTCACTCTTTCTACCTCTCCATTGCTCCTCATTTCTCAAGACTTCTCTTCAAACAGCTCAGGATGCCGAGTACTGCACGAGGCAACGTCTACCTAAGCAAGGCCACAGCCTCTTCACCTTTCCTTTTACTGCATCTCACTAAGACAGTTCTCAGCCGAGTGCCAGGGCCAGGTAGCAGTACCAAAAAAAAAGAAGAAAGAAAAAAAGAGAAGAGAGAGAAAACAAACCTAACGGGCTCTGAAGCACTGAAAGGACGGTGCCCTAGATGAGAAGTAATAGGTATGGGAACACTAAGCAGGTGGGTATCTAAGGCCACGGAGAAAAGAAGCACCTTTCACCCACCTTTATCATGCTCTCAACACACACAATTGCAGTACACTGTACAACTCTTTACTACTACCTTTTTTTCAAGTACTTGATGTAAACAACAAGCAAATATATATTTTGGAAGAAATGAAATAACCTATCCAGAGGATGAAATCTACAGTTTGTTGTCATCCAGCTAAAGTCTGGAGAGTTACATAAGCTTCTAAGCTTGTTAATGTTTGGTTCAAGTCAGGAGATGCATCACATGACACAAAACACACTTTAACTCTGTTTTTCTTCTTATTCTCAGTTCTCTCTCCCCCTGCTTATGTTTCGTACCTTTAGTGAGTTTGAAAACTCACCATTCCAGTTTTTAAGTCTTCTGTTTTAACTGAATATACACTCAAATATGCGAGTGTTGCTTCCTCTGTAAAGCATAAACCGATTGTGATACATTTGTGAACTACTTGAAATACTGGGATCTTTTGGCACTTTGTCAAACTAGGCCCACGCAGACTTCTTATTATCTGTGCGAAGACATGTGGTGGTTAGGTAAGATCTTCCATCAGCTAACATTTCAACTGGCCAACTAGAGTGTGACTCACTGGCACTTGAGAAAAATAAAAGACGGACCCTCAAACACTTTGATGTGTGACACCATGCATGCAAATTACACAAAAGGTTGATCGAGGTCCTGAAAAGATAAAAAAAGTGGACATAAAATGTGAGCACAGAAACCAGCTGCTTTTACCTGCTCTTTTCAAACTGCCACTGTACCTCTGGATACTGCAGCCTACGCCACAGGCTTTACAGCATTAACAGACACTATAACGATGCACACTCTTCTTTAGAAGGAAAGCAATTTAGGCCAAAAGAAGCAGTTGGATGGAACAGGGCCGGGATGAACAAAATTGAGTTCTTCACACAACAAGCTACAGGAAATATCTATGAAGCTCAATTCAAATGAGCCAATTTTTGTAGTAAAACTTAAAACAGACAGACAAAGATACAAAATGAAAAAACAAAAATTTGTACATTCACATACAATGATTGGCAAGTATCAACTGGTACATACACAGATGAGCTAACTGCTGTAAAGAGCCTTTGATACCAGAGTGATCCTTATCTGAGGTCACCTCCTAATTACACTACAGATTTCATCATCTTCAGTTTAGGTGCAAGCATGCTGGCTTAACTTGTGATGACCACCACATGTAGAGTTCTGTTAACTTTTATGTGATGGCCACATGTTTTATGATTTCCTATACATATCTGATTAAATAAAGACCAGAGGCTTTGTCCATGTTGCGTGAAGCTTCAGTCCAAAGAGAGGAGTGAGAGAAGACACGAGTCATGGCCCATTTTATTATCACGCTAATCTAAAGTGGTGTTACGCGCTTTGCATCTTTACATAGCAACACTTTTGGGATCCGAGGTGGATATTTTGGAACCGCAACTGATAATATTCAAATGTACAAAGTACAAAAATAAAATCTGAGAACTCTGAATGCAATCTCAGCTGTCCAACATGAGATCTGCTCTTCTACTTCTCGCCTTTTTTCTCTCCGCCTCACACTTAGCCGCGAGTTGCTAGAGAATAAATCTGTTTCTCCATTTCTTGTAGGAGTCTTCCTCAGTATGACACAAACACACACTCATGCACACCCACACTTTTATGCACACACACACTCACGGAACATACAATTCCCTGTCAAACAGAGAAGATGTCCTTTGTGGAAAATTAAAGGAAAAAAATAAATACAAGCCATGTGGTTCCCTTCTCTGGTATAGTCTCTCATGCCAAAAGCTCCAGTTGCAGGGAGGCCTCCGTTTCAGTCTTCGGGCCCTGCGTTGGCACCGTCATGGAAGGAGGTGGGAGAATTACAAACTCAAGCAGTTGTATGTTTGTCCAGCTGTAGATACAGAGGTCCCAGGTCTGGTTCATGGTTTCAGCTCCCATCATGAGAGGTAAGTAATGCAAGACCTTTTTTGGTAGGTCACGTAAAGACTGTGGTCCTCTCTCTCTCTCACATTCTCTCAGTAGTAGTCACTCTCAGCTTTCAAAGGACATGGCAGAGATGAGCTGCTCCACTTTGTAGGCCAACCTCTGCTTCCTTGCCTGTTCATCCTGATCCAGGGCTGCTGTGATCTGTGCATGACAAACCCCGCCCAAAAAACATCATCAATAAAAATATACTGTGAAACACTTGCTAGTTAGGATTTGTTCACAAATTCAGATCTAGTTACATTTAAAAGAAAATAATACCAATGCGCTTTTTAAATTTCTTTTCCTTTTCTTTTCCCAGATTTCTATATGGACATCAGATAAAAGAAAAAATAATAATTCCATCACTCCCTTTGACTTTGACAGCTTCGAGAAATATTTGTGCACGAGTCTTTCGCGTTTTATCTTCTGAGCCCCATCTTTTAAATTTGGCATTTGTCAAGTTGGGTTCAAAAGACATTCAGACAGGCTCTCCTTTTCATTCTCTCATCTAGTGTCAGCCTTGTCATAATAAATCTGTGTAAGAGTGATGCCAAAATACATAGCGAGAGCCCTTCATATGCATTACCTTTGATATGAATCCCTGTATCCAGATGCTGCAGCCATTTGAATACATGCTTTCTGGTGGCACTGTGCATCTATTTGCTACTCTTGGCTACACTTGAATGCTGTGCTTTACTTAATTATTAATATTTTAAACAAAATAATTCATCGACCCATCTTATGCAATATGCATTTTAAAAAGTTCTGAGGTAAGGGATGAATAAAAAATGAAAAAAGCAACAAAAAAAAGTGTCATCTTCAATGTACCATTTATCCCTGTCGAGTGACATTTCAGCTCACTCATTTATCGTCTTTGGTTTTATATGCAGGCTCAATGAGTTATTTTGTTCTAAAATACACCAAAATATCTGGTATTTTAGACACTGTGTTATTTAAAAATATTTTCTCAATGTCCAAAGAATGTAATTATCGTAGCAAGAGCTTCTTTTTGATTGGCTTATTAACCCTTTCTGTAAATTTGACTTGGAAATCATATCAAGAACTGCTTTTTTTCCTTTTTTTAGCATACCATGGCAAACCTTTATTTGCTGCCTGTCCAGATGCATAACACAGAGTCTGACTTGCCCACCTACCATCATCCACTCATCTGCGTAAGTGCTCTTAAAGGCTGGCAGCTACGTAACAGAACGTTTCCTCCTCCACTTTGGGCCCGACAGCAATCTATAATTAATCTGCAGCTCTGTACGCAGGTGTAGCTCCCACTGCAAACTCCCAAATCCATTTAAGCAAGCTGAAGCTCTGGTCTGGTTAGCCTGACACACAACCTTTGTGAAGGGCTGAGTAAGAATGAACAACTGTTAATGGTGCTAGATGAGGTTTTTACGCACTGCACTCTGCTAGATACTGCAGGAGCAATGGTGCACGTATGTGTGCGAAGTGAGTGCGTTTGCGTCCCTGTGCATGTGTGAATCAGACAATGGCAATTGCAGCAAAAGCGAGCATATGAGATTTATGGCGAGCAAAGGGGAAGCTGACTGGATAATGGGTAAAAAGAGAAGGAATGCACAGGGAGGAGGTAGAGAATAAGAGAAAAAGAGAGAGGTACTATGGTCCAACATAAAGGTCAAGTTAAAGCTTCCCAGAGGATGTGCTGACATTAGAAGCCGAATGTCTCTATAAATGCTCTCTCTTTCTTTCTCATCGTCTTCCCTCCTTTTTTATGCTTCCTGCGATCTGAGAGGATGTGTGTGTATTGCCCATGATTCTGCTCATGAGAACCCTATATGACAGATTGTCTACTCTAACTCGGCACCAGCAAAAGGACAGAGCAACATGCTGAGAGCTTGTAGACATTCACTTTCTTCTCTACAGATCAAGCGTGCTGCCTTGTTAAGCCCAGGTCTCGCTAGACCTCTGGGCTTTGGGGAAGTCTACTGAAGACTCTTAGCTGACCTCGCCAACCTTTTCCAGTTATGAATAGTCTGGAAGCACCAAGGGCAAAATATAAGAACATTAAAGTGCGGGGCAAATTTGTGGCACGCCTCTCGTTCAAATTACGCTCACAATCTGCCAATAATTAGCAGCTGATTGAGTAAGGCGGCAGCTCATTACGCAATCAGTGCCTGGGACTGCCCTCAAGGTAAATTCTGTAAATGAACGAGCTCAGAATGTAGTTCATAGGAAGGATTTATCACAGAGTAACAAAAGTTTAACAAGACTGAGATTCAACCTCACCTGAGAAACACGCCAGTATAATAGATCATATTGTATAAAACTTATTTTCAGGAATTTACGCAACACATGCAGTTTGACATATTACAAAAGAGAGTGAAAATTAGAGACAGTAGAGCAGGTTGAGGAATATGTTGTTAATATGGGCAGTGTTTAACTAGGACAGAGGTACTTTAATTAGCAAATACCCACATTCCTCATCCCTCTTTCTAAAATGCCAAAATAGTCATAACTAGCTGGAATTGATAAGTACGTTATTCATTATTTGTGCTTTTTTATTGTCTGCAATCAAACACACATCCCTTTACATTCCTTCTGTTATTCTCACACAAATCCCTGTATACTACAGATAGAGGTGCTATTCACTGCTGAAACACTGGCTGCTCTTCAGTTGTTATGCAAAATAAGTGTAATCAAAACAACAAAAACAAACACCTAAAACAAGAAAAAAAAAAAAGGAGCACAATGCCAGACACACAATGCATCTGAATGACAGGTTTGAGACCACTAATATCGCTTACCTCTTCACTGTATTTGCTGACGTAATAATAGATTTCGTTGAGAGCACTGAGCATGTTGAACTCTGTGGAGTGGAGTCTGGCTTGTTCTGCCAAATAGGCATTCATGTCCTGGTCACTAATGGCTGGCAGCCGGTTGATGTCGGCATAGTACCTGGGGATACAGACGAGGGGAAACGTCACAGACTCGCTGAGTCAATGCGATAGTTCAACTGAGGCTTAAATTCTTTTATACAGTATTTCAAATTTGGATCCATTATATCACTTTCACTAACAATGAATGCCTGCTAACAGTCACTGACAAAGCTTTTACTGAATCTGGCTGAGAAATGAATACATGAAAAAAGAGCATTATGAATCAGTTTCCCCAAAGATCCAACTCTCATTGTATGAGGATACAAAAAAAATAAAAAATAAAAAAAGATGTGGGGGGTGTTACCATGGTGTATTAAGTGAATGTAACGGCCCCTACCTCTCTACCCAGCTCTTGTAATTGGGGATATCTTTAGCATAGAGCAGCTTATTTGATGGAGAGTCTTTGCCCAGGCGGTGCTCTGAGGTGGAGCAAGAATCCATGAAGGTTTGCGCTACTACAGACAGACAGGCGTCCGTGATGCTGCTCTTATGGATGTCAAAGACAAACTGCGGGTTCTTGATCACATTTACCCAGAAACGCAAAGGAAGGCTGGCAGACAGAAATAAAAATAAGGGAAATACAGAAAGGCGTTAATAGATAGTCACATGCAATCTTACTTTTACTGTCTTTAGTAGAAAACCCCTTACCAATTGCTTTTCCATGTGTGACGTACGTCTGTGTCGTGAATGCCGTGTTTGTCTGCCTGCTCATCCAGGAAGTCAAACATGTATTTGATGGCCAGGGGAAGGGTGCTCCCTCGGTGGACTGTACTGAACAACGTCTCAAACAAGTCATCAACAAATTTTTGTAGTGTACCCTAGTAGAAGAACGAGAGTAAAGAGATTAACAATGCATGAGCAACAAGAAACAACGATTATAACAGAAGAAAAAGCCACTGTGAACGCAGCGTTATCATAAAAAGTGACAAACTTTTCTGTGGCCACAGAAATGTATGAGAGAATACTGACGTACCTTGGTAGCTAGCAGTCGGGTCAGATAAATCTCAGAGACCATCTTGCTGCCACGATCTCCTTCCTTCTGATCTCCATGCTCGTGGTTTTTCACCAGATGCCAAACCTTTACACCACTTTCTAGATCGGGGGTAATCATGGGAGCACGTGATCGGAGGCTGTCTGGACTCCCGGTGTAGCGGAATGAAGAGTCTGTCCAGGACAGGAAAGAAAAAAGGAGAGGAGGGAAAAAAAAAGCAATAGAGAATTATTAGCAAGCCTAAATGACTGTGATTAAAAAAAGCTTCCCTTAGGTGTAGCATCATCATGTAAATTTAGCATGCACTCACACCTACTGTACATAGAACACCCACAAACAAACCCACACAAGAACACACATACACAGCCCCTTTCTCATTTCCATCTCTGCTTTGTAACTCATTACACAGCCGAATCCTCTGCGCTCCTCCTCCTCTAAGCCATGCTATAAAGGAAATTGCAATAATGGATAATTTCTAAGAACAACAAAGTAATGAAAGGGAGGAGGAGTTGTGGTGTCTAGCATTGCACGGATTAGTAATAGCCATCTTGAGACTTGAATCTTAAATGACACAGAAAATGGATGAAAACAAGACTTTGACCTCTGTCCTTCACATGCAAAACCAAATTATTATTGTGCAGGACTAAAAATACTAAATATGTATTACTCTGCTTATTGACTCTACTTTTTCTTCTCTCTGTATGCCATTATTTATCTGATGAGTATTTGCTTTTCATCTTATTCATTCTCTGTCTCTTATATAATCCCCGTCTCACCGACTGAGACACTGTTGTGCCGAGTTCCACTTAAAGCACTCATAATTGGTTCTTCCTCGCCACATTGTGCCAATGCCAAATGTCCCTGTCATCCTCTAATCAATACATCAAAAGATTCCTGCAGCAACTTGTTAAGCACTGTAGCCACCATCCTTCATCCATACATCCCTACCTTTGTGTACCTCTCCTTTTCATTCTCTCAGAATGATACTGCTTTCACTTTCCTTAATTAGTTGTCATCATGGCAGGTGGCTCTCTAGAGATTCAGGATCTGAGCATCCCAATGAGGATTTCTCTCACATATCTTCAAATGCCGAGCTGAACAACTAAGCTTTTGCTGCCAATAAAACCACATACCTTTCAAATAAGACCAAACTGCAGCTCTGGAACGGGCACTAGGGACACTAAGGGATGATGTATGCACTTGTGTGCAGGGTGGATTGAGGACCCAAATCCCATCCTAATCCAGTCACTGTTTTTTTTTTCTTTTGCTATTCTACTTTTTTGTGGGCAGGGCTATTCTTTTGCCTGCACCGCAGTCTTTTCCTAACTCCCTGAAACACTAAGCAGTGACCTGCAACCCTTTCCTGCTTGGCTGCAATTCGCAGCTCCCGGACAGAGCCAGTCAGTAGGGGAGTGTGTTCAAGCTGATTTTAAAGCTAATAGGGTGTTCTGGGGGTGTAAATTGAGTCAAGATGCTAAGCACCGAACGTGAAATTGGTATGAATCGATCAGCAGGTGTCGAGGTGCAGCTGTGCCCGCTGTGCCAACCCATGATTGATGAGAGCCAGGATCATGCCAGCAGAGGCTTTGCTCTTTATGCCGTGCACAACCAGCTCCAATGCCTGAATAGAATATATGGGTATAAAACTCCACAGAGAACAAATTAAGCTTGACAAGAAACAACCTACATAATGCAGAGAAAGTGACTTTCCTTTTGTAGTTGTACTCTTTTTTTTTTTACATTAGTTTGGTCATCCATCATCTTGCCATCTCTCCCAACAACCTTTACGGTGTTTTGTTCAAAAGAAAGTGATGACTCAGTACGCTGCAATCTTCTAAAGGTCATCATTGAAAATATCGTTACACTTTATTTTTCACAGCACATAAACTGAAGATGATGGCCCATTTTGGAGTGTCCATAGGTGTCCACTGTTAACATTTGTAAATAAGCATAATTGGTTGGAAAGATAAGGACGCTGTTAGCTCTTTTTCTGAGTTAGATAGTTTAAAGGCAGCGTTCACCTAGTGCCGATCCTGATAATTGGCTATGCTCACTTATCTTTTTCTGTTTGTGTGAAGTATCATTCACAGAGAATAATTAGCAATCACAAGTTGTGTGCTGCTGCTGTGTGTTTGGCATAGGACCAAATGTTGGCACCCGGCAGCACAAACAACAAGCACATCTAAAGCATGTGAGCGCCTGCGTGCATAGGCACTGCATGTACTGTGTGCATGCCCACGTGGGCACAAGTATGTGTGCAAATAGCAGCCCAAAATGTCCCGCAGAGAACGGATCTTCATTATAAAAAATATTATAGCCTCAAAACTAAACAATGGCTTTCTCTGTCATTCTCTCTCAGTGTTCTTTCCATACCATCCAACAGAGGTTGGGCCTGAACTGTGAGGCAAACTGCAGCATTCACACAGTTGGAAGGGGGGGAGAAAGCAGCTAGAACCTCTCTAAAGAGAAAAAAAGAGTAGACCATTGCTTTGGGGAGAGAAGATTTCCCTTTGTTCTTATCTGAAACAACTAATGTAAAAGTACTTTGATGTATCTATCAAAAGCAGCAATAGCACTACATCAACATGGATTTAACTGATGGCTAACCCTCACAATCCACCTGTAATTACCTAATATATATGCTACATCAATCAATACAATCAATGCCAGCCAAAACAAAGGCATATAAAGAGCAATCATGTCTAGTGACTCACCGTATCTGCTGATGGAGGTGCGCGATATGCTGGCTGAGGAAGGGATGTTGTATGATGAGGTCTGCTTTGGCACTAAAGCCACCACACAGCGGTCCGACACCTGTGTGATGAGACAGATTTCACAAAAATCAATCTTTTAAATAGAAAAGAAGCATTCCATGTTCATACATGTGTTAAATATCTCTCTATTCCTAAAATAAAGTCCCACTATTCCTTGTTTAAAACCCATTCTCCGGAGAGTTTTGTGGGCCACCATCACATACCGCGTGTGTGTAATTTATTTATGTATCACATGTTCTCACAAATGTTTCATACCAAAGAGAAGACTACAAATGGGAATGTAGGGGACTGAGTGAACAGTCCCATGAGCAAAACACATCTCAAACCCGTACATCCTTCCCTGTCATATCTGCACTCCCTGCTGTTCTCTACCACAGCCCTGTGGCTTTTTTCGGCAGAGCAGAGTGCTGTGACTGCATGATGGCTGTACTCAACATGACTGTCATTGTCATCACCCTTCACAAACCTTAGAAACATGATGTAAGCTTTGGAACTGGGATAAGATGCTGAGAGAAAGAGAGAGGAAAATGGAAAAAGAGAGTGTCAGATGGAGAGAGACAGAGACTAGAATGCTGAATGTCTCATCTTGTGTACACTTGACACCACTGGAGAAAAAAAATGGGGTACGCAGGTATAATAATAGCAATAGAGGAGCAGCGAGTCAGAGTCAAAGAGAAAGACGAAGAAAAAAGGCTGTGTAAAAGATGTTGTGTCATGAATAAGACACAGACACTGGGGTTTATCCCCACCACCCCACCCCTGTGGTGTGGTAGCCTGAGAAAACCTGACATAACTTACATTTGAAAGGACATCCTCAAAACTCTTTTTAGAGATCTTTCATCAATCTAGTATTATAATTAATGGGTCAAAAAATGACAGTTTAGTTACAGTTATGTGCTACTAGTGCAGCTACAGCAAAGGAATTTAGTCTGGAAAATGCAAAACACAGCAAACAAAACCGGTGGTTCTTTTCTGAAAACCAAAACAACAAACAGCTTGTTGGCTGGCATTTACAGCTCACCCTAAGGAGGGATTTCTGCTTCAAACCCAGTGAAGAAAAACTGATGAGCCTCTAGTGGAGAAATAAACAAAAGGAAAATGCCAGGCTCCAAAAGGAATACCTCAAAGAATCTATAGAAAAACAGGAAATTAGGCTTTTCATTTTCTTTAGCGAGAATGGACCCTTTTGGGCTCTCGTTGGGAAATGAACCACTGGTTACTGGGATGGGCATTTATGGTGCTTTTCCCCGTTCTGGAAAGCCACCTTCTCTCGTTCATGTCTTCACCCGTTATTTCCACTTTCATAAACTAATCTCAGCTCTGCTGTTAGCTGGAGTTGCCATCTGGTCTCTACTGAACAGACACTCGAAAATGGGGATAAAGTCTGGAAGAATCCTCTTAAAGAAGCAGCTCAGGCACCAAGGCCTATTGAAGGGAAATGAAAAATCTGCTTCCTAACCCCCACTCGCGACTAGCATCTTCAACTGTCTCTCTCCCTTTTCACCTCTTGTGCATTTTGCTTTCCTAAGCTTAATTTCTATGGCCTCTCCGTTTTATAGCCACCTCTTGGCTGACAATCCACGGACCAACTCTAATATACTGACAGCGTGGACTTCCGTAAAGTTTGCACCGCTATTCCTGTGATACATTTTCTCCTGGGAGCATGAAATAGCTTCTCTGCACCCCCTCCTTCCACTCCCTCCATTTCTCTCTCTTTCTCTCTGCTTTTTATGGCTGACATAGAGGCTAGAGCAGAGATGGGTCCTTGTGATAGTAGTAAATGATTGAAAGCGTGCAGATTCGCC
The DNA here is from genome assembly GCF_057381845.1 of Rhamphochromis longiceps. Taxonomy (NCBI): domain Eukaryota; kingdom Metazoa; phylum Chordata; class Actinopteri; order Cichliformes; family Cichlidae; genus Rhamphochromis; species Rhamphochromis longiceps. The sequence continues at coordinate 31,791,327 of NC_140576.1, read as the reverse complement.
CTTCAGGGATAATCCAGTGTGGGGCTGATAGTGGGCAGGTGTGATAAGGGCTGTGGGCCCTGCCTGTGATAAGACCTTCCATTAGACAGTACAGAGTGGACCAGACAGCAGAGAGTGGTCATCCTAGATGTTTTTTTTCCCCTTTTCCCCCCCTTCAGCCCTCCCCACACAAACCCACTGTTCTGGTCCAAGCCTGTTACCCCTTGGTATCCCATCTCGTCTGGACTGATGCCCTCAGATCATGATGCTTATCACACCTACGGACTCTGCCCACTAGCTTGGAAACACATCATCTGTGCATGTTTGTTGTCAGAACTGAAAAAATATGAAATGGGCTATTATACGCAAACATTTCTTTCTTGGATGGCAACAGGAAAAAAACTTTAATGCAAATTTCCATTACTTTATAATGGGATATTAGTTCTTACAAATATTTCGGCTATAAATAGACAATAGTTTTCCTCCTAACCAACTTTTATATTCCAACTTGACAGTCACAGCATTAGATTAATGAACAGACAGAAAAATGAGCAGTATCTGTTGTGTCTGGGGTTGTTGAAAATAGCCTAAATGCCCCAAGTCTGCAATCTGGGTAACCGGACTCTACTGGTGTGGTTATCAGTCTCTCCTCTTCCTACTCCTTCACCACAGAGGAGGAGGACACACAGAGGTCACCACTCAGGCTACAAAAACTTTTAAACCGCCCTTATTTTAGCATTTTGCATTTTTAGGAAGAAGCAGTATGAAAAATACGTCCACTATATTCAAGGGAAAAAAACAGTCTATGCATTTGCCCCACAATTGGATGTGGAATAATATCATCTACTAAATAACCTTGTTGTCAAACATAATCAAAGTAATTGAGTGCGCCGTGCACAACATGCTTGGCCTGTCTGCAATTTGAATCATGGGGAAAAACAACTCTGGCTACAGCTCACGATAATGCCCACTTTAGGAATTGTCAGTGCTGCCTTCAAGTGATCTCAGTAATTCTGTAACTCTGTAATTCTGTTTACTAACTATCCAGTAGCTCCCCCACCCCCATCTTTGTCTTAAAATGACAAAAAGGGAGGGTGGAGGAGGAGGAGAATGGAGAATGAGAAGAAAGTGCCAGAAGAGCTTGTCTCTGACAACGAGGAAGATTAAGTAGCAAAGCAAAACTGAAATCAACAATCAGTCAACCCCCCCCCCCCCCCCCCCCCAAAAAAAAACAAAAACAAAAAACAAATTCAAACCCAAAAAAAAAACCACATTATCCAAATTATTATTATCCAAAGGATAATATTTCATCTTCAGTTTGGATGAGTACAACCAAGTGAAATGAGAATATATACTGTTGTAATACAGTGTTACAGTGTGCTTCTATACTTTTTAAACCATGCAAGAAAGAGTAAATAAAATAAAATAAAATAAAATAAAATAAAATACAGAAATATTGGAAAGGTTGGAAGAAGGGGTTTGAGTTCCCTCCCTATGAATCCAAAGGTGATGAACAAGGAGTCTGAACTCCTTTTCAGTGTGTACATTTATGTTTTTAATTTTAGAGTGGTTGGGAAATGAGGGGGAGAGCAGGGAGGGTGCAATTCCACATTCTGGTTGTGTAAACCATTATTTCCCATATGGCAGAGTAAATAGCCAATGGGGTTTCTTGGGTTGCTGTGAGCCCTATGAATTTTAATGCCTCTGTCTAGTCCCTGTGTCTCTACTATGAGAGAATTAGCAAATACTTGAGCTGATGTTCAGACTCACTTTGCATATTTCAGACCCCCTTTCACTATTCCCTGCTTACCTCTTCCCATTTTTTCTTCAAACATTTCCCGTCAGTCTGGGGCCTAATGAGCTGAGCTTCCTTCTTTTCATATGTAGCCAGATGTGTTGTCACAGCTGCCAATGCAGTGCCATGGTGTGTGACACAAACACACACAAACTCATACATAGGGGACTATTGCCAGCTCATCAAAACAGCAATGAAGTTTCAAAGTCGTTCCATCCTACTTTGATCCCTTCCACCACTGACTGCCTAATGTTGCAATGCCCCGTCTCCTCCTCTCCTTCCACGCTGTGTTGCCCTGCACTCTACATGGCGTACACTACTGGGCCTTCCATTCTAGGCACGTTCTTACATCCATAATCAATAGCAGTCAGAACTGCTATTGAGCGAGTAAATAAGTTAAATGGCCACACACATGTTGCTGTGTGTCCTGTTGCATCCCTTGGCTAACGATGGCAACCAAACTGTGACAGAAAGAACTTGGAAAAACAACAACAACAACCACAACACAGGCACATTTTTGGTGTGGAAGCAAACATACTGAACTGCTTTATCAAGGATGAAAGCACTGCAGTGACCAAGAGGTAGGCAGAGCTTGAGAGGAAGGCAGAACAAAAGTGAGTGGGGAAAAAAATCAAGGGAAGAGGAGATCTTATTGCTTGTTAGCGAACTAGAAAAAATAGAAAAGGGAAATGGCTAAGGGCAAAATGTACACAAAGCAAATATGTAAGTAAATAAATACATAAATAAAACGTGGCAAAGGGGAGATAAAGGTGAGAACAAAATGGAGGGTGACAAGCAAGGAAAGACAAAGGGGAAAGAAGCTGCATGGTGCCAAGTCCTGTGTGAAGGACACTGTGATGTGTCCCATCTTCTAATGACTCCTACATCTGTTAAATTATTCTGCTTGTTCTTCTGGGGCAAGAGTTCAGATTGACCCCCTACTGCGAGGGCTTGAGCTTCACCACCTCGTAGCCATTTTCTGCTTCTAGATGCACATGTGTCTCCTTTCCCCATGGTCCCAATTTTCAAATCCAGCCAAAGCTGCATCCCAGCTCTTAAGCAGGTAACCCAGAATCAAACTCCATGCAGCCTTTAAACAGACTGTCCCCCTTGACTGGCTAATGAGAGCTGACTTAGGATGCAAGATTCATGACCTGCGGAGATAGTTCTGAATTGCCTGTTTATTTCTTTATTCCTTTTGTTCTTGTTTTATTATCTTATCTGTGGCTTCCACTAACCCCGTCTTGTCCCCCCCCTCTTTGTTTACGATGTCAAAAGCCTTAAATTTCCCAGAAAAAAAAAATGCAGAACTCTCCTTATCAGAAAGCCACGTCTTTAGCGGCCTCCGTTTCTCTTTGTTAAACAGAGGGCAACAGGTTCGCCCATGGGCTCTCAAATTGTGGGGTGTGAAAGGAGGTTCCAGAACTGAAGAGACAGAAGCAGGCAGTCACAGCGGGACTAATTGTTGCCAGCATAGAAGTCAGAGAACGACAGAGAGAGGGGAAAGAAAGAGAGGGAAAATGAAAGAAGGAGAGCTGCTTTTCCTCCCCACTGGAGCAGCTTCATCTCTCCAGGGAGGGGGGAGAAGTGTCAACTGAGATGCTGAGAGTTCATCTCTCCTGCCACCTGTACAGTAATTGTCCTCTATTCGGAGTCACTTGGATTACACCAGGCATGGGCATGCAAATGAGGGGTGGAAAATTGGCTGCCTAAAAGTCAAGAGCAGGAAACATCAAAGTTTGCCAAAGTGTGCGGCACAATTTGAATGGTAAAATCCACATCAGGAACTAAAATGAGACGGGGGTGTTTTAAGATGTAAAAAGCAAAGTTTGAGAGTGATTAGGAGGAATGTTGCTCTAAAGCATTTGTGTGTGTTTACCTGGTAGTGCATGAGAGTGTTGAGTCTCTTCCAGTCATTTTCAATCTTAGTTGTGATGTCTTCATCTTGCAACACCACACGAGCCATTCGTCCCTGGCGCCATTCTGAAAGCGCAAAAACACAAATACTGAATTATGAACAACCGCATAGTGCAAATTATACATCATAGTGAGCCATAATTTAAAACCATATGTGGAGGATGCTGTGAAGTTACATAATATTGGTTTATGCAGTGTTTCCAGAGATGGCTCCCGTGCAGGGCAACTGTGAATTCCTATGACGCTAAACCAAACTCTCACCTTCCAGTTGGTGAAATGTAACCTGCTTAGAATAAAAGCACTCTACAACCACACACACACTCACACACAAAAGAGCAGATATAAGTAGCCTGTATTCTTGTACGGCTCTCGGCATGTGCGCTCCTCTCACAGACTTGGATTGACACGCATCTTAATTAAACATTACACACGAACAATTGCAAGATGTATATTCAGTCAGGCTGCACACTTTAATTGGTACTTGTGTCACTTACGCAGCAGTTGGCCCATCGGGGTCAGAAAAAAAAAAGAAGAAGAGGAGAGCAGACAAGACAGGATGAAAAAAAATGAGCAATGAGAAAATCACCTCCTTTCAAAGGAAAAAATAGGAGGTAGGGGTAACAGGTAGAGATTATAAGCACTGTGGGAGGGCAGCAGCTCTGACAGGTCATTGTGGGGTAATGAAATGATAAGTATGCTAAAAGTGGAAAGCGGATAGCCACTGTGGGCCTCATACTGGTAGCGATCATCAAATTGCTTCTCATTCACTAAGTTCTATGACTTTGTGCATCCGCCAGATGACCATATGATATTCCTGTTTGACATAACACACTCCTCACACCCTCTAACCTACACTCAAATCTCCAGATAAAGCTGAAGAACAAAAGACGCTCTTATAGAGATGCAATTATTTTTGAGAAGGAGGCAATAGATGCACTGAGAGCGATACTGTGGAGTGATGGATGGTATGCAGCAAGCTGTGTTTTTTTCTCCTCTTCATGCATATGAAGAGAAAACGAGAGACAGAGAGAAGGCAAGGGATGGAAATGGCAGTGCCGCTGGTTTGCCATTCTGCCAGCTCTTTCTTGTGTTGGCCACTCACACACCCACATCATAAACGCAAACACGCACACACAAAGACGAGCCCACTTCTCTATCTCGATCTACTTTGTCTTATTGGCGCTACCAAACAGTAAAAGCTGCCAGACGGAGGGATGCGCCGCATACTGTCAGTCAGTTTGATAGAAAGCCTGGCAGCAGTACACTGAAGCTGGTTACCTGGCTGGGCTGCTAGAACACAGCTTTTATCACACTAATGCACCAATAATCTGTACACATGGCTAGGTTTTCTCTGACTGATACATTAATCTGTGGGTGTGAAGGACTTTACACCTGCCAGCTGCATCTGTGAGTGTTGTGTGTGTTTGTGTATTTATTTGTGCTCGGGTGTGTGTGTTTGCGCCCTACCGAGGTCCATGTCGACAGCACGTGGCCGCTGAGAATAGGGCATGTTCTTGTAAACAGCATCCAGTATCTTCTCCTTCACTTGGGTGATGGTGTCACAGTTCAGCACCTTTACTGGAATCTCTGGACTGTTTTCATTGTCTGGGTTCACACAGTTTAGGATCTGGAGTGCAAATAAGGGAAAAGAGAAGAGTGGGTGAGGGGACGAAATATCAAAGAAAGGGAAAACGTGAGAGCAGAGCAAAAAGCTTGAGGTGTCCTGTTACTGGCTGGACTTTGGTCCAGCTTGAAGCTTTGCCCTCATTAGAGTCTCCTCGGAGCATGGCAGGAGCTTTGAAAAACCATTTCCGCTCTTGCTGGCATCCAGAAATCTAATTTCACACCTTCGGCGGGACACCAATTTCCAGCTCTGCCGGGGTGTTAGCACGTAATGAGCCAAATTCCCAGTCAGAGCAATCAGAGCATTGTCATGTCACATGCTGACTCTGTGAGTGCTTTTTTTCTCTGTGCATTTGTCTGTGTATATAGAGGGCTATGTTTGGTGTGTTCCAGTCTCCACAGCCACCCACTCTGATGTTGGGCCAACACTGGAGGTAGTGGGATAATTAGTTAATTTTCTTCCTGCACTAGAATGAAGAACTCCAACATAGCAAACATGGCTATGACATCTTAAAATCTGATTTATTGTTTGGTATATTGGAGTCTGTGTGTCTGTGCATCTTGTGAGCAGCATTTTAGCCACAATGTTACTTAGACGTTTCTTAGTGAAGCACAACCTGTACTTCAGTATGCCTTTGAGCCAGTGTGCACAGTTCCTGTGAGGCTGGTGAAGTAGGGCTGCTCAATTAATCGAATTTTAATCACGATTACGATCTGGGCTTTCAACGATCATTAAAAATGACTGAGCCGATTATTAGCCCCTCCCTCATTTATCCGCGACACCTTAAAGGCCGGTCCGTGAAAATATTGTCGGGCATAAACCGGTCTGTGGCGCAAAAAAGGTTGGAGACCGCTGATTAAGAGGACCCGAGGGAAGCTCGGAAAGCTCGGAAAGCTAAGCAGAAGTTATTTGGAGAGGAGAGTGACTGCCGTTGGTTGAAAAGAGAGTTTAAAAAAAAAAAAACTTCAGTGGTGTTGCACACTATTTTATATTATTTTTTAAAGTCATTGTTAACCCTTTAAATCCGGTCAGAGCAGCATGCTCCGTTTTGTGTAACTATTTTTAAATCCCTGTAGAACCTGAACCACATAAGCTAGCGCAATAATTTGTTTTGCATATGAAACCGGAGTTGTAGTACTTACATCTGATGCCATCAGCTTGTCCTCGGTCACAGTTTCCTTCCACACAAAGCTTTGCAATAATTGCATAAAAAGCGCTTGCAGGAACAAAAACATAATATTCCAGAAACACGCTTTGCCGATCCGATCAGCTGTTCGTAACACTTCCCACAGTGAAACAGACGTCAACGCGAACTGTCGCATGTCCGCCATTTCCTGGCCGAAACCGGAAGTGACGTCATTTTCGCGGAAATGTAGCTTTTTTTACTTGTAGGCCTTAAAAACATCTACTGGTCATGTTTGACTTTTCTGAATAGTTTCTGGGATGCTTGCACTGCTGGAAATAGTTTATTTTGATGCACATGCTGTTTTCTTTGCAAATTTGCATCATAGGATTGTTTTTTTTGTTTTTCCTGCAGTATATAAAAATTGGTGTATCTCCAAAATAAAACTATGAAGACACTCAAAATAAATTTCCTGTTGTTGTAAACTATTTTTTGCAACTTTTTTGTATTTAAAGTTTTGAGGGATAAACCTCTTAAATTTCTCCAAGTAGAAATATATGTAAAAAAACAAAACAAAAACGATATAAATTTTTTTGTAGTTTATTGCACTTTTTTGCAATTTATGTAGTTACTATGGACTTAATGCATACATATTATTAAAATATGGGCTATAACAGTTATTTAGCAACTTGAAATGCTCCCACAAATGGCACTACAACATATAAAAAAATAATATAAGCTCTGGCGGACTTGGTTCTATAGTAGGTCTTAAAGGGTTAAATAAATATCGTCAAATAATCGCGATCTCAATTTCAGTGAAAATAATCGTGATTATCATTTTTGCCATAATCGAGCAGCCCTATGGTGAAGTGTGACTTACCAGGGTTTTGTACTCGATCTGTTGGCGGATGAGCTTGTCTTCACTTAGGGAGTAACGGGCCTCTCCAGTGATAGCGTCGATGGGCCCCTTTTCCATCTGCTGCTTGATGGCGCAATACAGCATGAACAGAGGCTCCCCAGCACACTCCTGCACACACACAAACAAATCCACAGATTCGCACATGAGAACAGCATGTAACATCAGATTTTTCAAGATATCAAAATAAACAAAACAAACTATCACTGTATTGGACTAACCTTGAGAAACTTGTGAAGGAGGAAAGCGAACCAGTTTGTCAGCATCTTCTCTGCAACCGATTCTGTCCTGAAAATGCATTAAAAAAGTCTAAATGTTACTTTTTAAAATCTTATTTCAAAACATTTAGTATGAAAGAGTTTAATATTTCAGGAGGTTATAAACTACAGGGAGGGTATCTTGACATCACTGACCACAGACAGACATCATGGATGTCAGTCTGTGGTCACAGTGAGTGAACAGAGCAGATCAGAGAGCGGGCATTTGTGCATGTACGTGTATGGCCTGTGTGTATGTGTGCGTGATTGAGTATGCATGAGTGTGAGCCAATGTGTGCGAGCTTGATTATTCACGTGTGGTTCAACACAGTGGGACATCAGCAGCTGTGACAAGCCTCAGCTGTAGAGAGAGGAGTGCTGTCACTGCCAGGTAACGCCTGATCACAGCCAAAACGATCTCCTCTCCTCTCATTTCCTCTCTTCTTCCTCCTCCGTACCTCCTCTCCCTTCCCAGTCAATCACACAGGGGGTACAGCGCACTGCCGGGCTTGATTGGGCATGAAAAAACACAAGTGTGCAATGACCCCTCGACTATTTCTATCACAGAGAACATGAGAGGACAGTGTATGACTCCTTTATAATTTCGACTCATATCTTTCTCTGAATGCCAGACAAACATCCTCCCACTGCCTCATTAGCACCATTATGGGACACTAGAGAAGCAGAAGCTGCACTTAAATAAAAAACAGAATCCAGCCAGGTGGGAATGGTTAACGAGCATGAAGCATAGATGAAAGGGTTAGTTCTGGGTGGACAAGCACCTGAGATGAATAACAACAAGTAGCTTCCACCTCATCTAGTAAAAGCGCTTCTACCTTACTCTGTTGTTATTTGACGACTGCACAAGGCTTCCTGCAAAGAGATTTAAAAATGCTACCTGGAACACACCAATACCAAGCTGTTTTGGAACACAAACTGTTTTTTTAACAGCTAGCTTTGGCCTGTTTTATCGTCAGTGTCATTCCTCCTGCTAGCTCTAACATAGCTACTATCAACACTAATCACAAGTTAACATGCCATGGTAAAGCGCCCCATAGGACTGCACTGCTGTTTGAAGCCTGCGATTGTCACCTGGCCGTGAATGATCACTGCCAGTCAGTCTGTCCATGAGCATTGCCAATTTAAATGACAGTGCAGTGGAAAAAATGACCCTCTTAATGTAGCAGGAAATTACTGTGATTACTCTGGTGGATATGATGGAAGGTCTTTATAGCATACTGTGCTGAACTGGGGATTAGCTGGAATCGGAGCAGCCAGGTATTAAAGACAAGTTAGAAGGCTTCCGTCTCCTCAATAGTGCTAGGCATGATTATACCTATTCAGGCTCTGAATGGACCTGAAGGGAGATTATGACTATTGTGGAGATAATTGCGTTAAGTCGTGTTTGAAGGCTATGAGCAAGAGTCTGGGACCAACGCAGAAGTCCCAGCAGGATTGTGTGAACCAGCAAGGTTACAAGAGCCAACAATTTAGTCAGTGAGACGAGATAAAGCGTCAGTCATTCTTTCTCTCTCATTAAATTGAGATTGAATGAGGTATTGGTCTATTTTTTACTTGCAAATACAAAACTTTCCTTCAGCTCCAGGACAGAGGAGCAGAGGTTATATTTTGTTTTGAATGATGTGCGGTCGAATTGTGATGTTGTCTTCCACGCCTGGAGGCTATTCCCCTGCCAACGAGAGTGCTGGCCAGTCTATTGGCAGCTTGTTGAGAGGATGGAGACTTGTGTGACAGCTTATTTGAAGTGCGATGTGCCAGCGGGGGGAGCGTGTACATTAGTTCACCCAGTTTCAGGTACAGGATGAGGGAGTAAACAATGCTGAGGAGCTGAAAGATTGCACGCTTCTGTGCATGTATGTCTGTGTGTGTGACAATGCATTCTCTTTGGGGGAAAACATACAAGCTCTATTGTTCTGTCCTCTTTGTCATTCCATATACGTACAGTACTGTGCAAAAGTCTCGCACCACTTATTTTATTTATGGAAAATAGGTCCACCGATTTACTGAAATATGTAGATATAAATGGAAATAAAATATATAAAGCAAAAATAGACATTGTACAACTCTACCAAGCTTGAAAGTGTTATGACCACTTTTATTCTTCAGCACAGCCTGAATTTTTACGCAACCTTTCTCATAATTTCTTTAAGTAGTTCTCTAGGCTTTTTGAGGACATTCCAAAGGACATGCATTGGACATAAACACATTCCTTTGAAAATGGAGAACTTTGAAAGACCTGCAGAAAGCCTGAGGAACTGTTGCTTAAGACCGTTTAAAACTATAAGAAAAATCTGGCTCTTTGGAAGCAAAATACCAAGAAATAAGGGGTGGCTCAAGACTTTTGCACAGCACTATATCTACACAACAGAGAGAATACATACATAGAGAAACACACAAAGTATTTCTCCAAGGTTTCAAAAAAGTAATTTGAAAACATAATAAGGATCCATAAGAGCCTGAGGCTGTGTTTTCATGCTGAATAAACTTGAAGGTATTGTGGAGTTTTTTGGACAATACTCCAAATCCCTGAGTAATTGCCCTCCTTCCTCTACAAGAATTCACCCCTCTTTATACCCCCCACCTCATGCTTACCATGTGCCCCTCCCTGCCTGTATGAGACTTGAGTGTGTTAGAAGTTAATGGAACCTATTAAGTATTTTAATAAGCTCAGCAAGTCTCGAAGAAGGAAGTCAAATAAAGCCTTTGTGAGGGGGCTGTGCTGACTCCCCTTTAATATCTCTTCACTTGGATGTCGGGCGGGGGGGAGCCCTTTGTTCTCCTCCTTCTCCTTCTCTTCTTGTCCTCCTTCTCATCTGCCTCCACTTCCTTCTTTCTATTAATTGAGTTTCATTAATGAACATCAGGATTTCATTATCCCACATAGTGCTTAAGACAGGCCCCATCTCTGGTCTCCTAATGGCAGCTAGGGTGGACTGGGGGGGCTATTTTAGCAGCCAGTTGAATGTCTTTCAGTGAAACTAATGCCAAACACAATACTCACTCTCTTAATAATGCTGTACTCCATTGCTCTGCATGGGCGGAAATCTCATTACAAAAACGCGTAGGAGAAAAATAATACAAGATTGAAAAGTCTCAAGGTGATAGAAGCAATGTTCAGTGATTCCATTAAAAGAGCATTATAAAGAAGAGAAAGTGAAACTGGGTAAATCAAGAGGCTTTGAGAAAACTTATAGATGGAGACAATGGAGAAGAGACTTTAATGCATAAAAAAGCATGTTTTGATAGGGGTCATTTAATCTGTAAAAGTCTGAGAAACTGGAGGGGCAGAAAGATGGCCAGAGGACAAGGTACATATAGAGAATGGGAGAACTGGAACGATAGGACACAGAGAGAACGTGAACACAAGAGCACTAATGGTGGTAAATACAATCCAAACAATATGGGGTGCTTCATCAACTCCACTTAGCGCACTGAAGAGTGTTAAAATCAAACACAAAGCTTAGATATCACTTTCAAAAAGCTTTTAGGAGAATGAAAGTGACTGTGAGCCAAAATCATTCCTTATCAAGGCAAAGACAACAGAAGGTATTTGAAATCTTTAAATACCAAACAGACAGGAGTTTCTCTGAAAAACAACCCTCAAAAGAGCACGAGTGCACCCTTCAAATATGATTCCAGGAACTTAACTGACTGGGGATGATATATGCTGCATAAATGCAAGATAATGTACAATGTGCTATAATTTGTTTTCACTAGTCTGATATGATTGATGGTAAAATGGGGCCTGGCACTCTGCTGAGCTTAAGAGTAAAAACTGCGTATATGTCGCATTGCAACTGGTGTATAAGATTTCCAAATTCCCCCCTGGCTTTCAGAGACATTCAACCTACCATCAAACTTTCTCAGTGACAAGAGCTGTGTTGTATTCCTTTCAGCTACAATGAGGTTAACTACTTCCTCAAATACTGCAGATGGCAATGGTTTACTTTTTATGCTTACTCTGCCAAGAGGCATGTCACACGGATTCATTTTAAGTCTGTGACATAATTCTTTAACCCGTTCAGTGTCAAAGATCAGAAATATTTTTTTTAAATTGCTAGCTGCATATTTATTAAAGTTATATACATATTAGTCCATATATCCTCACGTCTACAGTTAGTAAATGCACCATCAGATCTGTGCAGACACCTTACACGTTTTAAGGAAGAGGGCTGTTTCTTTAACATGCTGTTCCATTTAACCCACCTTTAAACCTGCACACTTAGCAAGAAAGCTGCATACCTTGAAACTGCACAAGGATATTAATTAATTGACATTATCATTCCCAATGTAGTGTAGATAGTGCATCAGCAATTAAATACTCAAATATAGAAAACATGCTATCTGGAGATAATCTCCCCGTGTGAGAGACAGAATATTTGAGAGGACTAGAGAAATTAGCTGTAATGGAGGCAGAGGTGGTGAGAAGTAAGAGGCGGTGCGGTGTCAATGCTAATCAGAGCCTGCTTTTACAATCAGCATCTTGAACGTGCTGCAAACTTAACTTGGAAATTTATCTGTGGAAAGACTTGCAAACCTCGGTATAATCTGCTCAATTAATAGGCTTATTAGTTGTTTAATTAGAATTCCACACCCGACACCCCTCCTCCCCTTTTTTCTGTGCAAAAGCTAGTAACAGCATGGTGCTCCAGCTTCCCACACAAACTTACTGCACAGATAACAGCTCAGTTCGATGACAAAGCTGTGCATATATACTGTACCTGCTGTGTTTTGTAGTATAAATATACACTACAGTATATAGCGTTCATACTCTGAACACATCTCACTGTAAAGCTTTAAATGTTCCCTGTAGAATTTTCACAGACGTCTTTTATTAAAATACCTGTACATGCGCACATAAACACACATACACTTTTGATGTCAGAGATGTGCATATACGAGCAACTGCAATCTTTAATAAACAACAATTTGAGGTCATTGCATATTAAACTCTGGTTACCATTAAATTGTGGGATCGTGATGAGCCGCTTAAACCCATCACAGATGAAACCAGTTCTCAGTATTTGTAGCTCTTGTCTTTATTGTTTTCTCCTGTAGAGCCTGCTAGTTTGAAAACTTGGTTTGAATTGAACTGAATGAATAAAGTGATTTGGTTGCCTTGGATGTCCTTGATGTATGTTGCTGAACTATTGTAGTTGTGTGAATTTTGCATAAGTGTAAGCTCACTAATTATGCATTAGAAATTCATATCACCGGAATCCAATATAGTCAGCACAGATTTATATCTGTGTGTTCTAACAAGGATGATATCTACAGAAATACGCACTGTACCCCAAAAGATACATGGTACAAAAGTACAAGCATCTGTCCAAATACAGCTATTTTATTAAAGCAACAAAACAAAGGGCATCTTAGCTGGAATAATAGCAGGTGTTTCACTACCTTGTTATATGTAATAAAAAACAAACTGAGGAGACATGACAGAAAAAACAGCTGAACGGGAAAATGGCAACAAAGCACAGCCCAGCAGCCTCACTCTACGGCCTGCACAAACACAATTACTGCTTAGAGAAATGTTCAATTTGACTATCATCACAGATGTGCGAGCGTGTTTGAACGTGTGTGTGAGTCAGCTGGCTGGCTTCACGTCGGCTTTTCTCCAAATAGGCAACGAGGAAGACAACAACATCAAAGAGCCATGTCAAATCACTAATCCCTTAAATTTTTCATAAAAATGGGGACTGAAATGTAAAAACTATAGGACATTTAGCCCTCCAGGCTACAAAGGCGGGACCCGAGGATTATGTACCACTGTGTTCCTAATAAGAACATAATGAAACGGATAATGAAAACTTAGAGGTGACATGGAGCCCTATTGTCATGTAAAATAACAGCTTAATCCAGGTCCATTTGATGCTGTGATGCTTTAGTCAATTCCTCTGTCAATATGCAGGGTTTTTTCTATCTGGCAGTAATTTAAGCTCGACTATTAACGTGACTTAAAAAAAAAATAAAAAATAGAAACATTTCTTAAATGTATCTGAAATAAGGAGCATTAACAGCAGAAAAGGATGTTTGGAAACAAAGCAGCTGCCTGGTCTCACGGTCTCATCTTATTAAGTAAAGTAAACATAGTCAAAATCATGCACAGAGCAGCCAGGCTTTACGAAGGACTGTGACGGACTTTGCACATATTTTTTAAGCTACTTTGTTTGCCAAAAGCAGCTGCGGAAACCTGAGCAGGAACTTAGTAGGTGTTTAAAGTTTTAACACGTCATTCTAACTTCCCAGAGAAACAATGTACATTTGATACACAGGGAAAAAAGTTCAGCTGAACCACTTAAATGTTTTATAAAGAGCCTGAGCTCGGAGGATAAGTTAGAGTGACACTGGTATTTAGAGAGAGCGATGGGAAAGAGGGAAGCTAGAGGGAATGTGGAATTATGCAGAGAACTCAGATGTTGCTCCTCGTGGAAATATTGCATGTTGTTTATCTCATTGTGCTGCAGATGTACAAGTTCCATAACACTAATTACAAGTGTGATTCTGTGAAGTGTCTACATGGAAACATGGGGAAATAGGAATGCACAAGAAACATGAGAAAAAGGTTATAGAACATATGATTCTAAATCAAAACCTATCCATCTGTCTAAAAACGTTATATGATGCTGCACCTCTTCTTTTGCTAATGAACGTTCTGTTTTTGTTATCTACATAGCTATCAAAGAACAGCATCGCATATGAGGGGATAAACAGTAATGCTGTGTGTTTTTATCCTTTCTGGCTCAATATTATAAAGCTATGCCAAACAAACAGCATTACCGAGGATTAAGGCATTCTCATTACAATTGTGCACAATAGAGAGGCCTTTGTTTATCTTATTTAGTGTTCATTCATTTCTTCGTTTAACTATTTGAAGCTTTATAATAAGATGGAACAAACAAGTAAGGTTTAAGTTCAGTTGGGCACGATTCAAGTCTTTATATCATGAAGGAACATTATTGCCGTGTTACCTGCGCAGCAGCAGTTTGGGATGGTTCTTGCTCTCCAGGTTGCGGTCAATCAGGTCTGACAGCAGGTGTTTAAGGACATCGGTGGCATACTCCAGTCGTCCTTGAAGGGCAGTCATGATAAGTGAGGCCACATTGCCGCGGTCCCTCATGGAGAAAGAGCGCTGCATTTCCAGTGTTCGGATGAAGGTGAGCAGGAACACTTTGTTGTTGATGAGCTGGCCAAACAGCTTCAGGGCCTTCTCCACGTTCTGCTGGCCATTACCTGACACCTGCACCGAAAAAAAGAGGCAACAACAGTGCATGAGTTAAGGCTAATGAGTATCAAGCAGGAATTTGTTTAGTAACACCTTTAATGATACATTGCTGAAATATTGGTTGAAAAGGTTTGTTGCTCTTTAACTTTCTTTGTGACCTTGCCTCACAAAAAATAAAGATTTTTTCCAAAGGCACCAAAATCTTTACTCATGTTTCACCTCAGGCAGAAAGAAGCTCTGGCTCATGATGAGTAACTGAGAAGATCTTAATCAATTATTGACCGGGTCCCAGTTAAAAAAAAGCATTGTACACCGAGTTAGCTGTCACTTCACTTTCAAATTAAATGTTAAACAAGCTTTCAGGGTAAAACAATCTAAGTAATATTCGCTTTGTACTTGTTTGAGCACCCATGACTGTTTTTCTGAAGTTTGCATAAAAATATGGGTCCTCTGGCAGGCAATGCCAAATTTATGTGACTCACCAAATGCCACTGCTCTAAGATGTGACATTACATTTCCTTTGATCTCTTGCAAACACGGCTAGCCTTACCTGAGCAACTATCCACTTAACTAACTACACCTGGCTAGTTAGCCTGACTCACACTGCTGACTTTAATCTCTACTATGATTAATCTTCTTATCCCTGATAGTTTCATCCTCTGGACACCAGTCTCAACAACATAAAATAAAGTCATTTCCTAGCACTACTCTGGCCCCTCGAAGAGGAGGAAAAAGTGTTAACCAGCCAGTTTTTCCCCCCCTTGGAAGAACCCAAAGTTCTGCTTGAGGATTGGGAATTACTCACTTCATTACCCCTCATACTGCAGCCACTGGTGGATGAAATAGCCATGTGCTGAGACCCTGTTTTCCATGAGGGAGCTTGCATGTGAGGTGTATATATATATATATATATATATATATATGTGTATGTGTATGCTGCCCAGCCTGACTGACTGTGTGTGTGCGTGTGAGATCAGAGTGTAGAAAGGATAGATGGCACACTGGTATCCTTTCCCCCCTTCAGCAATTTCCCACTTACGGTTAGCCTATGGGAGAAGTGGTCAGGGCAGACATGCCGTTTGGCTCTCTCTCTTTTGTCCACTTTGTATATTTATGTATTTATTTCAGCTCAAACTGAAGTTCCCTCGTCCTTCCTCTCTTTTTTAAAAATGTATCTCTCTCTTGCACTCTGGTCATAGTTACCTCCAGTTCTCTGAGGACAGGATGATCCTCTATGCCGGGGAAGAGGACCCTCATGGCATAGGTTCTGTAATCCAGATAGGGGATACCAGCTCTGTCGAGGTCGCTGGTGAGCTCATTGATGTCTGTCTGTAACTCGGCAAAGGCTAGAAGAGAAGGAAGGCAGAGAAACGAGACAAGTTGAAGGGAGCGCTTGTGAAAGGCATCCTGAAAATAAAACTGTTATTTAATCCCCAAGGACCATATATGTGAATCCTTCTTATCTTCATGGGGCTTACTGCTGCTATGATGAAGATGACAGAACGCTCAAGATAGTCTTCATGTCAGAGGAACTCAATATTTTACATCTCTGTTCTAAAAAAATAGATCTCTCTCCCTCCCTCTTTTACATTCACTTTTCACACACATATACACACAAACCTCCTTTTCTTACTCATTTTTATCTACCACCCAGTAAATTGGCTGAAGCAAAGGCCCCAAAGAGTGTGGCATCTCAGTGTGAAGCTGCAGGTGAGCACTAGTTAATTGGCTCCATCCTGACTGACTCTGGTTCAAGCCCACGGCTCTGTTGCCTTGCTTTGCCGCCCTTGGGGAGGCTCCCTGCCTGCAGCCTATCACAGGAGCAGCAGTCGTCTCCTAAAACCCTCCTCAAAACCCCACCATCTCTAACCAGTCTTAGCCCTCACCTCCTGGTACCAAAGTCCCCTGTGACACATTGGTTTACACACCAACACATGGACTCACAGTGTATATATACACTCATAAGGAGGAACTCTGGTAGCTATCTAAATCCACCCCGCGGGGAAGTACTCGCCAGGCCAATGCTAATGGTTAAAACATTAATCTTCTTCTGTCCTAAGGCTACCTGTGTATGATTCCCTCTGTTTGCCTACTCTATGTGCCCGTCTGTCTGTATCTGTCATTGGACCATTGTGTTCTATTACTACATAATAACATTGGGGCAGCTGATCAGGGGTGGCTGGAGGGGATAAGTAATAAGGTCCCCTCTGGCTGATGAAATCGCCTCAACACTGTCAGACCTAAACCTCACTTTTGCCACAGACTAGCTAAAATAACCCCAATGATAACAGTAGGAGTAATCAACGGTGTTTATTTCAATGTAGCGATGTGGAAATGATGTGACGCTCACATCTAAAATAAAACTAGAGCAATCAGTGCTCACTTTTGTTTTAACATATCATGGTTACAAAAATATATACAGACATACAAAGCGTGAACACAAACACCTGCTATGAAGACATGACTGTAGAATTACAGCAGAATTTAAAATACAGTTTGAACGTTTGTGCGTCTCATATCTAATGTGTGTTCGGTTCCTGTATGTTTAGAGTTCATGTTAGCTGTATGAAAAATCGCTTCCAGCATGCAAACTACTCCATGATGAAAAAGGTCACATAGAGGGCTAAATAAGTTAATCTTTTGTGATAAAAAACAAGGATGATCCAGATTTGACGTAATGTTGATAATTACTTAAAACATGCAGACAGCTCTGATTGATTTGAGTAACACATACACATATTTATGCTTTTTATTTGTTTTGAGTGATAAAGAAGCCTATTGGTTAAGCAAAGCACTTAACAAACATTTAAGTCTGTATCTACTATTCTACACTAACACTAACCTTCTTTGCACTCTAGGGCAACTCGTGACTCCAGGTTGTCCATTTGCATCTGCAAGCGCTTAAGGGTCAGATCATTTTCACGCGATTTTCGTTTGTAGGCGATCAGGACGAGGATGACGATGATAAGGAGAAGACCGCCACCTGCAGCGATGCTAACAATGGCCGGTAGGGTCAGCAGGCTGTCAGACATGATGTGCACGGCACCTGGAGATACGTGAAGACCACCTACTTGAACCTGTCAAGAAAGGCAAGAGTCACAATGAGACTGTTAAAACTAAAAGAGCGATTGAAAACATGCAGTTGAGCTGTATGTTACATGATTGTTGTTTTACAGAAATGACTAAGCCAACCAAATATTGAAAATTAGACCAAAACCTTTTCAAATATTGTCTGCTGAAACTGCCTGCAAATACATGACCATTATCACGTTGAGAGGGAAATAGTACGAACATTGCATTCAATAAGCAAGTGGGTAAATAAGAATAATTGCGGTGGATTGTGGCAGAACCTTCTGACATGTAGAGCACAACCATGCTGCTCTCGCTTCGACCCCTTTTCTTCAGCTGAATTAACAATGATGAGAACACAAATAATAGAGCTTAGAGGTTGACTATTATAAAGAAGAAATTGCAAATACAGGGATAGATGGAAAGTAAGTTGGAAAGAAAGTTAGGTCCATAACAAAACACCAGAACAGACCAGTACTGACCATGACTTTGTATTGCCCAGTGAGGTTGGGAGGCTCGCACAGCAGCTGGCTCTCAGACACAGTGACAGAACAGGGAGTCTCTCCTATTAGTACTGTGTAGTTAAGCTTCACCCCTCCTGATGCTGGAGGAACCAGGTTTCTGCCCTGTGGGCATAGAGCAATGAACAGAGGGGTGTAAAATTTAAAGATAAACTCAGACACACACACACATAAACAAAAATCAAACATTATTTTTAATGCACCACACTGATATGTCACCTGAATACAGTACAAATTAAATCCCTAGGTTTGGGCACAGCTGCCACTCAATAGGATTCCATACCAAGATCAGACAGGCTGATATATTTTACAGTGGGAGCAGCTGGTAATCAGGAAAAAGGATTGAAATATATATTTTGACAAATTCCTTGCTCTCCATCTATCAGGTAAAAAATACCAGTAAAAAACCCCAAAACATACAACTAACTATAATTACTATACAAACACAATAATGACTGAGTGAAAAAGGAATTAAAATCTTTCCCAAGGATATTATTTCATCATATCTTTTATTTTTAATTGAGTTGAAAAATGTATTTTCCAACAGTGACCTGGCCAAGAATGGAGCAGAGATTGTACCAATTACAAATGCAGGCAAACAGGGAGATGCAACAAAAGGGTGAACACAATCTCCAGAGGGGTTCACTACAAGGGAAGTTCAACAAAGCTTCAAAGCATCTATGAAAGCGAATGCCATACAGATTTTGATTTTTTACACATGGAAGCATCCAGATAATAGGACTTGTATATAAAAATGAACTAGAGAAAAACGTATGAGTATATGGAAATGACCACTTAGCAGCAGAATACGAATGATAAATATTATGATAGGTCTATATTGGGGCTTTAATCCGCGAATTAAATGAATCCATCCTGCATTTCCTTTACCTTGAGAATGATGGGTGAGCCTGGTTTTTGCTCAAGGATGCCTGTGGTGCTGAGCGGTTCAAAGTAGGGGTTGGGGTAGTAGAGTAGGTTAGTGTTGTTGTAGACCAGCAGCGCTTGGACGTTGTTGAAGATGAATCCAAACTCGTCCGCATGCTTCACGGTGTCCAAACCTGGATGGTACTCTGCCATCAAAGAAGGAGCAAAGCAGCTCATGCTGGTGGTGTTCAATACTTTACACACCTGGAGAGAGTGAACGAAGAGAAGAGAAAAAATGTTATGAAGAAACTTTCTGTGATGCTACTGGGATGTGTTGCACTGAAACAATCAACGCATCACGAAATGATAGCCTGTGGCCCTTTAAATGAAAGAAGAGTTGCAATTCAGTCATCCAGAATAAACTTGAACAGCTCAGAAAAGCTATGATTTCTCTTTTTCTTCTGGTCCTATAATCTGCTCCATCCTCTGTGTTCTGTAACCTAAAGTGCGATCCTAACTGAAACACATTGGTTTCAACATGAACCCTGCGGCGTGCTCACCAGCCTTATAATTGACCTATAAAGGCCAAATACTTTTAAGAAAAATAGGATTTATTTTCTGTCATTAAATCCATCTTTATTGTATAGGAAGCCTCTATAAAATTGAAAATAAATTGCTCCAACAGCCTCACTAAAAAACACTGCAGGCCAACAACCACAAAAGGATGGAGGCATTTCTCCTCTGTCTCCTCTGGAAGAGGTTGAGCTATGGGTCTTTTATTACTTCTCTCAAGTTTGCCCAGATGAGAGGCCTGCTTTCCATCCATCCTCCCCGTCTCAGCTCTAGAGGGAAGGGGAGAGAGGATTGATTGCTGCACAGCACTCTGCTCCGAAAGGTTTTTATCTCCTTTCACTCCCTCCCAGCTCTCTCTCTGGGGAAGAAACTTAATTAGAGGTAAATATCATCAAAGGTGGTGAACGCTAGCGAGTACCACGCCTCCTACCTGTTGTCTCGTGCTCCAGAGAAAGCCAGAAAGATCGATGCAAACTCATTCTGTGTAGGGTACACCAATTGGATTTTGCCAGCATGGTGCAAGCTAAGTTGCAGGAGTGTGATTGCAGAGGTGGAAGAAGGGACTGGCATCTTTATTTAGTTTGCCCTCGGAAATAGACTGAAGATTATGTTCACTATGTAGCCTTGAATCTCATTCTTAAAATAAATTCAGATACAACTTAAAAATGCAACTACGGATTCAAATAATTGATTATCTCTTTTTATCATTTAGCCTATCTAAAGTCAGAAAATGATACAAGTGACTGTCAGTAGTTGAGCGCATTGAAAAGGGACATTTTCTGGGGTCTGATGAATAGTTTAAACCAAATATCTTTGGTTTGCAGCAATAACGATACAATAATAAAAAGTGAAAGCGGCAAAAACTCTCACATTTTAAAAAGTTAATGTTTGCTGCTTTTAATTGTAATGGGACTTGATATTTGGTGATGCATTTTAAATCAGTTGTGCGAATGTATAATTGACTGACTAGCTGCCTGGAAATCTGCACTTGCTGCAAAACCTGGGTGATGATGCAATAGTCTTAGCAACATATCTGGAATATAGCTCTGTGTGCATGTGTGTGTGTGTGAAACTGTTCTTAGGTTTTGTCAATTTTCTTTTAATTTCTATATTTTACAAAGCACAGTAGCAGTGAATTAGCTTTGCAGAAAGATAAGCTCATGAAAATAGATAACAAGGCCAGATAGGACACATGACATACTTTCACTAACTTTAGGTTCTGTGAAATCCCATTAACAACTAAAAAGTTACAGCATAAAAAAAGAAATCAGAATTAATTTTTTTTTCAGATGCTTTATCATGCAGAAATGTCACTTCAAAGTGAGCTTGAATTAACTATTAAAATCTGCATAGCATAGTCCACATCCACAAATACAAGCCAGCAGGAAGAAAACTGTGTGAATGGTACCACTCAGAGACTCAAAAGATTCTGAGTGATTACAGAGCAAATATAGTGCTATATGAATAGATCAAGTTAATTAATTTTATCCACTCATATTTGTACTGCTGAGCCATCGAGCTTTCAATGTGGTCATCCTGGCTGTTTAACGTGTAAGCCCATATGATCACAGAGTGAAATAGGTCAAATTAACCAATGAAAACAGTATGTTCTGTTTTTAAATCAGGGTTAAAGGTTGATTGGACAGAAGACTTCAAGTTTAGTTGATATAGACTGCTTTCTTAATGTTAGCATAATGACACATTACACAGTATAGACAGGTCCATATGGGCCAACACGATCCTTGTGACTCCTGGGATGGAACAGTAAGGCATTTGCAAGTCAACTAAAGCTCTGACTACCATCTGCTCTGCCGTGGATGGATACTGTGGGCTTTTTTTGCACTGTTCTCACTTTCCTATTATGCTCTCTCGCTCTCTTTCTTAAATCTTTTCTTTCACCAAATCCTGCCAGGAAACTGCTCCTATAATGTCAGATGTTTTTCAGTGAGCGTAACATCCAAATCCAAAGTGATGGGTGAGTACTGTAGCGATGGGTAAATGGGGCAATGCGAGATTATTTTAAAAAATGATACTTTGGTTCCCCTCTGCGTAGGGCAACATGACACCTTTGCAGTATTTCTTCCTTTTAGCAGATCTGGATATTAGATATGTCCCAAATTCTGAATTACAAGCTTGTTTTCCTACACTCCATCTACGTCTCATCAATGATTGCTTCAGTCATAACAGTAAAGCAGTAAAACTTTACAATTAATTGTCAAATACAAATGGTACATCTCTTCCTGTAGGTCATGTGGCAAAAGAAGCTACAAGATTTACAGCATTGATAAAGTGAATTGAGGTCAACAGAAAGAGAAAATAATTGGAATCTCGGTCTCATTTGTCTTCTTTCTCTACTGTTGGATAGAGCCAGGGTGTTTTAAGGCAGTAACACTCCAACCCCTCTGGCTGAATATATTACCATGATCTACTGTGTGGATACAGCCCACTCAATCATTCAAAGGTCTCTGGCCAGGGTAGTGGTAAGAGAGAGAGTCAGAGCCAGCGAAGATACGACTGGCTGACTGTAGAGATGGAAAAAATACGATGGCTTCACAGAGTCAAAGGTCATCTGAAGGCTAACATTTGATAGCTAGTCACTGGTTATTCTGCTGTTCCTATACTTGGTTACTCCTACACTATGTCTATTTTCCTGCCTGCCTGCTGTTCCAACCAACTGCTAATACTGGCATTAAGTCTAACTTCAGCTCTAATCAATCTATCCAAGATCTGTGTGGCTGTTAGCTAGTGGAGCCAGAAACCAATTTATCCCATAAGCACTGTTTCATATGGTGAAAGGTTTTCGTTTTGTTTGAAGCTAGTTACAGAAGTACACAGAAGAAATGCCACCATGGAAGCAGTGCTAGCCTTTGAGACTTTGGACATTTATAATGCCATAAATATCGATCAATAATCAGCTCATGATGCTAATACTGTTAAAATCACGTATAGCATTATAGGATACATAATTTCTATAGCTTAATATGCAAAATAATTCTAAAAATGTGAATCTAATTATGCAGTGATCTGCAGCCTCCTCTCGCAATCAGGCAGAGCAATCAGTACACTCATGCTGAACACCTTTTATGTTCAGTAGTAACCGTAAATGTACCTGACATGCCAAAGCCCGACACTCAGTCCAGGCATCTAAAGTATGGGACAGGGAAATATGCTAGAGCTGGGAAATAACCCTTTTAGCTTTAATCAAGATCATGATAAATGTTTCAATTGCGAATCCAGTGACAGATACAGAGCATTTCACAAAGAAAATTGTCTTTTTTCCTCTTTCCTGGTTTCTTTGTGAATCTATGCAGGTGACACAAGGGAGGGAGAGAAGAGAAGCAATTTAGTGGAAGACAGGTGATCATTTGAAGGCTGGCTGACAGACAGCAGCTCTTATTGCTATAGGCTTCTGTGCTGTTTGCCTTCCTCCCGTGACAAAAAGGGAAAGGGGTAGAAGGGCCTGGGAGGGTGGGATGAAGGATGGGTAATTGTAACCTTAGCATTTAATAGAAATTCATTCTCTGTGGCTGTGGGGGCAGTCAAGACGGTGACACAGTCGTCTTTTGCGAGGCACTAGGTGGGGAGTTGGATGAGACGAGGCAGGGTGGAGATGAACAACTCGCTTTCAAAGATTTGGAAACTGACATATCAGACACTACGGCACCCACACACAAGTCAAATTCCATTTCACCAGATTTTCTCTGTCTCACTCATCAAGTGTTTTTCTCTCCTCCAAATATAAAAACAGTGTCTTATGTGTCTTTTACTTCACATAAGGTCTGCATGTCAGTATCTCGCACGAGGATCCTCGGAACAGAATGATGGTTTTCATTCCAGAAATGTTCATTAAACAAGAGAGACACTTAAGGCCAATTTTAGACAGCTAATTTAGAGACAGTAAGTTGGAAATGCAATGAGAGTAAATCTATAGGGAATTGTGTATGTGAAGGATAGCTTTGAGGATGGTTTTGTGCATCCCTGCATCAATGTGAAATTCTATTTTATGATGTTTTTAAACATTGTATATATTGAAAATTTAAGGTGTGAGACTGAAATATTTCCAAACTAGTGTGTTTTTTCCATATATCAGAAAATGTATAGTGTGTATTTGTCAAGTCTTCTGATGTTGTCTTGCAAAGCAGAACTCACGCCACATATTCTGGCAATTATCCACAGTTAGATGTTAGTTTTTGAGAATCTTAGGCCATGTTGCATTAGCACAGAGTGAGTACAGATTGTGTTTTCACTGGCGGCATCAGGAAATGTCTTGAGATCAAGAAATCTTGTGCGGTGAAGCAAGCGAATGCTAACCACTGAGCTACCATGCTGCCACGGGATGATGCCAATCTAGAGGCAGGATACATGATGCCCACTCACTCACTGTGAATTCTCAAAAATTGACTGCTCTATTTTTACACCAGAATTAGCCATTACATGGACCTAATTACCCCAAATGATTTCAGCTTCAGTTCTTACTTACATCCCTGCTCGGTAATGTGCAGCGTGGGTCAGGGCCATAGTGCATGTGTGAAAATTGATTTTACAAAAGACGCACAGAAACTAAACAGATACACAATAATGGGCTCACCACTCTCTGTTCCTCAAACTCCCCTTTATCGTATTCATCTGCCCTCTCCACCTTATAGCAGACCACAGAGAGGAAATCCCATCCTCTTAATTAAACAAGGACCCCCAGGACAGGGGCTCAAATGCAATTTGTAACAATTTCCTTCAGACAAGTCTTTGATTATACAAGCGGTCTTTATGCTGACCAAAGACTTCTGACTGCAGTTAATCTTCCATTGAAAGTCATTATGAGCCTTCTTGCCTCCAACGATGCACACCTCTAACATTTTCCCCACTGAACCTTTTATAGTCTTGGTCAACTTCTACTGTCCTCCAGCTGCCTCTTTATCTTTTCTCAAACAAGTGAAAATGGTATTCGGGAGTCAGGAGAGCAGTGTAAATAAAACACCAAGTAGGTGGGAGGTGAGATGGTCAAAAAAAATTTAAGTAAACTCTATATTAAATAGTGCATGTGGATCACTCTCACCAACAGCTGCAATATTTATATGCTCTGGGGTCAAGAAGACTGGGATCAAGCATAAATCAGAGAGCGTAGAGGGCTAGAGGGCCTGTTAAGGACCATTTTACCTGAAGTAAATGTCACTTAGCTGCTTATATAGCATGGCAAGCTGGAAGTAGTACAGTAGAAGATTTCTACTACACATACAGGAGAGACTTTGTGGTTGAAAACAGATTAATAGTGAGTGATTCTTACATTGACAGACTCTCGGCCAGCATATTTCACTCTGATCCGGGGCTCTTGAACCACATCCAGATTAGTTCCCGTCACCATCAGGGGTGTGTGACCGCTGAATAAATGGAAGAAGTTAGACAAAATTTATTACAGGAGTTTTTATAATCATGTTTGTCAGATCCGAATTTCATTTTGTGCAGACTAAGAAAGAGAATATCTGAGAAAAAGACCCGCAGCAGTCCAAAGCCTATTGTAAACTTTCTAACTCTGATCTGTTTCTTCAAAGTGTTCCCCATCACTTGGGGAACAAAAAGCTTCATATCAAAAGCCATTTAAAGGTTAATTTGGGACAAAACAGCCCATGGAAGATGGTGATTAGAGATGCATTTTTTATGTTTTTACTATTCACAATCAAGTAGCGCAAAAAAAATAAATAAAAAACAGACAGCTCAAATATATTAATATGCATAAACAGAGGAGGTGGAAAATTGCTGAATTCCCAGCCCTCCTGTAGCTGGTTGGATTTGTTAAAAATGGTTTTTCTGTTGCACTTGTCAATGTGGTTTGCTGAATAAAGGTTTAGGGTAAAGATCACTGTACCAGTAGTGAGTTACTGTGGACAGACTGTGTGCTGTCCGTGGCGTCCATAGATTATACACTCAGCAACTATGCAAAATAACTGCTCCGTGCTCGCTTTTCTTTCTGTCTTTCTACACAATTTGAGCTCCAATTTTTGAGACATTGAAAATCAGTTCACACTGTGTAATTTAAAATGGAATTAGATGGAAATTTAATTTATTTTCTCTTCCGAAACACAAAGAAAGCAAAACAGATATGTGGTTCCTATCAGTTTCTCCCTTCGTTATTCCTCCTATTCCCTTTGTGTTGTCACGATTTTGCTGCAGTGTGCCATACTCTCCATCTCTAAGCTCACGCCATCTGTTGTGGACTCGCACATTGTTCTGTTATGCCATTGTTTCATCTTCATCCCTCTCCTCCTTTTAATTAGTAGTCTTCTATGTCTGTGTATCTATCTGCCAAAGACGTTCAACACATGGATCGACACTGCATTCAGTAGGAGAATCTCAGTCTCAAAAGTGCCCATCCTCTCCAATCAGTGAGCTTCACTTCTAAATCATGCTTTTTATTTGTTCTTGTTTCTAATGTCTCTGTAAAGCACTTTGAATCACCTTGTTGTTGAATTGTGCTATACAAATAAACTTGCCTTGCCTTGCCTTCTATCAATTCCAGACTAATTGGAAAAGAACCGAACAGTAATTGAAAATGCAATATTGACTCGTCTGTTTATTGTTGCTGGCTTGGACTGATTGGCTCTAAAGCTTTGGATTGGGAAATTCTTGTCTACGTGTCAAAAGCTCAAGGCTGGTAGCTGAGGACACGAATAAAACTCTCATACATACAATCTGAGGAATGTGCATACCTTGCAATGCTCCAGTCTGGTTCAATGCGCTGTACAGTAGGGTCCTCTGTGTACTCAAAGGTGAGGCTCTCTCTGATTTGGGCACGATCCACGCTGACGCTGATCTGAACTGGGCCGACTCCAGACAGAGAAGGGGCAGAGTAGCACACTATCTCTGTCTTTGTCCTTCTACACAAAAAAATAAGAACACCTCTATAAATCTGTAGCAAAACGAATGAATATGAGAAGACACAAACTTGATTTATATGAGCAAAAAAAACATACTATTTTTTTCTGTGAGACCTGTTCTGTAATTATCCCACTCAAAACATGACGAACAGGTGCACTCAGTGCACATTAACATGCAGTCAGTACTTTCAGCTCTCATACATCCTTCTAAAACATGCTTTCTCCTCCCTGTACAAGACTTTGTGATCTACACACAAACCCTCAGAATTTGTCCAAATTCATTAGTAGAGTGCTTGTAGTAGAACAGGCCCACATCTACCTCTTTCTCCCATGACAGGAATACAGTGAAGAAGCTGTAATTAGCCCCATATCTCAAGTTTACTTGACTCCTCAACCTTACAACATTACAGTCAGAACACTGTGGCAGGGCTTAAAATAGGTGCCTCCAGGAGTGGAAATCAGAAAGAGGGCATGTATGAGTAACTAAAAGACGGCAGGAGGGATGGGTGTAGAGAAATGGAAGCAACTTGCGAGACTGAGAATTAAAAAATTTGAGGGATGGGGGAGAACAGATAAACTAATTAGGAATGGGAGAATGAAGAGAATGAGAAGGATGGGGCTAGATAAAAAAAGGAAGATATTATTACAAGGTTTGATGCAGTAGGTCATCAAAACCTTATTAGAATTTACACAAGTTTTAACAAAGGTATAAAGAGGTTCCCCTTGGGGGGTATTCGCAGTATAATATCAAAGGAAAAAAAACCCCAAAACAAAAGAATAAAGACATAGAAATGCTGCTTATTTAATGTGAATAAATCACTATCTTGACAACACAAGCTGTTGTTTTATTTATTTATTTACTCTTAAAAATTGCTAATAGCATGCCATATAGCCAACATTTTCTGACAGTTATGCTGGAGGGCAAAAACTTAGCTAAACTAATTCAAATCATTTTTATACTATGAGAAACTGCTATTTGTGCTATGTATGGAAATTCATGGCATTTATGGTGACTGGATTAGTTTAACTCCACAATATCAACATAAACGTTTAGTGTTTCCACCATGATGTGCATTTCCTCATTCTGCAGACTCTGTAGCAGCACATATGCAGGACAATTATGTTGGAGATTAAGATCTCACCCAAAGAACTCGCATGTCTGGTTTCCAAACTTAACGTTGACACTGCTGCCGGCACCGAGGTTTTCTCCCATTATAGTTACTTTAGTGCCCCCAGACTCTGGACCTCTTCTAGGAGACAGGCCTGTGACAGTTGGAGTCTAAAAAAACAAAACAAAAAACCACAGATGCAGAAAGAGAGACATTAAGACAGACTGTCAGAGTCATTTAAAATGAGGGAAAGGAAAAGGAAGAAATGACACGAGACCAGCAGACAGATTAAAAGATATATGCATTTTACAGTAAGCAGGGAAGCATCTCTGTTGTAACACTCAGTGTTATCACTAATTTCCAGCAAATTACAGTTATTCGTATTGTCAGAGTGATGGCAGTGAACTGCAGTACAATAAAGCCTTAGTGTCCTCTTATAGATTCCACTACTGGGTGCCCTGCATTGCTGGGTTGCATCTGAGTGGAGCTTTTTTAAAGACAATCTGAAAATAACGAATGCTTTCAGCGGCGTGCAGCCAGGATGCTGTCACACAGACAGATGGAGTAATATTCAAGTAGACAGCACACATACACAGGAACACACGTACACACATAAAAGCATCTGTGTGCACACACCTGTATCTGAACAAACATAAAACAACCATTTTAAAAGCGACTAAATGCACACTGTCATTTACAATGTCCCTTTGTCTACAAGGTCACGTAGGGAATATGTCTTGTCTGAAGAATGCTCCTGTGATGATGCAGTCTTTTTTAGGTGCACTGCAATAGAAGGGAATTGTAAGCGTTGCCAATTCTAAGCTCTGTGAAGTAATCTCAGAGGAATTCCACTGCTTCCCAGAGTAGCAGCCGTATCACTGGTGAGAAAAAGTGGCCAAGCCTGTGTTACAGAGCCAAGAGCATCATGCTGACAAAACTCAAAACTGACAGCGACGTGTGACATCCAGCATGCAGGATAGTGCAGGTACTCTGAAAACAACAGCAGTAATTACTGACTGCTGTTAATAGTTAAAAGAGTGCTAATTGTGAAGGTGTGAGAGAGTGCTAATGAGAAAGCAGATTAACTGTTAGGTGCAGGTCAGGTAGACAGCAGATATCTGAGAAAAGGAAATGTGTGCGAGTGTGTGAGGATGGCAAGTACACACAGACTGTACATAAAAGCTGGAAATAGCCATATACTAAGTATATGGCTATTTATATAATTATATAATATATAATTATATATATATAGTTATATAATATATTTAGTTAGTTGTACATAGATTCTTTTTAGCCATATACTGGCTAGATCACAAGTGTTATTTCAGAATACAATACAAATGGAGTTTAATTACACTCATACCACAAAGGAGTAGAGTTGTGAGGAACGAGCCCGGAGTTCTGGTTTGCACTCTCCGACACAGAGCTGTACTGGACCCGGCATACTGTCCGCATGGGCCATATCCATCTCACATACGATCCTGCAAAAGACAGTTAAAATGGGTTTCCAATTAAAATGACTTCAGGAACAGAAGTATACTCCCATACTTGAAGCGGGAATTCAATTTTTTTTTTAAAAAGTAACATTAAACTTAAACATGGTCTTCATGATTTAATGCTTAAGCAACGTTGTAGAAAAGAATATTCAAAGCACTTCGCTGCTTGATATTGATATATCTTCTGCTCTAATTACAATATTTTTTGTAGTTTCATTCATTTCATTACATGACACAGTCAGACATCGATGACAATCTTTAAATGAGACCATGTCTGCTCCTCTTTTGGCACTCCAGCATGCTGCACCTGAATGTAGTAAATTTCCCACTAACAGCTAGCCCTCCCCAACAGTGGTGGTGCTGTGCCAGTACAGCAAGACTAATGTTAATCATGCAGCAAGATCAATACCGTTCCATCATATCATGTGATCAGGTATCTCCCAGCACTGCAGGTGACTAGATCGAATGACATAATAAAATGAGAGCGTCTATTGATCGCTGGTGCCAGGGAGTAATAAAGTACAAGAAGCAATCACAGTGTGGAAAGAGAGATGGAATATGTGGGGGAGCAGATGGCAGGGGCAGGTAGGAGCGGAGCTGATGAAGCAGAGCAGATGTATTGTTTCTCCAGCACTGATCATCTGAATTACAACAAATGACTTTGAGAGCTTTGTTGGATGAGCTATGTGGACGAGTGTAGCTAAAGGAGGATTTACTTGCCGACAAACCTAATAATATCCTCTTACTGCACCTCACAAAAACAGAGACTCGCTTGCTTCCTACCTGAAAGCAAAACTGTACTGGCCATTTGCAAAGTTACAGATTTATGATAATAAGTTGGGTTTTTTGTGGGGTTTTTTTTTTTTTAATTTATCATTCGTTTTCTCTGTGGATCTTCGCAATTAAGTCTGCTAAAAAAAACAAACAAACTTGCAGGTTACTTTTAAAATTCATTCATACAAATAAGGTTTCAGTTTGGAATCTACAACAAAAAATGCTGCAGAATAGTCTCAGTCCTTAAAAAAGTACTTTTTGACAGCTGGAAAAAAGGAACAAACAAAAGTTCAGACTTTTTCTTCAAAGCAGGAGTAGCTTTCACACACACCTCTGAAGTAGTAACATAAAAGACACATAAATATGTATGTTTTTTTGTACAGTCCAGTCCATCATAGGGTGGCTGATGACTGAATTAAGACTCAAAACAAACACCAACAGTCAGCTAAGGACATGCGCATAATGAACCTAGAGGCAAAATACAATCCAAAGGTGCTGAATAAAAGTCCAGCTCAGTATATCATCTGGACGACTTCATCTCCTTCAAAGTTGGACTTAAAAGGTTATAGGTTAGTTTTTTAATTTTGCACAGTCAATTTTTTTTTCTTTACCCGCCATATAAATGAATTCCCCAGCTTGTCCCCAATCGCATTAAAGTGCTGTCAGATCAGTGTGCTGCACACAAAGTGTCTCCTACAGCCAAGTGGATTTTAATTACAGCTATACAGCTACTCAATGCAGGGCAAGGAACCACAGAAATACTCTATGCCATGTGAGCTGTTATAGCTTTACTACTTTATTACCGCATCACAGTAAACAGTAGTAGCAAGTGTGCACATGTGACTGCGAGATATGTCTTTGTAACACCATGCAGAAGTTAAACTATGCGACTTATAGCAATGGCATCACGCTTCGCTGTTCTCTTTCTGAGGGCACAAGTAGGTCAAAGAAAAAATTAGGGTTAAAGGCTCCTCTGAGAACCATGCCAGTGATAGGCTGCATGGGTGTTGGTGTGTGGGTTCATTCACATGTGGGTTCATGCCTGTCATCTTTTTTAGTGAATTGCTATACATTTCATTCTTAACACCATTTTCTTACAGATTTAAAGTCAGTAGAGAGAGAATTTCACTTTAACTGAAAGAAAAGCCAATTATTTCTGAGTACTTGTCTCTCCTAAAGAAAACTATAAATATTATAATAAAATTTCTAGAGAGCTGTGGTGGCTGAAGGGTCCAATAATAAAGGTTACAATAGCAATGTTGTACTATTTTAATAGACTATTCCTCATATCCTATTGATTTTCCGTGGTACAATTATCTAACCTGTAATTGCTCCATAATGTGTATTTTTGTTCCTTCTGCATAAAATGCTTAAAAATCATAATAGAATAGTTTTTTTATAATGAAGTATTGCCTTTCCCTCAACAATGAAGCTCAATTCCCAAAGGCAACTCAACCTAACCCTAGTCTAAATATGTACATATATATTTTTAGGGTAAACTAACACACTATCTATACATACATTATCTTGGGAGGGCTAACACAACCTGAGATTAAACAACCATGAGGCGCTGGGTCTTTAAGTCTACACACGTTTGTGTGTCTAGCCAAGGGGGTGGTGGGCAAGTTGGGAAGCATGGGCCACGTTTCATTAGTTCAGGGTGAACGGGACAGACTTTACCATGATGTACACACAGCATGGGACAATTAAGGAGGTAAACACAAGTAAACACACACAGCTGTTATGGGATTGTTGCTGACTAGATGAGCTACACAGAGAGAACTGGGCTACTGTGCTGCAGGGAGGGAAAACAGCAATGTCAAGACCAGACTGTTTGGACCTGCTCCAGTCTTCATTAAAGCGGGAGATTGTGCAACACACATATATAGTTTAGAGCTTATTAGCTGTTACAGCACATAAATAATGTATCAAAACCTAAGGCTAGATGCATGCTATTATGAGAGTTAATAACGGATTGAATGCATCCCTATGTTCAATATTAATTGAATAAAAGAACATGAAATAAATTATAATTTTTTTTTTTTTAAAGTTACTGAATAATTACTTAAAACCTCGGTCACTCTGTCATTTTGTTTTTTCCTACTTTTATACACTTGTAGGAACAGCAAATATAGTCCATTTAGAATATTTTGCTACTGTTAGCAAGTGAGAGGGCATATGGCCACACCGTGTGCAGCAATTCCTATAAATAACTGTTATTACATACAATGTACATATACACTTTCTGCAAATGAGATCTGCTTATAAACTGGGAGGGTTGGTTGGAAGAAACGTCATGTTTTCACTTAACTTGAAGGAATAATTGTGTTTGTAATTAAATGTTGTGTAGTTATCCATCAATAATAAGTATTAGCAATAGTTTTGAAATGATCATTCCTGTTTGGATCACTTACTGTTCAGCAATGATGTAGCCATCCTCTACAGGGGTACACCTCACTCCTGCCACCTCTACATTGCCGACCATATCTGAGAAAGCCAGACCAAGGTTTGTGCCATGGATGGTCACCCGGGTGCCTCCCTCTGGGGGTCCAGCCACTGGTGTTACCTATAATGTTGGAGAGAAACTAGACATCAAATGATGTTTTTGTCTTCAGGGATGCGGCGGGTTTATAGAAACACATAAATGCGTACAGGTTTCTGTATGTGCTCAAGGGTAAATATGCTCTTTTGGTCCAGGTGGCTGTAAAAGCAATTAAGTGTACTCCCCAGTCCTACATCCACAAAATGTCAGAACATGTCATGAGTCACTGTGCCAAGAGCAACTTCTAATCACAACAGCACCTAATGACACTTGTTTTGCAGCTCTTCTTGTTAAAATGTGGCATTATACCCATCCACACACCATGCATACATAATCACCAGTGAATACAAAGGTTTTTTTTCTTTTGCAATTTCGTTCTCCTGCAACAGCAAATCTTTTTAAAAAAAGGAACTTTGGGATAAAGACGAAGCTGTTTTTAACACTCAGCAAAGCCACCTGCTCAGAATCTACCCTGCTTAACATGGATGTTAAATCTAACAAGGGGGGATACTAATGATTAGCGAAGACCACCTACTCATAAAATGCAATATGGCTGCCCAGCATGACCTTGGCACAGGGTGGCACAGTGCCTTCTGTGCTGCAGAGTCCTGTTGAGGCACCAACCTGGCCATCACACAGCCATTTAAACACAAGAGGACAAGATAAGGAGGAGGAGTAAAAACAAAAACGAGAACACAGAATGAAATGGAAAAAAGGTTAGAAAAAAAAGACCAAAAGAGTAGGCAATACTGTGCAGTCACCAAAGGAATACAGAAAAACCAAGAGAGGAGGGCAGCAGGGAGGATAGACTGTCACTTTGCTGTGTGGGGCTGCTATGCAAACAATCAATACGCTATTACTGACCATGCAAGCAGAAGGGAAAAAACAAGAGTCAGTTGTACCCGCTCACTGAACTGCAAACCCCCACGTGATGGCAACCCTTTAAGACTTGCTGTACACCCTCTATCCCCACCCCCAACACCCACTAGGGCATTGCGGCTTCCGTGTGGGATGCTGGCATTGTAATCTAGATTCAGTGGACATTAATTGCTCTGGATGTAAAGTAAGTGTGTCACTGCAACGCCTGAGGGGCCTGAATACATGAATCTTTTAGCACTGCTTGGGCATGCAGGGTATAGAAGGGGGGAACATAATGGCTAAATATATCCATGTCAGGCGATGGCAGCAGCTATTCGAGTAGACTTAGTGATGGTTACATAAGCAATGTGAGGGCCTGTGAGAAAACAAGGGAGGGGAAAAAAAGAAAGGAAAAGCACGAAGAGGAAGGGAATGGAAGAAAGAAGAGTGAAAATGGGGTGAGCAGCGGGGGGAAGTGGACGCAGTTTCGGTCCCATCAGACAAGACGGGTGACAGGTGAGGCAGGGACGGTGACAGGACAGCAGTGCTGTATCACAGACGGGCATGCTAAAAGCTTGGGAGTCCTCCTCCTTCTACTTAGAGACTGAAATGGACACTTCCCATGGTGGACCAAGGACATGATGATAATCCAGTTCACGCAGAAAACCCATTTCCCTGAGTTCCCCACTGACAGACAGAGCCTTGATTCATCTGGATCATGGAAAAAAACTATCACTTCAAAGATGCACCAGGCTGTGAGGCATAAGAGAACTTCTGCTCTTTGTCTTTGTGTCTGCATTTCTAACACATACAAAGGAACCAGATCTATAAAGAATTTTTTTTTGTTTACAAGACTGATTTGATTGCCAATCACATTAGTTCTAATGGTCTTTATAGACAAATAAAAGTAGTCATATATACTATCATCTGGTAGCATAGGTTTGTGTTTATATTTCACTGCAAAATTATCTTGTTTGCATCACTCTTTCTTTGTTTTCTTCCCATCCATCATCTTATCTCCCCAGGCCATGTGACACATCTTCCTCTTCCTCTAGTTTGCTTGTTTTGCTTTACCAAACTGTATTTCAGAAGGGAAAAGGAAGCGTTGCTGGTCATGCACACACACGCCCTTCTGCCCCAGCTCCCTTTTCCCACCCAGTGCTGCCATGCCATGCTCCCTATGTAATCCTTTTAGCAGCAGTGCTGCTGCCCGCCTGGCATTGTCACACTGTCAATAGAGGGTAATTCCCAGCAAACAGGCAGTCAGCTTGCAAGCCACTCTCCCTGCTCCTACTCATGCAGTCGCTCTGGCATAATGTATCTCTCTCTGGCCAAAAGACCATGAAAAGAATAAATGAAAAAACACTAGAATCATTAGAGATAAAAATGCATGGCTTAAGTAAAAAAAAAAAAAAAAAAAAGACATTCTGATGTACAAGAATTCAATTTCCAGAAAAAAAAATGCTGGCTAGTTTTGAGAAGACACCTTGTTATTCTGAGAAATAACAAAAACTATGGCGACAGAGAGAAATGGGCTTCAATGTGAATAACCTGGGGCTGTCTGTCAGCGTGGTGCTGACATATTCAGCTGAAGTAATGGCGGGGAAAGATGTGCTGATGCAGCCAATGCTAAACTCAATACATAGAGCAGAGTGCAATACACCAACCGAGCTGCCTTCGGGCTATGCAAGCCAAGCATGTCACTGTAACTACGGCAGCTGACCGAGCCCGGTGGAATTCAGCAATAATAATATTCCTCATTTACTATTAAAATCTATAATACGAAAAAAATCTACTGTATGTTCATTATTATCTACTTTCAATAAAGCTTAGATATACAGGGAGTGCAGAATTATTAGGCAAATGAGTATTTTGTCCACGTCATCCTCCTCATGCATGTTGTCCTACTCCAAGCTGTATAGGCTCGAAAGCCTACTACCAATTAAGCATATTAGGTGATGTGCATCTCTGTAATGAGAAGGGGTGTGGTCTAATGACATCAACACCCTATATCAGGTGTGCATAATTATTAGGCAACTTCCTTTCCTTTATTTGTTTTTTGTTAAGTTGCCTAATAATTATGCACAGTAATAGTCACCTGCACACACAGATATCCCCCTAAAATAACTAAAACTAAAAACAAACTAAAAACTACTTCCAAAAACATTCAGCTTTGATATTAATGAGTTTTTTGGGTTCGTTGAGAACATGGTTGTTGTTCAATAATAAAATTATTCCTCAAAAATACAACTTGCCTAATAATTCTGCACTCCCTGTATAGGATACGATCTTTTTATGCCCTTAAAAACACCACAGTGGGAGATTTCTGTTTTTCCCAAAGCTCTATGTTTGGCTTTTGAAATTAAACAACCTTTGATATCATTTAGAAGCTTGCAGATAATCTCTTTGTCTTGCCACTCAGACTAATTCTTAGCTCAGACTAATTCTAGCATGTCACATTTAATTGTGAGAAGCATTTAATGGGCTTGATAAAACCCCACTGATCGCTTGTTCCAGAACAAACTGCATCCTAAATACTTTATAGAGTCTTGAATGTCTTGTAATAGGCTGAGACATATTGGTTACAATAAAAATGAGCATGAGGGTGGGAATGGATGTTTGTATCTGTGTGTGCCTGTATGTCTGTGTCTATATGTCAGGTTGGGTGTCAGGCGCCACCTCTCTGGGGACATCTCAGGCCCTCCAAGGTTTGGAGGCCTATCTCCCCCTACCACCACTTCCCCTGCCAGTGGCGGACCCCCTCAGACATCGGTGCGTTGGTGGTTCTTTGTGTCCGGGGATGGGCGTCCAGGTACACACCGGCTCACTCCTTGGCGGCCGCTTATCGGGGCCTGGAGCCTGGGGCTCGCTCGGGCCACTTCGGAGGTGGGGTGCCCCCGGCCTCTCGGCCTGGGGCTCGGTCACTCAGGCGCAGCTGGCTGCCGGCGGAGCTCACGGGCGCGTCACTGCAACCCCCCCTGGCTTCTGCTCCGCGGCTGCTGAGTGAGCCCTCATCTGGGACTCTCCTCAGCTCTTTCCGGGACAGTGGCGCAGCTGCCCCTCTGTTGGTCTTCCTTGGTCTCTTGTGTTCTGGGGGCCTCTGGATGTCTGGAGTTTTGATCTCCTCCACACCTGCTTCACGCCCTGGAGGACGGGGCTGTGGCCCCCCCACACCCTCTAGCAGATTATTACATGAAGGAACCTTTTAAAAAACAAAAAACAAGCGCGTCCATGCTCACAGGTGTACACACGGGTGATCACACCCACAAACTACACCCTTTTTGGCTCCTACCTCAAAGCACACTGTGTTCTGTTGATCTTATGTGCTGCACAATAATGTTTAACATTTAGTATTTACTGTCATATTCCCATATATCATTGTGATGTTGTTTATTCTATTACTCTTGTTCTCTTCTGCTTGCTTTCTTTTTTCTTTCTCAGCAGGTGATCCAGGTGATTGATATATGCATTTTTTTTTTCTCTGCCCGTTCTGTTGGTTTTTGTCTTTTGCCCTTCTCCCCCGTCCCTCTTCTCAGCTGTTTCTCTTTCCCTCTTTCTTTCTCCCCTTCTTTCCCCCAGTCAAGTCTGTCCCGTATTCAGTAAGTGAAAATAAAATAAACAATAAAAGGTGAATCAAATGGACCATTACGGCAAGGCTGGGATGGTCAGTTTGGTAAAGTAAATCCGTTGGGCATCTTTCTTTGCCTTTAGACAACAATTCTGATGGCAAAAGAGCCAAACGGGACAGGCAAAAAAAAAAAAAAAAAAAAAAAAAAAAAATACAATAAAAATGAGCTGAAAACAAGTAAAAAACAAAAGAAGACTATGTAAAAAAAAAAAAAACCAAGACCTGTGATTTGAATGGGGAATTGTAACCTATCATCTGGTTTGCATGTGAATCTGTGGGGTGCTGAGCAATATTTTATTCTTCAGCTGGCAGATTTAATAAAGGTCAGCATCCATACAGTACAGAAGCACTCTCGGGGTTACAGCAGTAAGCAGAGTTCAGTTGTAGTCTGATAACAGCTGACAGGCCTGCTATCCCCGTGGAGTTCAAAATATCAACAAAAAGCATGCATTCACTTGCATGTTTGAGGAAGAAAGAGAAAAAAGGAATCCCATATTTTTTCTTTCCTAAGGCTATAGCTAGATGTTTATATTTACTGTCACTAGAGGCAGGGGAGCTTCTTTGCTATACAGTTAACTCATACAGAAACCACGGCCGAAGCGTATTGAGGAAACGCCTTTCATATGCCCATCTAACTCCCAGCTTCATTTGATGTTGTTCCCTCTGCTGTTAGCAGGGGCTTACATCTCTTCAATATTAATGGCCCGTGGTGGGAGGCACCGTGGCACTTAATAGAAACATTAATTATTCAAAAGGCCTATCTTGTGGAAGGCACATCTACTAATGTGTTAGTATGTATACAAATCAGCTCTTGATGGGGGCTTTGGCGCATACAATCAAAACCAAATTTATTAATAAATTCAGCCCAACAGGGGGATGTCGGCTTCTTAAAGAAACTGTAATCACTGAGAGACGGGAGGGGGGTGGGGGCGGGGGGGTGCTAGGACGACGCACGAATGATGAGCGCCGGCTTCACTACCAATGATGAGTAGAAAATAGGTGTGTCTGTCTGAAGTACATGCTCACGCAGAGTTGATTTTGCCACCTACAGCCATAAACAGATCTGATTTTAGATTGGCCTCAGGAGCCCCCCACGCCCAAACTTCCCCCCTACTCCCCGGCTCCTTTGTTCTTCCCACCTTTGATGACTTTACATCTCCCCCTCAGTCTTTTGTTGTCTTGCTTGAATCGTTTCACCTCACCCAAACCATTCATACTTTCACAAGTGTAGTTTTTTATTTTTCTTCCACTTAAACGGAAAGACTGACCGTGTAGCTCTGCTTCTGTAATATATTGTCAATCACTGGTTTTTGATAGAAGTGCTAATTGAAGAATAATATAAAAATAATAATTATGCCAGTCATTTCCCCTGTGAGCTTTTTCCTTTGGCTTGCCATGTCATTTCAAAACCGGTTTGTTACATTCTGTAGTTTTCAGATTTGCTTTTGACATCATTGCTTAAACATTGGACAACTGATGGATGCAGTATAGATATAGTAATGCAAGGTTCTCAATGTTTAAGCTTACTTTTGGTTACATGTTTTATTTATTGCTTCTTTTGTGCTCTTCACTATTGCAAGTCCCATTGCATGATGTGTCAAAGTCTCAAACTCATCATAATGGATGTAATTTGGCAAAAAGAGTCAGAAACAGTTAAACACAGAGACACAAGAACAAAAAACATGGAGGTATAAGACAGCAGGGAAAAGAAAAAAGAAGATCGGTCGGACTTCATCAGCTTGCCTATTTTTCGTGATTATTTGCGTGTAGTATAGCAAATCAATTACCCAAGTTGTTAGCTTCAGTTTTTAATTGGCTAGAGTTACATGTGGGTATGTAGTGGAGGAAAAAGAAGCTAAATGAATAAATGTGGAGGCAGATAGGTCTGGTAGGTTAACCACAATGCACTGGTGTGTTACCAAGCTAATTAAATAGTCGGCCCCTCCTGGCCTGACTCCTCTGTGACAGCAGACCGACAGTGGGGGCTTTGAGTAAGCAAAGGTCTGCTTGTGGAAAACAAATAAGCACTTCCAGGTCATGATCCCGATCTTGCTGATGTGGAGGACATCCAGCTATTGGGTTCTAGTCATGTCTGTGAAAATTCAGCATGACAGAAAAAACAAGAAGGAGCACCGCTCATTCACTTGGTTATGGATGCAAAGATAATTAAAAAAAAACTACGATTACTTGCTTGTGAAATTCCCTTTTTAACAGTTATTGGTGCCAAAGAAACTTTCAAAGGGCTGGAATAACCTTGTGTGAGGACAAAAGACATTAAAATCTATGAGCAGGGAGCTGTGCCTATGCACAAAGAGAAAGCAGATGTCAAAGAGACAGCCCTTTAAAACTACAAATCTCAAGCTCTATTTCTGTGCGTGCATGTATTTGTGTGTCCTTGCCCTTGGATAAGTCCTGAAGATGAAAAGAACTCTCATAAGAATAAGCACCTGCGAGTATAACACATATAGCCGCACAGGTACATAAACAGCCATACATATAATTTTTGTTTTTAAGCAAATAAAGATAGATAAACACAGAAAAAGAAAAGGCAAGATAAAAGGACAGACAGAAAGGCAACAAACATTTAAGGATGTGCAGGCATTTGGTGGGCCAAGCACAGTAGGGAGCCTATTGAAGGTTTATTCTCATTCTTTCTGAGTCCACACAAAACCAAAGTAGAGTAGAACAGCTGCTTCTCATGCAACACCTTGTTCTATCTTGTACAAGATAAAAATTTTAATTTATCAGAGGTCCTATCCATCTCTTTAAAGAATCCCGCTATTACCGCTTCAACTTAAATGTTAAAAAACAGCATGCCAGAGTCAAGTGTATTCTTATTCTGCTGCAATTTAGTGATCATGATGTGCTTTGGAGAATACCGAACAGGTTTTTCACTTTGTAACTGCCTTGCCACTGGCACAGATGACAATGTCTTATTAAGCCGTTTTAAGCTGTCTGAGCTGTTAACTTTGAATTTTAAGTATACTTCTACAGTCTCAGCTGAGCGCCTCATGACCCTCTGTGAAAGAACTGTGACAAGATGCAAGACACACCTTGCAACGGAAGCTGATAATTACATATCGATTGACCGCTGGATCTGTGTGGGCAGGTAGGAAGGACAGACGAGGGATTATAGGTACTGACCTCAGTGATGCGTGGGTTGGTACACTTCACATTCTTGCTGGACAGGTTCAGCCAGCGGGTTGTGTAAGGGTTGATGGGGGGGCAGTGGTGCCTCAGTGTACACCTTCCCTCACCACTGCACCAGCCACACTGGAATTTCCTCTCTGCCTTTAGACACATGCCGCAGCTGTCCCGCTGGGCTGCACACTTGTACAAGTGCACTGTGGGATGACATGGGCAATACAGTGAACATACCAATAAGTATTGCTGTTATTGTTAAAAGGAAAACTGGTAGATAGTCTGCTATGAGTAAAATATTTTTCAAATTTCTTAAATACTCTACAAATGATTTGACATGAATACATACAAATGCTTTTGTGACCTCTCACAAAAAAATGGAATATTTGCACCAACAAAAATATCCCAAAAATGACAGCGTCCATCCTATTTTCTAGCAGATATTGACATCAGCATCTTTTGTTCTTACCTTTAATATTTTCTGGGTTGTCAATAATAAAGTTGCCGTTCCACACCACTGAGAAATCCACAGGAAGCTCACTGATTTTCATTCCTTCATACAGATACTAGAGGCCACAGAGTGATGAAGAGGGAGAAAGAGATAGAGATTGGGATAGAAGCAGAAAAGAGAGGAGGATTTCAATGGGAAGTCTGGGAATTTGAATCCCCGTGAACCCAAGTGGAGACAGCACTGTGTCCTTCCAATATTACCCCATACTTACATCATCTCAGTATCTGAGGAGCAGACAAAGTGAAAAGCCACAAGATATGGGACAGCTGGGCAGGAGCTTGAGCTTCCCTCTGGCCTTTATTGATGCTGTGCTTAACTGCCTCCCATGCGCTTAATTCTAGCCTGACTTTCATTGCCCAAGTGTGTTTTTGTTTGTGTGTGTGCAGGAGAGAGCGAAAGACTGGAAAGTAAAACATGCATGCCTGTGGTACCTCTGGGAATATACTACAGAAGTCAGCAGTATATTGACTTCTGAAGGCAGACTCGTGCTACAGTCTTCTTCTGTATAATTATCTATGATGATGGCTACTATTTCTCCACTAACTAAATAACATACACACACACACACAAGCATACACATGGTATGGGATTCAGGCCATTATCTGTTTTTGTATACAGTATTTAAAATGTGTGTGTAATTATATAATGGAGAATTACAGACAAATCAAATTACACATCATCAATTTCACTCATATTGTCTCAATGTGAAAAGGCACCGCACAACCTACCGAACTGTTCTGGCACTGTACACTGGAGCTGTTGAAGCGGAGGGCAGTGACTCGGTGGCTGACCCCCTGGATGTGCAGGACGCACTCATAGCCCCGCTGGCCAGACTGGGGCTGTGGCAGATTCTTGGCCTTCAGGGTTATAGGCTTCACCTCGCCTGCTGGGATCAGAATTTCCTCAGAGCGCACTAGCTGGGGACAGTCCTGGAAGGATAAAGCAGAGAGGGTCCACGAAAAAGAAAAACGTTTCACTTTCATGTTTAGCAAGACAAGGAGAACAAAAGAACTTTGCAATAATGGTGAAAAAGGAGGATGATTATAAGTAGGAAACACAATATGTGGAATTAATGTGGAAATTAATTCTGAGTTAGAATTTATAACTGATTTCTGTGACCTTGGAAAGCTATGAGCTGCGTTGAAATACACATTCTCAAGAGAGGAATTATGAAACTGCTCAATTCGTCAAAACTGAGAATGGTATCAGTAGTCAGTGGTTTAAAGTATTCAGTAATAATGGAGGTCGTTGCTATTTGAAATACTCTGAGAAAACTGCCTTTATGGCTTTACACAATGAAGCTTCACTCTTAATGGCCTTTAGCTTTGTGAATCTTTACATCTCAAGTCAATTAAAGTATAGATACAATATCATAAGGCAATATTCAAATATACCTTTAGATTGTAGGGTTGCTAAAATAAAATAGCTGTTCCTGATGTCATAGAGAAAGGCTGGTCTTAATTCATAATTGTGAGTACTGCATCTAATCTTACCACTGAAGCTCTGTGTGCCATGCACAGCAAATACATATGAACTGAGGCAATGCAAGCGGGCTACTCATATATGTACAGAAGAGGGATTATTAACAAGTTTTTTTTTAATACAAGTGAATGGGTTTAAATGAATAAAGGCAAACACTTAAAATCCCAGTAGTGTAAATGTGCATAGCTAGTGACATAGTGATCATTATTGATGTGGTCAAAATGATCTTGTGTCATTGTTAAGACATGTTAAGCTCAGTAACTCCAAGGATAATAGACTGTTAATTGCTATTGCAGAGAACAAGAGCTCTGAATGAGTAGCACCACTTCAGAAATAGAAAAGCTTAGATGGCTGTCTTTCTGAAGACATGCCCCGAGGCTGACACAGAGCTGAAACGCAGTGCAGGAGGCAGGTAGAAAGAAACCAAGTGCAAATATGCAAAAGGAAGGGTGAAAGAGAGAGAGGAAAAGATGGATTAGGTTATAAGTCCGTGTGTCTGTGCATGTGTGTTCCACCAACCTCAGAAGCGTTGACCCGTCCCTCCTGGAAGGAACAGCTGGAGGGGTCATGGGTGCACAAGTTGCGGTATTTGCACCAGTGGCACCGGAAGGCACTGTTCACACATGACAGACACCTGCAGGAACACACAAACACACACATGCGCACACACTGAGTGAAAGGGGGAAAAAAAAAAAGAACAGTGCAGTCAAGGAGGGACAACGAGTTTGCCAAAGTAGGGGGAAGTGCCAGATAGGAAATGAGTTCATGTCCCAAGTGGGCACCTGCTGTTGTTGTGCCCTTGTGGTTGGCACAGTACCTAATAGCTGCTAGGCCAAATTCTCCCTGCATACATTTTCCTCTACCATATATTAATACGTGTGACATGTGTGAATAGGACACCACAATCACAATAAGAAAGAGAGAGATGGAGAGGTGGAGTGTTATACTAGTAAGATAGCAGTAATGAGGATAAACGTGCACTTTCCAACACTGTATATAGAAACTATATAGATGAACAGAAGGTGAGATGAGTCAAAACAAGAATGGCCAAAGAAAACCAGTTGATGGGAAAATACTAGGTACAAGACATGCTATTCTGCATGTTACTAAAGCAAACCAAGGCAAGCACAGCACTCACTTTTAATAGACTGTGATGAGATTTTACTGTGCTATGTATTTTTGAGCAGTTGTTCAAAAGGGGTGGGCTGGGGGGGTTGTCACAACTGGTTCTCTCTTTCGTTGTCTCCTTTTTGCACATATGCTCATTGTGAAATATTATCACTGAGGCAAAAATCATCAGAGTGATCTCTGTCAAGAAGCCTAATTTGAATGAATCGGGCTGATTCACTATCAGGAATATACAGGGAACGATATGTGCAATAAGAGGGAAGTAACAGGAGGTGGCATTACTGAAAGGATGGTGTATGCCCTTTTCAAATGTATGCATATTTCTTCGCGTGTGTGGCTGTGTGCACTCTGTTTGTCATCAGTGATTAACTGAGCTGATGTGAGAGTTGGTAATTGCATTCTGTGCTACTCAGGCAAGGTTCTCAAATAGCAATATGAAGAGAAAGGAGACAAAACACGAAGAGAGAGATGCAGAGTAACACTGCCTGCTTTTATCTAGCAAAGGAGACAATGGCTAAAACATTTTGTTTTAATGTCAAGGGGAGAGTCAAAGGATAATTTGACATGGTAGGATTCCTGAACCCCTGTGATACCCTTTCTCAACTACTCTCAATTCAGTGATACTCCCAAGTCAATGAGGCGTTTGAATCTCACACAAACAGAATCTGCCACACTGGAATGAAGCAAGCAATTGCAAAGGCACCGCAGACACTAAGATCTCCAATCCAGGGATTCAATTCAACATCACTCAATCAGGGACAGACATGGCATGAAAATGGGCATGAAATCCCCACAGAAGGCCTGTTAGGCAGAAAGCAGAGTGTTTTGTAGTTGAGCATGTTTGAAAAGAATGCTTCATTAACAACACAACACAGATTCTTCCTGTGTGGACCGCGGGGAACAGCAAGCGATCAGATTACATTAATTTTTACAGGGGATATTTTTAGGGGACTGGGGCAGGCTAACGTTAAAGACAAATAGTGATTAAAGTCCCACAGCACTGATTCGGTGGTTTCGGGCAGCAGCTCTGGGCATTGTTCTTGTCAAAAAAAGAAAATGAATGGACTCAGAGAGCGATACTCACAGTTGGTGGACACTGCAGTTGTAAAATTTGACCTCTGTGCTGATAAGCATCTGACCGGTCTCCTTAGAATTCAACCTCAGTTCAACGCCTGACCAATCTGAAAGAGAGGAGACACGACATCAACCTTTATTTAATCTTTTACTGTTACAGAGCAGTGAATATGTTCGCACTGTTTGCGTAGTTGT
Source organism: Rhamphochromis longiceps (assembly GCF_057381845.1). Lineage (NCBI taxonomy): Eukaryota > Metazoa > Chordata > Actinopteri > Cichliformes > Cichlidae > Rhamphochromis > Rhamphochromis longiceps. The sequence continues at coordinate 31,746,633 of NC_140576.1, read as the reverse complement.
GAACAGCAGACTGATTTTAGTTTTAGGCTTATTAATATTTTTGAAACGAAGGTTGTTAGCACACATACACACATCACTTAGAAAGGTATTTCTTGTGTAGTATTGCATATATTTAAATATGTAACATGAAGGAATACTGCTTGCATTGAGCCTGTGAAAATTAAATACCTGAATTTCAATCTCATACAGAACCATTTAATCAGATCCAAATTTATTTACCTTCACTTTGCTGAACAGAGCTCTGACTGTGTTTTGTGAAAAAAAAAAGCCACATTATCTCTCTCTATCAGAACACCAGCTCCATAAATATGTGCAAGTGTCTGTTTGTATGTGTCGAGCAGCCTGAATTTCAGATGACATTCAGTGAGTAGGAGGGCTGACTGACCCTTAGTGCTCTGTTCTCTCCACAGCACCTGTTGGGAATCAGGATTTGTTTCACACAAGTCTCTATAGCAGGCACATAACAGACTTCTACTAGTACATATTTGTCTCACAGGATCTGATAAAGTCATATAGAGGTCATATCTGCACAAAACTTCATCTAAGACCATTTTATTTAGTGGACAAGGGTGCCAGCTATTTTCTTTAACGAGTTCAGTGTCTTCACAGTTTATCCTGACCTCTTCTCCTGCCCCTTCACATAATTGTATTTTAATTTGGCCTCTCTCCTGTATTTTCCATCAGTCTCCACCTTCCAAGTCTTGATCTCCCCTCCCCCTCTTCCTTTCTCCTTTCTTTCCTCTGTTCTCCTCAGATCAAGTCACCACGGCACAATCAGTGTTGATGTGCAACAGACAGAAGACTTGCTAGGGGGACAGGTGATGGAGGTCAGGAGGAGGTGGCCTCAGGGGAAAGCATGTGAAGTAAAAACAAAGGTATAAACAGCTGGATGGATAGCTTGATGGATGGAGGAAGGTCTTACAGGGGGGATTGGCTGACATTTACCTGGGGGAGAACATTCATATTAGTGCCTGATGCACTTGTCCCCATGGGAGTTCTGGGCAAACAGGTCTGTCATTTACTCACAGGAAAGAGGATTACCAACCCCCCAAAACACACATTGACTTCCATACACTGCATATTATATATTATTCAGGCAGTTTAGTTTTGTTATCCTGCAGCCATCTTTCCTTGCAAACAAGAGGCATTTATTGTCAAACAACAGATGTTAATATTCACAATGATATACACATTTGCAAATAAATGAATGCCTGAGCCAGAGTGATATATTTGTGCCCTGTATTTACAATAGAAGTTCATGAGATTTCCAACAATCATATAAGAGAGGTTATTGGCATACCTTTACACAAGATCTAAAAGCAGTCTTCCTTGTTTATTCCAAAGAAGGTGTCATGTGACATGCTTGTTTTGTGGAGTTCAATAAAATTAGCCAATTTCAAACTTTCAAATTCATCAGGTACCAGTGGAGGTAAAGAGCAAACACACTGTCTATGCCTTGGCTATGCAAAGACTGGAATCCATCAAATCAACTTACTCCCTCTAATTGATCCCTGACTGAAGAGTAGACCATAGGGAATGGTCTACGGTTAGACCATGGACTAGTGTTAGTCCATCCCCTATTAGGCAAATCTAAGGCCAGACATTAAGTGCAACGTAGCTGGACCACAGGCCAGGGGATCTAATTTGGATCCTCAAGCAGATTTAAAGTAGCCGGGGTCATGTGTTAGCACAGTTCACAGCAAAACAACCTGAATCCTGTGGGTGCTTGTTATTTAGACAGCCCCTGAATAAACTGGGAGTGCTGGATCACTAAATATGTTTCAGAGTTTGTACACGTGCAGCTGAACAGTTAGCCCAGAGATTTGTAAATGAGAGGGAGGGACATATCAGAATCCAGCAAAGGCTGTGTTTTGATGAGCGTATTGTTGACTGCACAGGAAAATAAGCATTTTCACAACTAAGCCATTCATCAGCTGGCATTGCATACATGGTAATATATGTGTGTCTGTTTTCTGTATCTACCTTGGTCAGTGGGGATGAGGGGGACATCTTTAGCAGCAGGAGATTTGCAGAGTATCTGGTTGCCATTGACCTGGCCCTCTACTTCTGTCAAGTTGCCAAACGAGCAGGTGATGCCGGCAGAAAGGTCTGGTACGTCGCTCACCTTCACTAGCAGCTGCAGATGGTGTGAGACATGACAATGTTCTTAGTAATGAAGTTTGTTGTACACATTTTTTTGAGAATGGATCAAAATGGACACTAACACTAATGAAAACAGATAAAAAATTGGTAAAAATTTCCTAAAACTTCCCCATACCTGGAGCTGATTTAGAAGACTAATGCGTGATACATCAGATAGGGGAAAACACATAACCAACATTAACAGTTGCATCTTTGATAAACAAGACATGAAAATCTGAGATGAAATTATAAAAGGAGACAGTGGCTTAAATTCAGCAGCTCTAGTCAGGATGAGAAAAGAAAACACTGCTGTTGGCAAAGCTGTCCGTCCACTTTGCCAAGAACTGTTTCTGCATCTTAAAAACAGCATAATAAGGGAAAAAAGGTTTATTTAGAAGCTAATCTTATTTGTTTCTAGAAGGCATCATTCCAGAGGTAAATATCATGACCCACTCAGAAGCAGTAGAAGCTACATGGAGGAAAAAATGGGGAAAAAATATCACATGGCAAATTCTACTTTTTCTTTTACCTTTCTTTAGTATTTAGAAGGTGAGACAGATACAGGAAAAAATACACACAGAGACACTCACATATGAGATGCACTACACAAGTGCCGATGCACATAAAGGCGATTGAAGTCATTCTCTGGAGAGCAGTGACACTGTGGCTGGAGCATTCAGCTGCTGTTCCTATAAATAAATGTATTCTGTGCAGGGTGTGTGATCTGGCTCTCTAGCCAAGAGAGGCAGTCTGGATAATTATCACCATGGCATTTCACAGCCTTGTTCCATTAGCTGTTATTTTGGGCCATACCGTTTGAAGTTTCTCTTTGTTTTATCTGCCTCTCACTAAACACCGCAGGGCTACTGGGACAGGCAAGGCAGCTGAGCAGCTTAACTGTAGGTCTTTTAAGAGATGCTGACTGTCTCAGTGGCTGACTACACTGCCTCCCTCGTTAGCTGGCTTGTTCTGTTACCCATCAAGAGGATGGATGATTTCTTTTATTTTTTTTCTGCTGAGGACCTCTTGTCTTTCCCTGTTTTACTTTCACCATGTTTGTGTTGCTTCACTCTGAGGTGTCAGAGAGATCCTTGATTACAGCAATCACAGCAATCAATGTCTTTTGTTCAATGCAGAATTCCCTGAGTAACCTCTCTACAATAATTAGCTCTCATCGTCCTCAGACACACATATACAGATAAACACTCAAAAATTGCTTATGCAGAAATTGTCTCACACACAAAAACACAGACACAGTAAGCTATTGCACAAAATAAGCTTGTTTCTGAGAGTTAAGATTTTGCTCTTTTCGTTTGCTGGCTTCCTTTCACCACGATGGTGGTGGGGGTTTTTGCTGCTTGGCAGTCACCATAATTGGTTGCAGATTTCAGCAAAGGTAATTTCATTGTTTTCACTGCCTTTTCTATCTGTCCTGGTGCCCACTTCAAGAAGCTGCGTTGTCATGGTGATAGCAGTCTACCCCTGTGGAATTTGTGAACTGTGTGAATTTGAGTGTTTTGTGGTTGGTCAGATGACCCCGTTTCTGATATGACAGCAAAACGGGGGGGTTGGTGAAACTGTTAAAATGTAATAAACTGCTGTTTGCAAAGTGGACAACGGGGGCCAGGTATGCTGAGCATTGGCTTGAGGGTGAGATATAATGTGGTGCAGGGTGAGTCAGTGCAAGAGCCAACTGCATGTTAACAAGATTTTTATTTTTTTTATGTTTAACCACATAAATTAAAAGGTCAGCTCACCAAAATACATGGAAGAAAATGTGTTGTCAATTAATCTATAAAGATGTCTGGAGAGGAGTGCTAAAGAGATCTTCTTGGTTCTTGGTTTTTTACTTGCAATAAAATCCCAAGAAATCATTTAAAAATCTGTAATGCAGCTACTCTCAGCTTAAAGATTCACATTTCAGTCCACTTAAATTGTTCTGAACAGCACAAAAGTATTTCATGTATCCTAATACATCTATAAGTCAGTGTCTTACATCTCATACCATTTCAAACCAAAGACATTTTTCTGAACAGGATGTGCATAAAATGACCCATTAATAGTGTGGATTGTGCATAGATGTACAACAATCTCCAGAATCTGGACAGGCAGATCCTTTCACTGTTGATCTTTGCGTGCTTTTACTGAATCCGTGTAGAAATACTGTACTGTACTCAACTGCACTCGGACAACTTTAACGCCTACACACCCACCCACACAAACATGTCTTGGCACACATATTGACTGCTCTGTAAAAAGTGAGCATATGTATGCTGAAATGCCCACGTAAAGCCCTTATGAACCTTCCCATCTAATGTTTATGCATCAACCAAACTCAAGACTAGATGAACAGCTATGTGGGATCGTTTAAAAACTTCTGCTTTTGTTGCGTGGGTTGGAAATACGTAGATAGCAGCTAATTTTTCATTTTTGACTTTGCAAGCAGTGGTTGATATTGCAGGTATGTTGTATACTGTGTGTAGGATTATGCATATGTGTGAGCGAGTGCTTGTTTGTTTGTGTGCAGACTTACATGTACGCTAGGTTCTGAGACTGCAATGCTGTCTGGATACACGGTTGCCTTCACACACTGATTGAGCGAAGCAGCAAAACGGTACGGCTCATCTGCACGTTCACATCGATTCCTTTGAGAGCATCTGAACAGAGAGGAGAAAGGACCGAGATAGAAAGAAGTTACTGATATTTGCTTTTCAATGCCATCAGTGATATTATACAGCACTGAAAAAAATATGCGCGTTGGATATGATAGGAAATAGAGGAAAAACAACTTATTCCATGAATAAAAAGTTACAAGAAAAAAAAAGTGCCGCCAAAGGGATGTGCAATGAAAATATGTGAAAATGAAACTTACAATTATAATGTAACAATTATGACTGGAGGGCAAATGAGAAATTGTGACAATTTTAAACTCCTTCCAAAAACAGACGGAAGAAAGGAAGCATGAGGATTGTCAAAGATGGTGAAGACTGTGTAGGGAAAGGAATATTAAACAATGCTGTAACAGAAATAAAACAAATATCCCGCAGCAGTGCTGTAGGGAGATGTAACACTGTCACTGTCTCAACACATTAATAGCCAACTTTTGTCACCAGCCACTATATGGGCACTTACGAGTCCATAATCATCCACCTTTCGATGTTTCCCATGCTTGTTTTAGGACATCTGAACAGATCAGTAATAACCTACAAAAAAAAATAAAAATCACACCAAACCCTTGGGGCTTCTTTGCTCACTTTTCCTTGTTTTGTGCTTTTCTGTGTTAGTCACCCAGATTTGTTTATTTTGTGATGATCAAGGCTGTAAATGTGACATGCTCTACATTCTGGCTACAAGTTATGTTGCTGTTAACAGACTGTGTGTCTCTCTTGTTCCGCTAAACAGATGGCAGGCTGAAAAATTATTTTAAACATTTTTGCTGTCTTATTGGATTGGTTAAAAAAACCAGTTACAAAATAGCTCATTCTCAAAGATATCTTATGAAACTCACATCATTAATAACAGCTGATCTCTATTATAAACATGTAGGTGACTGGCTATGCATTCCCAATAAACTGCAGCGACAAGTGGTGGCACAGAAGTGGATGCACAACACAGCTAGATTGCTTCCTTCAATCTCAGCATAACTCTGTAGATGTAACTAGTACAAATTACAAGGCGTTCTCTCATAAGAGATCTTAATGGTCAGACTGCGTATCAAGTATCACAAGAAACTGCCACATCTCTCATTAAAACTGTGCCACCTCCCACCACTTATTAAAACTGTGCGGTCTCTCCATCCCATTACACCAAAGCCTCTCTATCCTTATCCAACCCAGTTATAGTGTCTGGCTAACTGGCTGACTGGTCACAGTAGCTCTAATTGGACTCTAAAGGGTCAGCTGCTGTCCATGGTGCTGATGTGCCACTACAAGCTCTGCTATTCTCTCCTGGTTGCTCTGTGCGTGTGTGTGTTGTGTGTTGCACTGTGTGCTCCGCACTGTGTGCTCTGCGCCGTATCATGCTTCTTAACCACATACTCTCACATATACTGACTCTAAGCTACATCTTCATCCACAGCCTCTGTGTGCAATTATGTTGTCAGAAGTCCACACTACTAGGCACACCAAGACACACACACACACTAATATTCCAAGCACTCCCTAGGGAATTTAGAGAGCAGAAAAGTGTGGAATTATTATAGTAGTGAGAAATCTCCCACTGGGAAAGGAGGGTCACTGCAGCACTTTTTGATGATGATCACCTGCTTTTCCCCTTCACTACTTTGGTAACTATACTTTTTAATATTGATGGTTTTTTTTCTTACTTTACCTTTTCATTTTACACATTTGACCGCACCGCTGGTTCATTTGCCTCGGTCTTTCTCTTCCCCTCCGTCTCTCTCGCTATTATCGGCCCAAGACACTCCTTTTTGTCTTATTCTAATACAAGTTGAAATTAGTACACCTTTCTTAGGCAAGGTATTACTCTGCCTGCAATTTGGTGATTCTTTTACATTCACAATGGCAGGAGAAAATGATACTTAATGTGCTTTCAGGTGTGGGCTGCGGCACGATGTTTTATGCATGTCTCCAAGCTGTATGGGTACAGATGCAAAAACCTGGGCAGTCATTAACTGACAAAAAGCTCTGCATTGATTTTCCTCAATGTGAATCTCTCTCTCTCTCTTTTTTTTTTTTTAAATAAAATTCATTTCAGTGGGGTGAAGTAAGATGAGAGCGCAGCAAGGGGGTGAGGCAGCGGGGGTGGAAGGCGTGCAGGATGGCAGCTGTTGCCATGGTTTCAGGAGATGGCCATTATCTCTGTGTAGTTAGAAGCTGACCCCTTGCCTCTCTCATTAGCTGAAGTGCATGCCACTGAGTGTTGACTACAATCCTGCCTTCCTCATATTCCCCCTTCTGACCTCCTGCCTTGTAGATCTCCCTTTTTCTCCTGTCAGTCAGTAGTTTCACTCATGCTTAGTGTCCCATCACTTCATACAACAAGTGTTCTCTAATGCACATCTTCCATATGCAAAGATGGACAAATATGTTTATCTTTTTCAATTTCCTGTAATAAGCAACTGAAAACTATTTTATTCCAGCCAGAGCTAGCGGCGTCAGATTTTGGTTAGGCTCCTTAAGCCCTGTCCAGGGTGCTGAAGTAGCTGCATGCACCATCATTAGCTCTCTCTGGTATCAACAAGTCTTCTGCAGAATACAAAAGAAGTTGTGAGTGGCAGTCCCATTTTGTGCAACCATGGGAGGTGAGTTGCTAAAATGCACCCTAAAATTGAGTGGAGAATATTGTTTACTACTGTAGCAGTGTGTTCGGGCTACACCGTTGTTCAGGGTGTAAATCTGACATAGTATATGCAATCTAATTCACTTTTAGAAACTTATATCTAATGTACAGTGTAAGGTGTAGTGTTGGCCGAGGAAGCAATTTCTATAGTTGGTAGGGGTTAGGATAGCAGACGCCAGAAATTGGGGTCCATTCCACCAATGTCTGCATCTTATTCTGTTGCCTTGGAGAGGAAATTACACCATCATCTCTTCTCCACCTTGTCTTGACAGACACACAGACGCACGACTGGTAGAGAGCATCATCCCTGCATACAAACTAAAACAGACACATACGAGGGCATGGCCACATACAAATCATGTATACTCAAACCCTCTGGAAATTACATGTGCATAATAGCATACAGTGCCTTGCACTTAATCTTTCACACATTTAATAGACAGCATCGAATAATAACATAAACACACGTATGCACACACTATGGTCTTGACAGCAGAGAGCAGGAGAGCCAGGCCACCGGGAAAGATTGCCGTCCTTCCATCCCTCCTCCCTTTCCCCTACAACATCTTCAGTGTGAAGACCTGTCTGATTGTAGCTCTTGGTGTGAGCACCGTGTTTAAAAACAGGAGGAGAGAACAGAGGGGGAGCCACTTTAAAATCACCTTCCCGTTCCACCTCCCCTCATGAGAGACAGACGACATAAGGCTGCGGAATTTAAAAGCACAACAGGCATGCTTTGGTGGCAGGGCAGGGGGATTGGGGAAAGGAGTACAGCGGGAAGCTATAAAGGATGTACAGAGAGACTTAACTGGATGTATATTGAATATTTGATGAGCTTAACAAAGCTTTACTAGTTTTAAGAGGCAACCCATAATGTTAGAGAATTGCTGGCAGGATTTGCTTTGAATGGGAACCTAGACTGGGGACTGTGTGCTTCATCAATTAATTAAAAATCCCAGTCTGCAATTAATACAATACAAAATACTTCATAGAGTGCACTATACAGGTCATCGGATGTTCAAGATGGGCTTTACATCTTCCAACAACTGCTCACACTGTCAAGGCAATACACCAGACAATTACATCCACGCTCTTTGGTTCTGTCCACCAGTGCAAAAGTTTTGGCGCGAGATATGTGAAGATTTATCAAAGTGTCTGAAATGTAACATTCCAACTTCCCCCTTAGTGTGTCTACTGGGCAGCTTAGATAATGTCACTTCAGAAAAGAATATAGCCCATATGATCTTCACTGCCCTATGCATAGCCAAGAAAACAGTCCTCATGAACTGGAAAAATAAAAATAATCTTAATTCTAACCAATATAGAAATTATCTATTAGATTACATTAGTCTTGACACAGCCTCTGCCACCACATTAGATCAATTGCTCTGGGCCCCTTTTATCAGCTCCATCACCTAGTGGGGGTGGGGGGTCATAGTTTGGTCCCGCCTTCACTGTTGTGATTGGTGAGGGGGTAGGGACAGGCTTAGGGCGTCGGGGGGTTCCCCGGAGGCATCTTCCTTGGGGGGCTCAACCCGGGGTAGCGGTCACGTCCGGTTGGGGGCTCTGTTGGCTCTCAGGTGACTGTTTCCTCGCGGCTGCGTGCAGCGGGGCTAGGGGAGGGTCTGTGCTGACGGACGTGGGTTACTGACCTGGCAACCTGGCTGCCCCTGGGTGGGTCCGGGATGGGCGTGAGGTTCTGGGGGCGCTCCGTCTCTGGGCTGGGGCCCGGGCCGGGCCTCGGGGGCTTGGGTCCTGGTTGGTGTGTTGCCGGGGTTGTGGGCGGGTGGGTGCATGGGGGCCCGGCCCTGGAGCAGGGTGCCGCCGGTGCGTCGAGCCGCCTGGGGGGCTCTTCAACTGGTGGGGGGGATGGTCACATCTTGCAGGAGCTTTCTTCTCTTCAGGAACTCTCTGCAGGAGGGGGAGATACAGGAGAGGTGGAGGAAGATCTCAGCCTGGGCGTTTACCGTCTTATGTAGTCTGGAAGATGTGTGGATGGTGGGGTGGGTGCAGTTTTCTCTGTGGTGGGGTTGGGTGGACTGTCCAGGGCTCTGTGGAGCCGGGGGGCGCTACTGCACTGGGCCCCGGTCTGATGGGCCTGGGCCCCCCTTCCCTGGCGGGTCGCGGAGGGTGGGAGTGCCTACTGGGGTCAGCGGGGGAGCTGGCCCCAGGGAGGGGTTACCTGCCCCTCCCTTCCTTCCCTCCCCATCTCCAGCTGCCTCCCTCTTCCCGCTCCTCCACAACCACCCACACATGCAGGGCCTTGGAGTGGGGGTATGTCACCAGGGTGCAGAGGAGGCTACCCCCCCCCCCCCCCCCCCCGTCCCCTTCTGGCTGCCTCTGCCTCAATTTTATCCCACAACTTAGACATTCACATTATTCACACTCTCATTACACATACATATAGGATCTTGGGGGTGGGCACAATCACGGAGTCCAAATTACCATCAGGGTGTATACCTCACCCCTGACGTCGTTGCCCACCTCTCAATTTTAAATACACTTAGTCATTGAGGGCTAGCAGGAGGGACTATGCGCTTACCTGCTGCTCCTTGGCAGGTAGCTCCATGCCCTCCTGGGTTTTAATTGCACCTTAGAACACATATGCATCAACACTACAATGAGCGGGTGGAGGGAGGTTTGGAGTCTTCTCCCACCCCCATTCTCTGCGGCCTGCTGGAGCGGGAGGGCTAGTAGGAGGAGTTGGCCATCCGACTGCGGTCTGGGGTGTGGGGCCTCCCTGCTGCTGCGGAGTCGGGGTGGTCTGCCTCTCCCCACCGCAGGGAAAAGGGTAACACCACCTGGGTCTGGGTGCAATTCCCCCCTCCAGGGGCAAGGGTACCTAGACCCGGTTTGTAGAGTACGCTTGGGGAGTGTGATTGTGTGTACAGCGTCTCTTTATGTCTGCCTCCACGTTGGTTGAGTGTGGAGTGAGTGCATATGAGAGCATGAGGGTGGGAATGGATGTTTGTGTCTGTGTGTGCCTGTATGTCTGTGTCTATATGTCAGGTTGGGTATCAGACGCCACTTCTCTGGGGACACCTCAGGCCCTCCAAGGTTTGGAGGCCTATCTCCACCCACCACCACTTCCCCTGCCGGTGGCGGACTCCCTCAGGTGTCGGTGTGTTGGTGGTTCTTTGTGTCTGGGGGTGGGCGTCCGGGTACACACCGGCTCACTCCTTGGCGGCCGCTTGTCGGGGCCTGGGGCTCGCTCGGGCCCCTTTGGAGGTGGGGTGCCCCCGGCCTCTCGGCCTGGGGCTCGGTCACTCAGGCACAGCTGGGGGCCGGCGGAGCTCACGGGCGCGTCACTGCAACTCCCCCTGACTTCTGCTCCGCGGCTGCTGGGCGAGCCCTCATCTGGGACTCTCCTCAGCTCTTACTGGAACAGTGGCGCGGCTGCCCCTCTGTTGGTCTTCCATGGTCTCTTGTGTTCTGGGGACCTCTGGATGTCTGGAGTTTTGATCTCCTCCATACCCGCTTCACACCCTGGAGGACGGGGCTGTGGCCCCCCCACACTCCCTAGCAGATCATTACATGGAGAAACCTTTGGAATGCAAGCATGCTGATCCACACAGGTATGCACACATGGGTATTCACAGACGCGGACTAAAGCTTTCTTGGCTGCTGCCTCAAAGCACACTGCGCGCTGTCTATCTTGCGTGCTGCACAATATCGTTTATTATTTAGTAAATATTGATATCTATGACTAGCTAGTTTATTGTGATGGTGCTTTGTTTTCTCTATTATTATGTTGCTCTTTGTTGTTTGCTGTCGCCTCTGTTTGTTTTTTTTGTTTGTTTTTTTTTTTTTCTCCATACAGGTGACCCAGGAGTTCTTTTTTTTTTTTTTTTTTTTCCTCTCTCTTCCCCCCCCTTCTCACCGTCTCTTCTCCCCTTTGGTTTTCTTTCTTTCTCTCCCCCTCTTTCTCTCATTCATTCCCCCTGTCCTATTTATTTAAAAAAAAAAAAAAAAAAAAAAAAAGACAAAGGATGAACTGAAGCTCTGCCATCACGTAATGTCGCATACTGCTGTTTCTGATGTCATTTAAAAAAAAAAAAAAAAAAAAAAAAAAAAAGCACAACAGGCATGCTTTGGTGGCAGGGCAGGGGGATTGGGGAAAGGAGTACAGCGGGAAGCTATAAAGGATGTACAGAGAGACTTAACTGGATGTATATTGAATATTTGATGAGCTTAACAAAGCTTTACTAGTTTTAAGAGGCAACCCATAATGTTAGAGAATTGCTGGCAGGATTTGCTTTGAATGGGAACCTAGACTGGGGACTGTGTGCTTCATCAAATAAACTTGTTAATGTAAATGTGCATAAAGGCTGACTGCACTGGGTCTTTGGCTTCTTAATATGAAAAGCAGACTCAATAGGTGAGCAGGGATATGTCAGGCTGTGCTGTACTGTGCTGGGTTGCTCTCTGTGTGACACACACATAGCTGCACACCCCTTCTTCAGTGTTTTATCCTCACTTGAACTTATCCAGTCCATTTGTTTCTTACTGGTCCATTTTTAAAGTATAGGAATACATTTAAACTTCAAGAAGTACTAAAGGAAGTGAAAAGGGAAATAGTAAACTCCTCAGGGCTTTGGCTGACATGTACTTTGAAACCCAGAGTTCATGTCAGGGGTCAAACCAACCACTGTAGCTCTTAGCCTGTCTCCAGTGGTGACTGATAATGTCACAGCAGGGCACTGCCCAAAGGACCCAGAACACATCAAGACCACATCTCATTCAGTGTATCTTGAAGATCTTGAAACTACTGTGGTGTAAATTCAGTGTGTTTATACAAAACAAGAACAGTAGAGCACCCATGGTCAGATGAACAAACATGTCAAGGTTTATGCAAACCCAGAGAATTTATAAAGAGACCATTCCTCAGTGCTCAGCATCAAGCTATAGCTTTTCTTGTGTGGGCTGAGCAGAGAGCAAAAGAGAAAAAGGGAAAAAGTCAGTGGAAGCATTGCAGAGACGGAAGCATCTCAAAAAGAAAATCAATGAGCAAGCAAGAGATACACAGTAGGTTGTTAGGATCATTAACTGTATAATATGTTGCCTGCCTACATATACTGTACACACTGGTGCAGTATTTCTGCATGTTGCCAACCTGTATTAGCTCTAGTTGCTAGGAATCTATGGAAATATCGATAGATCTGCATGTTTGTGATCGATATCTCATTAGGCACAATTGGGAAGATGGATGCAGCTTCCCCCTGACTGCTAACTGAGGCTTTGGCTGATGAGTTGGCCATTAGACACACAATCTGACATTCACAATGGACTGAGGCAGCCATTTTCATTGCTAGTCTAATTGGTGTTGCCACTGTGAAATTAGAGGAAATTTTATGGTCGTTGGGTGACACAATTTGCAGCGAAGTAATAAACATGCCACATAAACTAGGGAACAATAATTTAAGAAATAAGTTTGTGGGGTTTTGTGTGTGTGTCTGTGTGTGTGTTTTAGCAAACATGCATGCAACGCCAAATATGACTATTTTCTAGGTTGATGTTTCCTGCTTCAATATATGCTGAACACCCACAACTTTAAAACCAATGACAGAAAAGTAAATAATACTAATCCTCTTGTTACACTGTACCGCCCAGCTGGAAAGCCTTTGGTATTGATATTTGCATGGGTGTTACCTACTGTTGCAGGCCATTCACAACCCCCCAAAGGCAATAATATTCCCAAGGAAGATTATATGGACTACTACATCATAAAAACAGCTTAAAAAGTCAAATTTGATTCCCGAGCATGACCGCCAACCAAACGTCCGAGGTCACGATTCAAATGAGCAACAACAGGATGCAAAGGAACAGTCCAGAGAGGTCCCATTCCCTGAGCCACAGGACCCAATAGATCCACTGCTAGACAGGTAGACAGGCAGGTACCTGACCCAAACTGTTTTGTGGTTTACTGAAACAGATTTGGGTGGATTAGCCACATACAGTCAGACACTAATGCCGTGTAGTAGTGACATATTATTCTACTCAGAATAAAATGCTGACTCATTCTCTGCTGGAGTCTACTATACTTCTACCCTTTAAGCTGTCACCCTCACAACAAACACTCATTTTGACACAGAGAACGGAATTCCTTATGCTTATAATACATTACCGCAACCAGTCACTGATTACAACATTAGTAATACTGCAAACATTATTTAATACTATAATGGTAAAAAATTTAACCTTGAACCTGGTACCCTTTTGGACATAACTCAAACTTGTTACTAATCCTGACAAATCTCAACAAAACCATTCAGCCTCTCCCGGAATGTTGGAGTGAGTTGAGAGGATGGAAAGAGACGGAGTGATATGGGACATTTTGAGATGGAAAAGCCTCTTTTGGGCATGATTAGAGAGCTAATCTAACAGCAGCGAGATGCAGGCTAAGGGAGGGAGAGGGAAGGGGGGCGGGAGGGGAGCATCACCATAACGCCATGTTTTTGGATTGTGGTCAGACGAAGGCTGAACTACCCATTCACAGGACAGCGACTGAAGAGCGCTCGAGATGATGAGCTCCCTTTGAGCAGCAATCAAAATGCTGCTCCGTTTTGTCGGCCGATGAGTGTACGAGAGCATCAAACACTCTCTCCCTCTTTCATTCTTCCCTGCTCATTCTTATCCTCACTCTTTTTTTCCCTTTTTGGTCTTCGTGCATTCAGTGAATGCCTAGCAGCTGCTGGTAATTAAAGGACTTTAGAATCTCACACCACATTGGATCAGAGGTAGAAGAAAGAGAGTAGAAAGACAGGGAAGACAGAAATGCCACTTCTGGTCATCTCAGTGCCTCCCTCTCCCTCTGCAACATTCTCTCCTCCTCATCATTGCTAGCCAAACTAATGTCTCTCCGTGTTCCTAATTAGCCACCTTAGAATGCCGCACTTCAATGAGCATGCACATGCAAACATAAAGGAAATAGTAGTGGGTTGCGGGGCAGGAGTTGGAGAAGAAAAGAGGATGGATATCGTGGATGACAGCTGTAGAAGGAAGGAGGAGGGTGATCAAAGCAAGGGGTGTTTATATGTGGCAAGCCAACCATCTCTGGAGTGTGGAAGGGCTGATTCCAGAGGGGAGAGTGTCTAAATAGGAGACAGCAGTGAGCCACACTGGGCTGAGGAGATCAGTAGAGTTGAATAGTTTAGAGACTAGCTTTGCTATTTGGGTAGTGGGGAAGATGCAAACATGGAAAGAGGGAAAGATAATTTCACAAAATCAACAATGGCTTAGACATGGATGACAGAGAATTGGAAAAATTGAGGGAAACGGGGGATGATGGAAGAGGAATCACAGCTGAGGAAAGAAAGAAGGCTGGCAAGAAATTTAATTTCTGGGTGTCTGGGATGAGGGGGGTGCTTCACCAGAAGGGTGCAGCTGCTTTTCCTTAGTGGTATTTGACAAATATCTTCTTTAATTGTCAGTTATATTGTGCATTCATGTCACCACGCTAACTACACTAAAGCCACAAACTGGTTTATAGATAATTGTTATCCTTTTTATGCTGTGCAATTATGTATGTTTCATTTAAAATCCTGTACAAATTTCTTGGCTTTCAGTTAATAAGTGGGTGTTTTGATGAAGTAGTCGAAGTGGACAAGATTACATCATCTCCTAAGCACTCAAGCAACACTCATAATTCATTGCAGCTAACAACACGAGATGACATTTTTCTGCTTTTTCTGAGGTTTCCCTGTCTGATGACGTATATATATGAGCTGCTGTGTTGACAGAGGTGTGTAATTGTGAGTGGTGGCACGTCGGCTTTGTGCATGAAAGAACAGGCTGAATAAGGCAATGCTATGTCAAGACATATTCAAAAAATATTTGCTTCAGTGTTTGTTGCATCTTCTTTTTGTGCCACCTTTGCCAAAAGGTGGACAAATTGTAAACTTTGTAGAATCTTTTTTGTAACCATCTGTCTTTTTTTTCACCAGGTATTTATGCTGTGTTTATCATGCAGAAGCTGGATATAAGCACCAAAACCGATATTTCACGTTAGAACTGTTGCAGAAATCGTAGCTCTTTCAATACATTTGTAGGCAGAACCATATGGAGGCCTGAAAATGCAACAGAGAGAAAAGCTAACCATTCTCCAAGTAACTTTTTTCCTCTCTGCGGCAGCATAGCTAAAGCTGACAGGGGTCCTGCGATACTCTTTGCAGGGTCAGGCTAGAAAAAGGGGGATTAGGATCAGAGACAGGTGGCAAAACCGTTCGCTGTATTGAGAGGACAGATGGCTGATCTTACGCAAATCAGGGTGCTGACCTTTTCTCCCAACAGTACAGTACAGTGATCCACATGAGTGTTTGTGCATGTACATAAAAATCGACCCCATGTGCACTGACACATGCATGAACCCACTCAAACGTAAGCCCTCACATATTTTCTCGAGAAGCAATTTAAACACCAAACAGCTGTTCCCTCATCACAGCTGGCTTCCAAAAGCCATTCACCTTTAAGGACCAACACCTTTTACATGCAGTGGACTCAGATTCCTATCAACGTGAATTATTCTATCCCCTACCACACCTACACAAAAGCATATGATTAGCAGTCTAGCATGGAGGCTTATGTTGTGTTAAATGATCCCTGTGTGAAGGCACGCAGACTGCACAGAATACAGAGCTTTCGTCAGCCCCTCCTGCTCTTTGCAAGCACATGCTGAATTACCTTGTCGCTAGGCAATTATTTGTCCTGTCCCAGCTTTGGAGTGATGTAAATTACTTTAAGTGCACTTTGCAGGGGCTGCCATCATGATAATGATGATTGCAGCAGTGCTTTGACACACACACAAATATTCAGCTATACCTTTACAGAGTGGGTCTGTATTTAGGGGGGCTTCAAATGGGGACACAGTAACTAAGAAAAAACTCCAATAAAATCTGTGTACTTAAGAAACAAAGCAGGAGAGGGAGTCAGAGCTGAACATCTTTCAGCTTTTTTTTACTGTTCAGTATTGTCTGTATTCCACTCTTTTACATTGTTTCATCTAAATATTCACATATCAGTTGCTTTTTCAGATGAATACATGCACACGCATATTTTTCCCGCATCCGTTTCTCCCTTCTTCCTGTCATTTTGAAGGTTAATTTTGTTGCAGTAATTATTGAGCTCCAGCAGGTGTCACTCATGCTTTCTATGCGTATTCTCTGATCTTTAAACTTTCTGATTGATCTCTTTGGTCTGTTGTTGCCTGTCTTTTTAAATTCCATTCAAACATATATAACATGAATGGCATCATTTCCTGTAAATATCAAGTCATGTCAGAATAAAGCTGCAATGACAATGGCAGCAACAAGAAGCTCTGAACCATCTCTGAGGCACAATTATCCATTTTCAGTCAGATGCTGTCTCCTTTCCTTAAACTGTATCTCATCAGAGACAAACATTAGGAAAATAACCTGTCTGCCTTTGCGTGGGCAAAGTGAGGGCCATTTTGAGAGACATCTAACAAAATCTGTCTGAACTGAAAAAAAATGAACAAACACAACAAACCACTAAATATGGAGCGGTGCATGGTAAACAGCAGACAACTGCTCTCATGTTCTGGATACATATAACTGGTAGAAAATGGGCATATGGATGCAAATAGACATGACAGCTAATCAGGGATACTCACATATTATGAAGAACACACCAACCACAGTGTGGATCCCCAGAGCTCAGGCACTCTCCACATGTCCCGTACTGCTCACATGACTCGATGGGAACTTGGGTAACCTGCAAACACATTAAAACATCATTGTCTCAGTGCAGCCAGAAAAGCGTTACAAAATGTACAACAAAGATCTCTGAGTATGCATGTGTTTGTGTGTGAGCATGCTCAGTCCCACACAGACAGACGCCAGTGAAACTATTAATTAATGTGCAATGTTTTGACACAGTTAATCTATGTTATGAAATGT
Organism: Rhamphochromis longiceps; assembly: GCF_057381845.1. Taxonomy (NCBI): domain Eukaryota; kingdom Metazoa; phylum Chordata; class Actinopteri; order Cichliformes; family Cichlidae; genus Rhamphochromis; species Rhamphochromis longiceps. The sequence continues at coordinate 31,729,276 of NC_140576.1, read as the reverse complement.
AATAATGTGACACGCACCATTACCCCTCCATCCCTATTAAACAGTGTTATTGTTTGTTGTGGACCTGTTGCAGAGAATGATGTGCCTCAAAATGTTTGGCTACACTACGCCTCTGTATACTGATGTGTGAGATGCCAACTGCCCAAGCAACTGTTGCCTTTATCTTAAAGCCATAAAAACTACTGAACAGCTGGGATCAGTTGGCAAGACAAATCTGTTTTTCTGCCATCAATGGGTTTTTGTCTGCACCAGGGCATCTGTCCACCTAGGTATGGCCTGTGCAAACACACCAACACATGGACGAGTGACAGACGTTTTTCTCAAGAGAGCGTTCAAAGTACAACTTGATGACACAAGTGTAAAATGTGTTAGGAAGAGAGTTAGAGTCAAGTGTATTGAAGAGTATAACTATAACTATATCTAAAATAAACAAAGAAAAGATAAACTTTTGAAATTATCAATGTTATTAAAAAAAAAAGTAGAGGCCTGCGGCATGACTGTTAAAACTGGAAAGTAACAATTAAAGCTGTACTGTAAATGTTTTTTTTAAAAATATGACAAGGGAATAAAATTGGTATTTCAGTATTACATGTTGAAAGTGTCAGCAACAATAGATATGATTAAGCGCTTCCAGTGGAAACCAAACACACCCCCATACCACACTAACCCACACACACTAACCCACACAGTGCTATTTGAGTAGAGTCGCATAAAAAAATAAATAAAAAAATATCCTAGTGCTCACTGTACGAACTTGATTTGACTGATATTGTTTTATTCAGGGTTGAGATGTTCCATAACCTATGTAAACACAACACACTAGAGAAGAACAAACTTCACAGCTTGTTTGCCAAAGTGTGCACCACAATCTGGGCCTACGTAACACACACTTATCTCCAGGTAGGTTTTATATACACAAGAGCATGAGTGTTTATGCATCTGAATCTAGTTGTCTGTCTGATGTGGTGCTGCCGTCTCGAACGACCTTCCTTCTTTCTGTCTAGCTTGGAGGGCTTCAGAGTGAAAGGTTTTTGTGCGCGTGTGTGTGTGTGTGTCCGCCTGTAAATGTACATCTACTGTAACATGAAGCCAGAAAACCTCAATACTGCTCAGCAGATGAAAATGGCATAAGAAAAGCGGGGGCTGAATCAGTTCATTTTAGAGTCTGACACAGATTCATTTCCAGTTTTGTATGTCTTTCAGTCTCTTGGCAAGTGGCGTGTTGGATGATAAGTGCTAGCTCTGACAGTGTTTGCCCTGTTCAGATGCAAACCTCAGGATCACACCAATGCCTAATAAGTGACTCCTCTGTAAAATGTGATGGATCGAATTAAGGGTGCAAATAGCACCTTTTAAGTGTTTTTTGACCCTGTGCATATCACTCACAACTGGGTGATAATAATTGCTGTTAGCAACCATGGACTGGAATTAACTGTCAGTTAGAAATAACAGCTGGGTGTTCATCAAAATCCTGTCTTTTATGGTACACAGTGTTGAAAATTTACAAAGAGCTGACAGTAAAATTTGAAACATGCATCTGTTATTGCATGGATTCTGAAAAGTTATAGTCAGCAAACCTGTCAGATGCTGTAAAACCTGTGAGCTACACCTGTTCCAGTGTGTATTTTTCTTTCTTTGTTTAGTGCTTGCTACTCAGAAGCTCATCATAGTGTCTGCCTGGTCCTACAGAAAGACAAGCCCAGAGGACAAAGAAAGCCACTGACACGGTGGGAAGTTGACAGTTTGTGTGGCAGTTCCACCATGGACACTCCAGTTAGATTAACCCCCTGTCAATTCAACAAACTCTATTATTGTGTGTGTCTGTGTGTGTGTCTTTCTTAGCTTCGGGACAAACAGGTGGCATGCTGTAATGAGCTGCAGACGAGGTCACATCAGCAGCAGAAGCTGCAACCGATGACAAACAAGCCCACCAGGAACTAGACTTGGCTGAGGAAGCAGCAACTCAGTCTGTGTGTGTATATATCGCAAAGCCTCTGAATCTCTCTTAACCACAGAAAGTCGTCAGATCCTTCTCAAAACATGCATGAGGCTGCTGAAACTTTATACTATTACTTTCACAGAGGCCCAGACCCATGAAAGGGTTACACTGTAGAGACAGCTGTCAGTGGGGGAAAGTCAGAGAATAGTGAGGGGAGCTTAGGGTGTCCCTTATGGAGCAGTGTTTAAAGACTGACAGACACAGAAGGCTGTCAGCTGATACAGTACAGACTGAAGAACAAAAAGGCCAGAGAATAATAAGAAAAGAAGGGGAGGGAGGTAAAGAGAAAACAAAAAGATGAGAAGTGAAAAAAAAAAAAAACGCACACAAAATAAGAGACTACTCATGTGCACTGTAAATGTGTGTTGTAAATAAATATTGCGCGTCTATGTCGCTGCGAGGGTATTGATGTTTTAGACCAGCATGGGCCAGTAGCACAGAGTGTAGGTGAGGGGAATGTGGTGTGGGAGGGTAGTGGGGGATCACAGCAGCTGTTGCCCAGCACACGCTACAGTCACTCAAAACAGCAGGGCTGCACAATGAAGCCCCTTCTCCAACTGTGAGTCTGTGCGTGTGTGTGTGTGCGCGCGCGTATTTGAATGCACACGTGCACAACGCTGCAACGGATGTGCAGATTGTTGTTGTGTTTTCAAAGAAGACCAAGAGTCCTGCTTGTGATCTAATAATGCCTTAAACTTTCTCTTCCTCTAGGTTCCCAGAACACATTCATAGCCACAGCTGACCCATAAGGTAAACTGAACATTGTCAGTAAAGATGCACTGTGCGCTACTCAAATGAATGCTAATAAAATTCCAGCTTAAGATGACCCTAGCAGGGGGTTATTCAACCAAAGCGGCTACAGCAGGGCTGCATACTGGAGCGACCTGGGTGACTGACAGTCACAGTCTAAGGTTAAAACAGCTTCTTCTCTTTCAAAGCCTCACGCTGAAAAAAAGACTTCAGCTTTCATTATTATAATAGAAGAGCGCTTTTGTTTACAGGAAAGTATAGCTACAGATTTGGCTAGCATTATTAATGGCCACCCTTAACATCAGGATATCCTTTTATGTATAAATACTAAATTTTTATTAACCCATCAAATTATACAACTGCAGCGGACTGAGAAGGGCATTATTTGTTAACGTCACCGAACATCTTTTTTGTGAACTGTACTGGGCAACTCTTGCTGCCATTAGAGGCCACTAACATTGTGAACTTTTGTTATGTATGATTATAAAATATAAAATTCAACTATTTTTGCTGCAGTGGCACTCAAGACAAAAAACCTCCTAAAAAACAGACAGTTGATAGTCTGGTGGCAGTGAAACAGAAGTAGTGGTATTCAGTAAAAGAGGCATTGCTTTTAGGATTACTAAAAAAACCCAAACCAATGTGTTTTGCCAGGCTGTTTGGAGTATAACAGGGGACAGAAACATTTGGATGTGGCACCCAAGTGGGGCTTACAGTGTTTGCTGATTAGAGAGCAGCAGGAACAGTCTCATCTGTTCCAAACAATCCGTGACTAAGAATGAATGGTGACTCCATTTCTGCTCTGCTGTCCTGGGAGCAAGTCATGCACTGCACTTCCGTGATGGATAGGGAGGCAGTACAGGAGCAGAGTTTGAAGAGAAGATGGAAAAGAAGAGTTTTTTGGGAGGGGGGGGGGGGGTTTAAGATAAACGAAGACAAAGTAAAGTAGAAACAGCCCATTGCCCTGTGCTCTGATGGGACCAAGTCTCTGTATTGCCAGATGTGCCTCACAAGGCTGAGCAAAAAAGAGAAAGCAACACAAAGAGAAAAATCCCACCATCACCAGTAATGGAGAGGAAGCTATTTTGCAATTGTTACCAAGGTAACAGCCCTGGCTCTGACCTCAGGACCCCCCCCTTCATCTACCACCACCAATAATCCCTCCAACCTTCGAAACCTTGAGCAGTGCACGGTAAACAGCTGGCACCTCTGGGACTTCCTGCCACCTACACCTCCTTTTAAACATGTAGACACACACACTGGCGGCTCCTCTACACCCTATCCATTTTTAATGAGAGTTAGCCAGGCTGCCACGTCACTGGAATGAGGCACATCGATCATGAACACAATACCCATTCCAGTAGAGCGAATGAGGGTAAGCATGGGAGGAGTGTATCTGAGAGTGTGTGTCTGCTTGTGTGTGTGTTTATGTGTGTAATTGTATGTGTGTGAGTGAGACAGAGAAACAGTTTGAGCCAGCTTAATGACTAAAGCTCAAAAGCAGAGCAAATACTTGTAGCTGAAATAGATGAAAACATATGAAAAATACAGGCTTATGGGTCTTTTACTCTCACAGTGACCCCGCAGCCAGTTTTTCTTGTATTCAGGCTACCTACAAGGACATCTCAGCCGTTTTTGCCTGACAGGCCACCCTTTAATCTGCTTTAGTAATCCTGCCGAGACTCTTCCTTAGGACAGCAGCTATATCTCCTTGCTTCTGTTTCACCCTGTCCTCCTCCCACTGGTCTTCTTGTCCTCAACTCAGGAAAATCTGCCCACTGTACTCTCTAGGCAGAGCCATCTCCTCTAGCTCACTGACATCCACCCACGAGGATTCACATTCACTCAAGTTTGCATATGAAAAAAAAAAAAGGTTCACCCATCCCCTCTGACTTCAACTTGTTTTATAGAAGTTTTTAAGACTGAATATGAGAATAATTCACTTCTTCTGCAGTCTTACACCGAGGTCGGTCAATGGTTCATGTTAATCATCAACATCCATCCTATATATGGCTGGACCTGATAATGGAGGTGAGGGGTTATGCATTATGGCTGTTCCAAGGATAATCAGGCATCAAGACCCTCACCAATTACACCCAGCGTGATTAAGGACAAAATGAGGGCATGCTCTTGGATGCTGGGGGTGGACAAGATCTGATCCTTTGGTTGCCTTGAGCTGAGTTGTGCAACGATACCACAACAGCTGGAAGCTTTGATGACAGCTTAAACCCAGCATTCCAAGAGCAGATGTGTTAAAGCTATTAGTTACAGCTACAGCTACATATGAATATAATAACGATGCATAATAATACTCCACATCTTGTGCATTAAAAAACAAATGAAACAAAAAAAAACCACTAAGAAGATACACTGTAGCTACACACGTGCTGTTCAGTTCTGAAAGGAACTGCTTTTAGAATGCTTGTTTGTTGGTTTTATTGTTACAAATGCTAGAGGGCTTTGTTACAATTCATTTGAGAGACACACATTTTGTGTAGGAATCCAGAATATTGATTTTTTCCCCACTGTATAACATCTATTAAAAAGCCATCTACAGGATTAATGCAGAGAAGGTTCTGGATACAGGCATAAAAACAGGAAGGATTCAGTGGAAGATGTGGTACTATTTTGTATTAGTGTTTTTATGAAGGTCAGACCCTTTTATACTGGGTGGCTTTCAAACTAACTGGTTTTGAAGTAAACGCAATAACATTCAGAGTAGGTATTAGTCATTGATTTTAAAAAGCTAACCACAGTAGAAAAAACTCCAACAAAATGAAATGATACAGCATGCCTCATCTACAAGCAGCCATCTTCCATACTCCAGAAATGATTGGGTGTGAAATTGGTAGCTTTTAACCTTTTTTGTCACAGCCAGCGCTCTCAGTGAATCCACTTCCTTATTTATGTGTGTGTATTCACCTACTCAGAAAGAAAATGCTTGCACATACACATGCACTTATTTAACTATTGGAATTTGCCCATGCTCAGAGATTTGAGTGAACTAAAAACTCAAGACATTGCAGCACTACAAAGCTGGATTTAATAATAATAAAAAGATGGATAAAAAAAAAGAGGGACTGGAATCCATACACAACAACAAAGATGGCCATGCTAACTTATTCTGAACTTAAACTAAGCCAAGGTGGATATCAAGACAATACTGTTACCTTTTTATATCAAACAGCATCAATATCTACCCCACATTAGGTCTTTAGCCCTCTCATGCCCCTCGGTCCTGGGGAGGCGTGGCCCTTGGCAGCTCATAAGTAGTAACAGATTGGCAGGAGACAAACTGCCAGGCAGGAAAAAAGGGAAGGAGCAGGTCAAGCGTGTGCCTACTGACCGCAGTTTGAACTCCGATGCTGAACGTCTATTATGTGTCAATGCTAACCCAGGAACAATAAGTACATAAGTAAAGTGGTAATAATACAGTTTAATGCTTTCCACCTAGCATCTCTTAACTTAGAATAACTGTTTGGGTGTTTGTTGTTTAGGAATACATCCGGATAATTCTCTTACCCAATTTAAATGCCATAAAAAAGGGACCCTTTTGGGTCCCTTTTTTGACTTAGACCATCCGAGGGTTAAATGATTAAATCCCTTTGGGAGGAGACTTATGGGGCGATCGTGGCTCAAGAGTTGGGAGTTCGCCTTGTAATCGGAAGGTTGCCGGTTTGAGCCCCGGCTCCAACAGTCTCGGTCGTTGTGTCCTTGGGCAAGACACTTCACCCGTTGCCTACTAGTGGTGGTCAGATGGCCCGGTGGCGCCAGTGTCCGGCAGCCTCGCCTCTGTCAGTGCGCCCCAGGGTGGCTGTGGCTACAATGTAGCTTGCCATCCCCAGTGTGTGAATGTGTGTGTGAATGGGTGGATGACTGGTTGTGTAAAGTGCTTTGGGGTCCTTAGGGACTAGGAAAAGCGCTATACAAATACAGGCCATTTACCATTTAGTGACAATAAGCATATACAGGTTGGTCTAATTATTCTAAAAAACATAATCCACCCCCTAAAAAACATGGACTTAGTATTAATTCAGCATTCAACAGACCACATACATAATACAGCTGTGCACGCATTGCATTGGATTTCTGCAGGCATCCCCTGGACTGACCGACAACTGTGTGTCTCAAAAGCAAAATGGGGCATTGGGCAATCGGACAGTGGAGGAGGGAGATGGGACTGCCTCCTTATCTTTGTTTATGTGTGTTTGTGAGTGTGTGTTTAGGTATTACAGGCTGGAGGACTAGAGGGAGGAGTCATAGGGGCCTGTGAGGCAGCGGAGAGAGAGCAAGTGTAGAAATAATGGAGTGAGGGAATCGACCAGTGAGGAGGACGAAAAATACAACCAGTCAATACAGCTGGGAGTGTATCAATTATGTATGGCTTCAATTCTCTTTTGGAGTAAAAAGAGGTGGGGAATTGGCTCGTTCCAAAAGCCTGTGTATTTTTCTACTGTTTATTTGTACCTCAACTGTGGCTTTGCATATATTGTAGATCACTGAAGCTCTCAATGTTAACAGCTTTCATGCCCTCAGCACTGTTAACTTGCACTGAAAAACTAAAAGCATTGACAGAAATCTGATTTTGTGCCTGTTAATAATCTTAGCAAAACACTAGCAAGGGAAAAATATGTTTATTTACTTGTGCATGACTTAACAACTTCACTTGATCACTTGAATCTTAAGCATTGCAAATGATACCAGCATGGCTGTTACTTCTTTCCACGTATCATTTGCACCTTTTTACACAAGATAAAGATGTTAGGACTGATATTGGTGATATTATGTTAAAGTCCCTTGCTCTTTTCCTGACCCTTTACTGTCTTTTTTCACTTATCTTCTCATCTCCTCCCTTATGTTTTTCCCTGCCTTGAACACACTCTTCCACGCTCCAGTGTTCCCTCTCCTTTGCAGCTCCCAGTCGAGGTGGCCTCTTTGCTCAGTAATTCAGTCAGGAGGCTAAAAGGAGGAAATTACATCCATGCTGCCTGACCACTTTGAACTCTCAGCCCCCCTCTACTATGCTTGCTCACTGGCAACTGGTTTAAAGGCCCACACTGACATTTAAGAAATGGGCACAGGGAGCTGTGAAAGCGCCAAAGAATATTTTTGAGTGTGCATGTGTGAGCGTGTGTACTCATGCAAAGACAGATATGACACTGAGAGTGATGACATGAGGAATTAAGTTCTTCTGCATTATATTGTAAATGAAGCCTGTTAATTAGAGGGTTTGCACTTAGAAAGCACATTTTTGACAAACTGTATTCATAAATGGCAACACTAAGCCACTAACCACTAAGAAACAGTGAGTCTTCACTGATACTAACAGTATAGGTTATCTGGAACAGCAGTCAAGTGAAGTAATAATATGATATGAAATTACCAGTGTATTAGAAAAACTTTAGTTAATTCAGGTAAAAAGGTTGATGTGAAAGATTCAGATCAAGTGTACTTAACCTGCAACTGAGAGGAAAGTAATGCATATATAATAAACGTCTTTCTATGAGTGATACTTACATCAACATTAACAAATGTTTTTTTGTGAATCCTACATTTAATCCTACACTTGCATCTTTCCAGGTCAGCCTTAATGATTAAAAGTCACAATGTCTTTTTGCAAAGCTTCAGCCATTATTAATGCAATTTCTTGCCTTTCACTCTACCTGCTTTGCGTTATTTTTACCCACCTGTCTGGACTGCTCATCTATGTCACATTTATTTTATATTGGTCGCTTCACTGTACCTCTTTGTCTTTCGATCCATCTCTGGCCTGTCTGTCCAAGTCCAACTTGTGTGAGTGCCTCTCAGTAGGGTGCCAGATTGTCAATGCAGCCAGTAATGAGGTGTATGCTTCAGTCAGCATGTGAGGAGTTAATAAGGAAGCAGCAGAGGCCATCACACATCAACAACCATGAGTGTGTCTGTGTATGTGTGTGTGTGCATGTGTGCGCATATGGGGAGGGTGTGAAGGCAACAGAGCCTCCTTGGCACACTTACGGCTGTCTGTCGACCGACGGGGGTATTGATTTGGAGGGGAAAAAGCAGACAGAAATGAATTCTGATCCACAGAGGTACACCACAGTGTATGTCTGAGTGTGTTAGATTTTGTGTGCGTGTGTGCCTCTGTGTGCAAGAGTGTGTGTGTGTCTATGCGTGCATGCATGTGAGCATGTTTGTTCTCTTTGTCTCAGCATTTCTCCCAGTGTACATGATGTACATACAAATGAAGGGTTTGGTTACACCCCACTGCTCTCTGGGCTGTTGCTTGTGCACAAGGGTAAGCTTCTGTGCATGTGGGTCTGTGTGCGTTTGTACCCAAATTAGGGTGGGAGGCATTGATAACTAGGCTCAGGTGGTAAAGAATAGCAACCCCAGCCAATGTTTGTGTATGCGTGTGTGTGTATAGCTTTGTCGTATAGGTATCTTTATCTAGATGCATGCATGCACATATGGATTGTGTATTTATTTGCATTTGTAAAACGCACGCTAAAACACTCCTCAGCTGGAGTTCATATGTTGAAGTATTATTGAGGCTGGAAGACTTTCTTAGGACCTGTAATAGTGCTTGTGATTGAATTCAATTTGAGTCTATAAGGAAAATACAGACACAAAGGTTTCGGGCGAAAGACGCGTCTGCAGTTGAGTGAAAATCATCAGCTTTGCTTATAAAGAAACTCTGTGGTGCGAAGGAGAAAGAAAGCAGTGAGTGATCTTCGTTGGTGCCTGGGTGTTTTTGTTTGGCAGAAGAGGAAAGAAAGAAAAAAAAAATCAACATAATGAGACCAAACTGCTTTTGTGTCTCACTCTCTTCGTCTTTCTTCTCTCTCTACCCTCTGTCTCCTTCTCCCTCCCATCCCTCGATTCTTAGACAGCTGCTTCTGTGCAACCAAATTAACTGCTCCCCAGGTGCTTTTGGAAAGTGTGAAATAAATAAACGTTTTGCCTCCGAGGTATAGTGTTTTTGGTTACACATATAAAGTTTAAACAGCTCAGGGTGCCGCCTAAATTCAGTGTGTAAGTAACAAAATTTGCGATTCAATTTAGTTACCAATTTTAGTTGTAGTACTTTTTTTTCCCCTACTCAAAATCCCCTACGACTGTCACTATATGATCTTATCTTTTACCAATATGTGATCTTTGTGGCTACAAATATCCGATTTACAAGTCACCAAAAAGAGTAATATTTCAACAGGCTGTCAGCAGGCATACTGTTTAAATCACTAGTCTTATCTTGCCTGTTCTCTTTCTAATATTTCTCCTCAAATATTGCCTTACAGATAGGGAACCCTTCCCTGCACATTCATCTACTTTCTTTAACAAAATGTATGTCTGCACATGTCTGAGCAGTCAGAGAAATAGTCATCTGTTTTTGTGTATATTAAGATGTGCGTGTTACAGAAAGTTATTTCTTTAATATTTGCTACATAAGTTCTTCTGTGAGGGGTATAATTTACAATTCCCATTTCCAGGCCCACCCATCTAAAGTTCTTCAAGGTGGATTTAAAGATGAATACGAGTAAATAAAAATAGTACACATTTGTAAGTTTTATGTTATATTTACTGATTTTCATGCATATAATGCTGTTCTTCTGTCCAATAATAGTCTGAAATAGGGTACCAGTCTTCTTTTAACATCAAAAAACACCCTAACTGTCACACATAAATACACATATCCCAACGTAAACCCACACTGTACAATACTACATCCATCACTGGTGCTCAGGCTGACAGTTTTGTCAAAGTGAGCCGCAGGGGTTAGGAGAATGGCAGTGTGGGATTGAGTTCTCCCATCGGACGCTGTTCTGACAGGAGAGGGGGAAAAAGGAGAAGAGAAAAGGATGAATGAAGGAGGAAAAATTTGAGAATGTGTTACACAACCTTAGCAAACAGAAGGAAAGAAAGAGAAGAAAGGGTTGAGCTGCCATGGCTAACCCATCAAAAAAAAAAGACACTCTCCTGCTGTAGCCTGTTTACTAAGACTGGCCTTGTGAAGGACAGACAAAGAGCATATTGCAGGCCTGGCAGCATGGCCACATCACTCAGTAAAAGACACACACACACACAAAGGACCTCCTGAGCTACTACGCCAAACTGTGGTAAATTAACTTAACCCAAACAGCAACACATGTACTCATTGACAAATGAATGTAAATGCATTCACATGTGTGCACATACACACTTCTTCACCCCTTACAAAGCAGCTGGCAGTGTTGAAAAAAAAAGGGAAAAAAAAAAAAAGAGTATCTCCCTTCCTCAAGTAATAAAGCTCAGTCTACAGAGTCAGCCGGAGACCTCTATATAAGCACCTTTAAAACAGTGCAGGGGACAGCCTGCTGTTATCCAGTCATGTGTGGGCTCACTTTCAAAAACCATGTACAATACACTACACTTTGAGAATACTAAGAAAAAAGGCAACCAAGAGATGTTAAAAAAAACCAAACAAAAAATGCGAAAAAGCGGGAGTACGCAAGACTTCCAGACATTGCCTTCCCCAATTATAGACCAAACAATGCAACCACATTCACTTTACTCTTTGCCTGGTTCCTGACAAACCCTGTTGTGATTCCTTCAACCGGCACTCCTGTTTCTCCCTGACACTCTCTAGGCTCTAATTAGGCTTGTAAATAATTATTGCAATTAAAGCCTACAATTAGGAGGACTGAAGCACTGCCATTAGTTTCACAATAAATGTCATGAGCATTCTGCATAGGCGCAGGGAGGAAACAGACAAATGCTGTGCCATTATAGAGGCAGTCAGACAGTGAGAGTGAAAGAGACAGAAAGGGTGGGTGGGTGGGGGGGGGGGGGGGGGGGGTTGTATGAAGACAGTTGACATACTCACAGCTCTTAATTACAGAGCTGATTATTCTGGCAGGATTGGTGCTGGACTGTTACTTTAGCTCACATTCTCCAAAGTGACAAAGTGTGCAGGCACATATGCACTCATGAGTTAAAAAACAAAAATCCCCAGACACAAATTCAAAAAGGTGGATCCTCTGAAATGGAAGCACAGTGAGACAAAAATAAACAGAAACAACAAAGAAACAGAAGCAACTTAGGACTGAAATAGGAGGTTAATCAGAGATAAACAGTATTTTTATAAATGATAAGGGGCTTTCAACAAGCTCAAGAATAAGTGTGCTACTCAAGGTTACCTTTAGTGAGGACTTTCTGCCTTCGACTGGCCTCATCTTTTGAATGTTTATTTCTAAATATTTGTAATTAGCTTCCTTTGTAAAACACTAATTTACTCTCCTCCTCAAATATGTGTTTGTCTGTTTGAAAAATTTTGCAAGATTTCCTCACAATCAGCACCAAAGTGTAAGTACAGATTCTACACATAGAGAACAGGTTCAACTGATTTTTTTAAAAACGTTTTGGTCTGGGCTATTATGGAAGCAGCAGTTGACTGCAGAGAAGCAGAAGCAGAGATGTCAGAGTCTCTAAGGATGAGGTACCCTTATTACCTCATATTATGTTACAGGGCCAGTGAATGTCGCCAGCAGAGGAGTTGGGGTGGGAGACAGCCACGAGGTTTAAACTGGCACTGAGAGATGTGCAGACATGCATGATCACAAAGCAATACACAGCCCTGACATAGGTATGCACATGTGTCTAGAAATGTACTCATTTGCAGAGCATTTCGCCTATTTCACCTTAAACAGAGATCAAGCTACACGGTACTGTATATTTCTTTATACTGACCTCCACTGACACAGCAGGAGCTAAGATGTGAGGGTGGGAGAGGGGAAAATGAGAGGGAGTGCAGGCTGGGGTGCACTGGTGTGCTTCTATTAATTAACAGCTTGATGGGGGCTGACAGGACGTGTGCTGCTATCAAATAATGAGGTTAGGATTGGCCAATGGTTCCAGGGCACAAAACCTGATTAACACTAATCCTAGCTTAAGTCAATTAACAATGCCTGCTCAGGGACTAATGCAAATGAGGGGCCTTTGTTAGGTGAGCTAGTGCAAACGGAGAAAACATGGCTTGACATTCAGACGTGTAAAACATCTCTAGATCATAGTAAAAAGGGTGACAAACATAAAAAGTCATAATGAGAAAGAAATAGCTGACTTATGTAACGGTGTCTCTAGAGCAGGGTGATATGATCAAAAATATTTATCACGATATACATTAGAAAATTTGCGATAACGACATAATTGACTATATAACTGACACTAGACAAAATACTTTACAACTCCACAACTTTATTAGTGCAAAAAAAACCCCCAAAAACCATCAATGTATTTTCACTTAAACAAGCAGCTGTTTTTTATGTGCATTAAAGTTATATAAAAATTTTACGGTGCAAATGCAAATTCCTTGCTGACAGTTTAACCAAAAGGCATTTCCAGTGGAAATTGGCCGACATATCCTCAGCATAACCATGTATAATACCCACAAAACTTAAAAACAGGTTATACACACACAATGCGGAAATATTAATCAAGTGGTGCGGCTTCGTAGCTTAGTAAAGTCGTACTAAACCATTTGACAGATTTTCGAGCGCCGTGTACGACATAAAATCGTTTCGAGGTCAGTAAACACAACCAGAATTCATACATAAGGCGCACGGGATTATAAGGGGCACTGTCGATTTTCAGAAAAATCAGAGGACTGATTTTAAGTGTGCCTTATTCTCCAAAAAACACGATGATAATAACGACGGCCCGCTAGCATGCTCTACCAAAAATAGTGCTTTGTTGTGTAGCTGACGGACGAAAGCTAAACCAGTTCCACACCACTGAAGTTGCAGCATTTTTACAAACCAATTCTGGTTCATCCGTTTCATTCAACGATCCGCTTTCGCCCTTCTCATTCTCTGTCTCCGCCATGCTTTTTCCGCCATGTTTGCATGAAAACAAAGGCACTGCGCGTGCGCGTTTTACCCATATTCTATTGCGATATTTCATTTTCTTATCGTTGCCCAACATTATACCGGTATTACCGTGAACGGTGTGATATGGCCCAGCCCTAGACGTCTCTTCAGTCTGATGCAGTCAGTCAACCCTTAGACCTCATACAACCTTTGACCAAAAAATTTAATAACATTGCATACAGATTAACAATAAAAGAAACGTCTATTAAACCAAACATGTGAATGTGTGTCAACACGCATGCATGTAACGTTTAGAAAAGGGGAAATGAAATAAGGGAACATCAAATATTCTTTGAAAAGGTAGTTTAAGCCAAAACACTTTCTTTTTACTTGCAGTGTCATGAAGATAACAAATCATCACATGTACTTATCTATTTCAATAGTAGCTTAAATTAAAATTTCCACTTGACTCAGCACTGTCTGGTCAACCATCATGCCTGGTCTGTTCTATGTGCTGCAGGCACTGCTGAAACTATGTCTAAATTGGTCCCAAGTATCTTTTTCTCCATTAGGTTCTGTAATATTAAAGTTCACATCAGTCAACATATAGGCAGATCCCAATATAGAGCCCAATACAGCTATGTGCCAGTCAGGCTCCAATTAAATGACTTAATTGGTTTTTACAGTCTCGATCACAGGATAGCAGGTGAAAATCAGCCTGGTTTACAGTGACACTCAGTAATTATGATTAATGTGCAAACTAATGCACATGATAAATAATAAACGTGCAAGAAAGGTAGCGAAAGTGCTAATTTAAGGCAGCTATAACTAAATCTAATAACTTGTGGTCAGATTATTTTAAAAGGAAACGAAATCAACACATGCATGCAACAGACACATATATGGATACACAACAAAGCTTCTGATCGAGGGAGTTTGACAAGTGGAGAGACAGTGTTGAAACTAGTTTCTTCAGAATGAAAAGCTAAATGGCATCATCAATAACATTGGATGTCTGTATTGACAGGGGAATTTATCCTAATTTGTCCAGGTGTCAATATCAAGTGAAGCTGTCAGGGAAGCAGCTAAGAATCTAAGCTCAAGCTTCTAAGCTACAGCTCCAGGCCCCTGTTCAAACCATGGAGCACCTGGGTAAGTAAGCAGTCATGCGATTAATTTGCTGGCCCTCACTCCAATGGCTGCCAAACTGACCCCGCTGTTGTGCTTACATCCCAGATAAAACATGGTGGCCAATCCATCAAGGCCAGTGTCTGTTGTCTAACTGACAGCACGACGTCCCAGAGATGTCTGGTGAAAAACAGACACCTGTAAGCTAAATCCTCCCTCATCATCCTTAAGGGTGTGATCAAATGTAGATATGTAGTCTATATGATGGCCCATGAGATGACAGTTTACAAACCATTTGTTCATGCCCATCTTCTTCATTGTTGTCAAACATATAAAGGACCTGTTGTTTTTTGTCAGTTGTTTATAGAAAACAGTCCTCATTTAATCTCAGTTGAAGTCAAGTTAGGTACAATAGATCCTAAAAAAAACCAACTTATATTCATGCAGCTCAATAGCCAGTTACATACAACTTGGGAATTAGGCAACATTCAGGAACATTTGAGGGAAATCTATTCTTACAGTCTGTGGGATTTGGAAATGAGTTGCACATTCAGGGGTAGCAGAGGAAAATATTCAGCATTCTGCTTTCTGAAAGTGAACTGTGTTCAAATGGGACTGAGGAAAGACTCGGGGAGTGAGATGGCTGCAGAACTTTATAGCAATGATAACTGAATTCAGCATAACAGCAGATTTATATTCCCAAAAGCAACTACATCATTGTCCTCTGTGCTGTAATGGTATACGGTTAAGTTATTGGGACTCTTTATCTGAAAGTCATAGATAGACAGATTGGTGAGGGGAAAAAAAACAATTTAAGGTCAAGAGTCAAACGCCTGAATCATCTTCGTGCAGCTGTGTGCTAGCTAGACTGCCCTGGGGCAAACACGGGGTCAAGGGACCATGTGCAAGGCAGCACTTGCTGAGGTAGATGCCAGAATCCCTTTTTGTTACCCCCTCCTGACAAAATGAGAAGGGAGAAAGATGGTGTGGAAAGAAGCTCAGTAAAGTGCTAATATCTCATGTTGCTTTTGGTCTGTATTAATTTTTTGGTTTGAACTTTTGCTTCCTGACGAGAACATTTGGGGAAACATACAAACACACACCCACTCACTCTCACCAAGTCACGAAAAACAAAAAAACCCAACAGGAAAGTCCAGATATGTACCTAAATGATAATGCTGGTTTATTTCAAGATTTATTATCGAATGCGCTCTTTGTACTCACCACCTGTGTTGTAGAGACTTAGGGAAACAAAGAGCGTGTTGAGCTGGGCTAGAAGCATTCGCTGCCGTGTTTCATAATTTTTTTTTTCATGAATAATTTTTAATATATGTGTTTGAGTCTGCAAAAAGCGAGACACAACAAATCTAGGAAACAAAAGGCTTTCTGGCAAAATCGCTGCTAGTCGCTTTCTCTAAATTTGCAGAAGCTAGATCTATAGTAGAGCAAACGCGGATTGCTTGTTATTAGCTACAATGTGTTCCATGTCACACGTGTGTGCTACATGCACCGAAGTCTTCTTTAATAATGAGCCAGTAGCATGTCAGCTAATCTCAGCTTGGATGAGAAGTGAATGAATCCTATTTACTCCTGTCGTTATAACCACTGAACCCATTTCCACCTAATCTAACCACACCAGCCAAACAAAGGTTCAAGGGAAGTAGGGGAAACAGAAAAATCTAGGGGGGAGGAAATGGGGGAGGTTGGTGTTAGAACAGGTTGCGAGCAGACCTCCTACAAAAAAAAAGGTTTAAAAAAAGAAAGAATTCATGCATGGATTTCAAATTTCACAGCTGAGTACCTGGAGGAAATTGCCAGGCCTGGAAAAGAGGTCTTCTTTTCTTTTTGATAATCTGTGAGCTGTAATGTTGCTGTTCCATATATGAAGCTGGCTAAGGGAGGAAGGATGGAATACAAGGATTGGAGGCTGAGGGGGGTTAATGTTTGCTAAAGAGCCAAGAGTGTATTGGAGAGTGACAGCAGCACATGGCTGAACGCCTCTATAGGGGGAGGACTGTGTGTCTGTCCATGAAAGACGAGTCTGTTTTACAAGCCAGCTCAGTATCCCTCAGTTGGTCATGCTAGCAGGAATTTCACACTTATCCTTATAAAGAGCTAGCAATTAGAGGGACACTATTTCACTGGAAACACTAAGTCTTTTAAGGTCTATTATGCACCATTGTACACCATAGCCATAAAACATTACAAAAACCATTGAGCTCCATTACAAAGTCAACACCTGCCTCCTTTCTTGGGATTAATTACAAAAAAAAAAAACGGTATTTTCAAAAACTTTTTTCAGACAGAACTAAAGCCACGCCACAGGTATCACTTCAAAACCCTTTCAGATGATAAATCTTGATTATTCCCCATGAATAATACATTATAGCCTGGCTGCTGACCAAAGCAACTGAAATAATACAGTCACTGATTCTCAACCATGTGTGATGAGTGCTTGCCCCGAGTGCCAACAGACAGAGCAGCACAAAACACCACAAAAGACATGAAAGGGAGTCATACAAATGTTGATAATCTAGGCCCTATAAGACCCCATCAGTACTGGAGTAGCTGTCACCATTTATCCCAGTATGCTGCATTCTGTTGATAAACTAACAACAAAAAGAAACAAAGGCTGCTTCGGGTCTTCTGTGGGCCACAGTGGCATGTGTGCTTGAATGTTCTCCCATATGTCTAAACTCCTCAAAAGCAGCACACTACACAAAAACTACACACGTACATACTCAAACACAAACCTGCCCTCTGTGGTTAAAAAAAAAAAGAAAAAAAAAGAAAGGGGTGTGTTTGCATTCTCAAGAAAACAAAGCCTGATAAAAGAAACTCTGGAAGTATACTGGAAAAAAGGAGACGTTAGTAATGACAGAAAGACAGAAAAGCTCTTTCCACACATATACTGAAGCCTTGAACCTTTCTAGACATCACCCACAGGAGGTGCACGTTAGAATGCAAATGAATCAGTTGAATCAGGCATAAAAGGGTCTTTACCCTGTCGGCTCCCCAGTACAAAGTCCATATGATATCTGGCTGAACCATGTGAGAACTCCAGAGAGTATTTAACTTTCTGGAGATTCTCTCATGTGCCCTGCCACCTGCATGCTTTGCCCAGGTGCCACCCCTGATGAAAACCAGGCAGAATGTCTGCAGTAATGAAAATGCATCTTACATGAAGCGCTACATGCGATGCTGAATGGCAGCCAAATCTCTTGATAATGTCCACAGTTTGTCTATCATCAAAAATCCATAAGTAATTTTTTTTTTTTACTTAAAAGCCAACAAAGTGACCACCTTACACATGTTTAAGTCTCTATACACTGGCTTCCAATATGTTTAATAATTCATTTAAGATTTTAATAAGCCACCATATATTGTACTGCATGCTAGCCATAGAATCCTAGGCAGAGGATCTTTTATCTGTTGTAAAGGTGAAAACAAGAGGGGACAGTGTTTCATGGTCTGAGCTCCATTGCAGCTCTTCTGGAATGAAGATATTAGGTCAGCTAAGCCATTGTGCTGCCTCATTAAATAATAATAAAAATATGAATAATAATAACAATAATAACAACTATGAGGATTAGCCAGATGGCAGATACTGAATTTCCAAAACCAGTGGCTTAGCTCTACTGCAGCTGCCATTCATACTGTACATGAATACTTTATCAATCTAATTGCAGAATCTGGAGAGACTGTTATAATACTGGAGTATTTTTTGATGCATGTAAAGTGGCTGCTAGTATTAATATTAAAGAATAACCTTTGAAGATAATATGTGGTGCATAACCATGTGTGCTTTGTAAATGTAGAGGAAGATGTGGTACTCACTTCGAAGCCTAACGCTTTTGATACAATTTATGCAGAGGTGCTGCAGGAATGTAAGACATATGACGCATCGAGACAGAAAAGACTGTCTAGGCAGCAGCTCACTCGAATCTCCCAAAACAGCAATGACAGCAGAAACCCCAAATTTTTGGATTATTGGTATAAATATAGAAACAGTTGCGCAGACAATTCGCATAACATGACTCAAACATGTGATCTGGCAGAAATCCATACAACGGATCTGCCGAATCACGGGATACACAAGGACATTTGTAATGCACAAACTTCAAAGTCAGTCCTAATAAAATTAAACGATTTTATTTGATTAAACCAGCATGTCTTGTGATTATTCAAAAGAGGCACCATAGTGCATATACACAGATAAATCTTGAGATGAAAACCTGCTGTTATGTATTTCAGGACTGTCAGTAATGATACAATACCCCTACAGGAGGGCAAACACACACACACACTGCTCAGGGAGTAGAGAAAGCCAGTGAGCCAGGTCTTTTCATCAGTTCCACTGCACTGCCTCGCATTGGGCCAATCTCACCACATCATTAATATGGTGAATGCTATTGTCATTGCATCTACAAAACAAAAGCACAGTTTAACATGGCAGGACGATGGATCAAATATGAAAAAGGGAGTTATTAAATATGTTTGGAGGTGAGTCAGTGATGGTGTCTTGTGTGAGAATGTGAGAAAGAAACAAATGAAACAAGAGAAAAGAAAAAGTTTGCTAAAATATTACACGAGGAAGGTTGTGTGCAAGTCAGACTGAAGATTCACATGCAATAGGCTATAGGTAATGAAGTCTCCATCAGCCTTATGGACTTGCCATTACAATATTGAGAGATTGGTGTTTTCATGTATGTGCAGTTCCAGTGTTTTTATAACAGTGTACACATGATAAGGAGAACCAGTGCATTGTGACTAAATGTATGTAAATGAATACTAAGGGAAGCATGTGTTTTGTTTGTGTGACTGTGTGTGCATCCCCGTGGGTGCCTGTCTGCATGTTTGTATTCACAGAGGCGTTGCACATCCCACAATTCTTAGCCACAACACAGAGTGTTGTGTGTGAGGGTGTGAGGACAGGAGAGAGAGAGAATTCTGGAGCATGGCCTTGCTGAGCAAATTTTACTCTTGCTCTCCCAATTTCTGTCCGTCTCCCCCTTAATGTCTGTCTCTCTCTTGCTCTCTCTGTTCCCTCTATTTCCCACTGTGCCAAACACAGAGGACTTCTTTGTTATTCAGAGTAGGAAATGCAACTGGAGCCAAATCTGCCTTGGTTTCCGTTTGATATCATCCCTCCTTTGTTCCTGCCGTCTCCCATCGCCATGTGCTTGGCCTTAGATGGCATTAGTCAGACACATGGGAACAAGTAGAGCTTAGACAAGATATAGCTCGTGATGTCCTGAATGTGTGACTACAAGTGTAGCTCGAGGTGATATTTAAGCTTATGATGAGATAAAGGTCAAACTGGGCAAGACAAAATACATGCAAATTTGAATTCCAGGCATACTCCGGAAAACTCAAAAATATATTTGGATCACAGCTTTGCAAGAAAGGTCTTCATACGAAAAAATATGTTGTTTTACCTAACATACCAAAAAAATGAGGATAATTTTGAGCACAGTACACTGCTGTGAAAAATGAGCTCATGGCTAAGCTGATACCAGTCTATGCATTCAGCTGGTATTTCCCATATAAGACATGCCACTCAAGCTGCTTTAGCCTGTCCAGAGTTGCTGCACACCTGCAAGCTGCTTTGCAACCCACTTTCAAAAAAACTCCTTTACATGGTATATGACTTAATGGTCATATTTATTGTCATTGGTATCAGCTCTGTTCTTGTTGCTGATCTCAGTGTTTTTTTACTTTCCATATATGCACAAGGATGAGTGGGGATGTCCTAGAACAAGCAAATACCAAAATGCAACCAAATATATATTACTGCAGATGAACATAACGTTCCTTTGCCACTGATTGAACTGTTTCCAACTGAAAGGGCCATATGGGTCACATGCACAACCTCTCTACAGACACTGTCAGATATGGTAAATGGCCTGTATTTGTATAGCGCTTTACTAGTCCCTAAGGACCCCAAAGCGCTTTGCACATCCAGTCATCCACACATTCACACACTGGTGATGGCAAGTTACATTGTAGCCACAGCCACCCTGGGGCGCACTGACAGAGGCGAGGCTGCCGGACACTGGCGCCACCGGGCCCGTGGGCCACCACCAGTGGGCAACGGGTGAAGTGTCTTACCCAAGGACACAATGACTGAGACTGTCCAAGCCGGAGCTCGGCAACCTTCTGATTACAAGGCGAACTCCCAACTCTTGAGCCACGATATGACTATCAGGAGGTGTCTTTCAACATGCATGCCAACATCCCTGAAGCAATTGAGCATGTTTCAGTATGTGTGTGCGTGTCTGTCTCCTTCGATCCTCCCTAACCCCTAGAGAGGAAGACAGAAGAATCCCTACACTGAATACTAATAATATTCACCACGATCACCTCTCATTCAGATGACTAGCAGTTATGAGCTCAACATCAAAAGCTTCTTTCATCTGCAGAATAAGTGAGAATAAAGGATTTAGTAAATATGGGAAAGAGACTTTAGAATCAGTGCAAACTCTTCTTTACTTGCTCAGTCCATTGCTTCAGAGTCATCAGTTCATTGTCCAATACCTGCATCTTATGTTTATGCATGAAATTTTTATATTTCATTTAATATCAATATACATGTTTTGTTTATATATACATATCTATGCAAACCTCCTCCAAACATAGAGATGTACAGTTATATCTTTTGATTAATATACTATATAAATACTTATAAAGAGGCTTGATAAACTGTATTATTGTGGGGTCTTTACCTAAGAATATAAAGCGCTTTTGAGGCGACTGCTGCTGTGATGTAGCGCTATATAAATAAAACTGAATTGAACTGAACTTAAATAGTATAATTTGGCCTTCAATGTACATTTAGATCCATAATTATTTTGACAATAATTGTAATTTTCACTCTGGATTTTAAATCAAACTGCCAATATTGGACTGAACTGAAGACTTGAAGCTTTAATTCAAGGGGTTTAACATGAGGACTGCATTAACCTTTAGTAATTATCAAAAATTTTATATATGGTCCTAATTTTCAGAGGCCTGCATATAATTGGACATGATTGGCCGTTTCCCTTAATATATCATGAGAAATTAACCAGATAAAAGACCTGGAGTCCTAAACACTGAACTTGCATTTGGTAGCTCTTCACAAGAAATCTCAGCACAAGCTGTCAATTCAACTGTACAACATCACCATTAGTATGAAAAAACAAAAGAAACCCTAAAGAAATAGCACAAACTTTAGGAAGGGCCAAATCAACACACTGGTACATTCTGAAAAAGAGAGAAGGCAGAGCAACACCAAAAAAAGCATGTAAAATGACTAAAGTTTTCCCTTTAAATACATGAAATAAAGACAAACTTGTACCAGGATGATGGTAGGAGAGTATTTAAAAAAGGTTAAAATTAAAGAACAGCTCACGATCCATAACGTAGTCTGTCAAACATAGTGGAGGCAGTGTTATGGCATGGGCATGTACGGCTGCCAGTGGAACCAGGAGACTAGTGTTTACTGATGATGTGACTGCTGATAGAAGTAGCAGGATAAATCCTGAAGTGTACAGGGCTATATTCTGAGCTCATATTCAGCTTAATACCGCAAAACTGATCAGACAGTGCAAATGGATGATGAGCCAAAGCATATTGCAAAAGCTACCCAAGAGTTTATCAAGGGAAAGAAACTGGATATTCTTCAGTGAAGGCATAACAGCACAACATTTGATGATCTGCATGGCTTCTAGAATTTAGGCAGCCACTGATTGCAAAAGATTTTCATTCAAAATATTTCTATTTAAAATAATGTTAGCTGTCTAATTAAATTTGGGGCTCTTAAATTGAGGGACTATGTATTGTTGTAATTCCTAAATAGTTATTGCAGTACTTGTTAAACTCCTTAACTCCTTAAATTAAAGCTTAAAGCCGGCACTCCAGTCACATCTTGATTGCTTTTAGAATCCAGAATGGTAGTGTGCAGAGGCAAAATTGTGAAAACTGTGTAAATGTCTGAATATTTGTGGCGATGACTTTAGCAAGCTTTAGCAAAAAAAGATAAACTAGAATTATAATCTTGGAATATTTTTTGCTCAAAGTACTGAGCTGTTACTGGTGAAGTGATCCGACTTTGGCTTTATTGTTATTCTCACATCAGGTAGGCAGCTAGAACTGTGCAACTTTTCAAGTGTTTGTTTTTATATATATATAAAAAAAAAAAGAAAGTGTAAGTCATGTGCTGAAGGATAAAAAAATAACGTAGTACTACATTTACGGCTCCGTTTTCCCGTCTCTGAATTGGACATCATTTCAAAATTACTCTTTTACACGTTATCCATCCACCATGGATTCAACCCATAAGCTAAAGCTGGGTGTGTTAAAAGAAGAGATAAGAGGAGAGGATGGCAATCTATCACCTCACACTGACAGCCTTGCACGTTGTCTCTCTCTAGGGCTGCTACGCTGCCACGCTCCCCTGCAGCTGCTCCTCTCCTCTTCTCCTCCTGTTGTCATCTCTTTTCCAAGACACCATGTTTTCCCCTCCTTTGCATCTCCTCCCTTCTACTCTGCCCTTGTGTCCCCTTTTACCCTTGTGTCCTCGCACTTCTTCTACCTGTTTAGTATGTCAGTTGCATTGATGGTTATCAGCTGCTGCCCACCCAGACTGCAGTGCTGTGTCACTTCATTAGAAGTGTGAAAAGATGACCTTGCACTCTGTCTCCATTTTTTTTTTCCTTTACTCCTAAGTCGTACACTCCTCCAGCTGTCCCTTTTCCATCATCACTCTTTCTCCCATGCTTCAAGCAGCCAGTCAACCTGCCAGTCTCTGCCCTTCTTCTCCTTCATCCACTCTCATTGTACCTTATCTTTTTCTCGTCTGTCTATTTCGTTTTCCCTGCCCTCATTGTTCTCCTTCATTATCAAATGCTGTCACAATGTCCCCTGCTGTGCCACCCTGGTTATTTATAGCTAACAGTAGGTGGTGGATTGCTGATGTTGAGAGGTGGGCCATCTTGCGCCCTGCTGGAGCTCACACATTCGCACAATATTCCTGACATTTCGAACATATGCATACAGAGACAAAGGCACATTAAAACCATCTCTTCTTATGTATGGACACTTGCGTCACATATTTTCAAGCATGCAGCTTTCAAATACCTACCTGTCTCTCAGACATGACGTAGAGGTAGTTGCGGTCAAGAGAGAAGGCCATATCCCTGAGGACAGGGCTCCCATCCTTGATAACCGAGATCGTTTCATACTGAACACCACCGTGAGGAGGCCCATCAACACGAATCTGACAAAAAACAGAACACAAACAGGTCAGATTTAGCTATTTATACCTCAGTGACAGCAGGAATAGTAAAACCAGATAAAAATGATTGACAGGAATGACAAACATGATTCATTTTTTTTGTTTTTGTTTTGAAAAACACTGAAATTATTTAGCTACTTGAAGTTTCAGTTGGAGGTGGAGATTCTCCTTGAGGATCACTTCCACTAGAAAGAATGAATATGAATATGACATAAAAGCTTTTTTATAATTGCCAACAACTGTGCAACAAACCATAATATTTTCATAGTATGAGGTAATGTAAGTCCTCTATAAGTTCCTTGTAAGACGGGGTTATAAAAACTGTGCGGAATTATTTGTGGATATTATTAGACCTTTGTGAAACTTGAGCTGTGTTTTGGTTTTCTCTTTCCCTCAGTGAATGATGTATTTGCTCAGGAAAGCTTTGAACTTGAAGCCAAGACCACCTTACTGCAAAAGCAATGGAAAAGAATATAAAATGACTTATATTAGGCATCTGACCCAAATGGGCCAGTGCTAGCCTTCGTCATTCATTAGATCCCCTTGGCCAGACATAAACAGAACAGCAAATCTTGAGGAGCAGCATGGGTTGTCTAAACTTGAGTGGGGGTTTTCTGACGTTTCTGTGATGTCACATGTCACTAGGCCCTCCTCCAACCATGAAAGCTGATGGCTTTATCATCTGTCCATCCTTGCATGCCTCCATCCACCCAAATATTCATCTGTCTATTCAAACAATGACAGCACCAAAGAGCTGTCAGGCTCACAGAGGGGAAAGTCAAGGTCATATGTCTGTCAAAACAAGATCTACAGCGAAAGGGGGGGGGGGGGGGGGGGGGGGGGGGGGGTGGTGAGAAAACGAGTGCACGCACAAACTGTTGTGTACGAATGTGTGAGCAAGACCATGTGTCAAACTGCTGGATGATCAAGTAAGAGAAATGTGATTTAAGTTCACACAAAATCCCTGGAGCTCTGCCTTCAAAGCTTGAGGGTTAGTTGGGTACACGACAGCAGGCACCACAGTTAAGGAACAAAGCTCAAAGTGGTTAAGCCTTCCATGGCTGACCTACATCTGACCTTGGCAGACTAATCCAAACATTGAAAACAGGACATATGTGAAAACCATATGTAGGAGGAGAAAGGCAGGATGTGGGGGCCGTGCCAGTCTTCATCTGGTTACTGACACTGCAGTGTGGAGGGAGACCTCAGCAAATATGCTCATCCATAAAGCATGTCGGCGCACGGCCAGGCCAGCACTGTTCTGTTCACTACTGTGTCAGTGTGGGTGTTGTGAGTGCATTTTTGTGTGTGCACCCGTAGGAGCAGTCTGTCATGCTGTGATATGTGTCCTAGCAGGCTGCCACTAGGGATCACAAGATAACCCGACCTTCCCACTGCAGGCCTGCAGTTCATCTGAATCAGATCGCTATCACACAGTCTCTCACCACTGTCCAGGGGCTTTTAAATTAACATTTGGCCAGAAAGAGACTCACATACAGAGATGTCTATGAGTGTGTGAGGAACAAAACCTCTACTCTCCAGACACTTTGTTAAAAGAAGAACAAACATACTAGGCCTACCAGCAACAAGACAGTAGAGCTGCTCTATTAAGGCAAAAATAGTTTTTTGTGTTTGCTTTTGTGTTTTTGTTCAATATAAAAACTACAACCATTTTACACGATCATTTTATAAGGTTGGGTGACTGGTCAAATATGTCAGGAAATGGATACATCTATTGTAGGTTGTTGTTTTCTATATTTTCTTTTCAATTGTATTTTGATTATTTAGCCTACATATTTAGTGCACTTTAAAATAAACTTGATTATTAGTGATTAGCGTATTAGGCTCAGTTGCTGAATGTGCACCTAGTCGCCCTGCTACATTCGGCACTGACAGAGAATGTGCAACTTTTTTATTTTTATTTATTTATTTAACATATTACACAGCATAATTAACACAAACAGAATGAGGTACACTGATTTTAATCAATAATAATTTTCAGCTTATCTTGTTTTTATTGTAGCTGTTGGAGCCAACATTAAAATTGAAAATAAAATTAGATTAGTTGCCCAGTCCTGTTTTAAAAAACAAAAATAATAATAATGCAAGTGCAAGACTGTTTACAGAGACATTGTATTAGTGACTGGGTACGAGGGAAGAAGATTCACTAATACTCTCTTTCTCACTCTTTGCTTCTATGTAGCTTTTCCCAAAGGCTTATAGCTCACAAAGAAAACCGAATAAACATTATTGACAAATGACACTCTCACCATCCCACTATGTAAACACAAACACATTCACATCCAGATTTTTTTTTCCCTTTTCTACAGCAACTGTAAATCTTGCAAAGACTATTATATTAACACATATGTAGACACGCTGTTAGAAAGTATAAAAAAATATGAACGTTTGTGTGAATTGGGTCAGTTAAATACAAGTACTTTCCAGAGCAGACTCACCTCTGGGTGGGCGAATGAGAGAAAAAAGAGAAAATGAAAACCCAGAGCAAGTAAATGGAGGCACCAGTGCTTAGTGGACCAAAAATAATTCTGTCAAAGACTCCCTCTCTTTACCACACTCCCACACTACTATTCCACCAGTCAACAAAATGTACCACCTGAGTAAGCGACTCTCATGCTCAAAACATCTTTTTCTCAGCATCGCTTTACTTCAACATTTAGCCTGCTCTCTCAGGTACTTAAATCTATCCCATCTTTGCGCTGTACGACCTTGCATTATTTATCAGGCCGGGTGAAAAAGCTGCAAACAAGTTGGTTTCATACCCTCAACTGCCTCACAATATTACTGCCCCTCTATTTTAAGACTGCCCATCCATGGAAACAACCCCTGATACCCCAGAGAGCTCTCCTTTGGTCTGTCCTGGCCTGACATGGTTCCCTTTTCAACACCACAGCCATTAGCTAGCCTCTCTCTATCACCAGCATTGGAGAGCTGCAACTGAGTATAGTTGAGTAAGAGGGGAAAAAGTGAAGATGGATGAGATTGTTGAAAAACAGTCTACATTCTCCCCCGGGGCCACCACGGGCAGCTTTATGTTGAAGAGAAAAAACAGCGCTGTCATGAATGATGAAAAAAATATGATCACGGTGAAAAGATGAAAACAGGCATCATAAAAACTTGAAGCACACAGATAGCTGCGATACTTGGTTTTAAAAATCCAAGCCCCTTAAAACTATCATGAGGCAATAGTTTAATTATAAAGGTGGTGGTGTATTTGGCTTGAAAACTTCAATATGCACATCTGGACTCCGCAGGTAACCAGCATCTTTTGCCATGCTGCCAGAACCTAGCAAAAACAACAGATTAAAAAACAACAACTTTTGCTTTTATTTACAGGCTTTCTGTCACAGCACCTAGTCAGCATTAAATGGGTAGCTGTTGGGGGTGGAGAGTGGGGCTGGGGTGGTTGGCCAGCAGGGAAGCCATGGCAGAGGCATCAGAGGCCTCCCCTTGTGGCTACAAGGCCCTGTGCCAGTGGGGTGCTTTTGATCAGACCATGTAAGCACCCTGAAAAAACGTTTGAAGATTGACCAAACTCCAATTCAAATTGCCCTTCTCCTTTTTTCCCTGTCCTGTTCTCTCTCTCCCTCTCTTTCTCTTGCTCTCTTTCCCTTCCTGGTCTCTCTGGTTTTGAACACTGTGCCAGACACTGAATCCCCAACTGCGAGAGTCCGTGTGGAGCAATTTGCTTGAGTGCGGAATAAATCCTGCGTAAAAAGTGCATCAAATGTGTGTTTGCAGTGTGTTGTGGATGCTGCTGTTCTACAGTAAAAGGAATTGGAAAGAACATTAAAAAAAAACAAACTGCAGTTTCATCAAAAAGAAAAAATCAATATTAAATGTAATATATGCAAAATGCCAAAATGGTTTTGATTTGGTCTCAAAATACAACCGTGAAGTAACATGAGATGTAACAGTATGTTCATGTCTATAGATTGATGTCTGTTTCACAGCTTGCCCTGTTCCAAGTGTTTGTTCAACAGTAGACGCTCAATTTCTAAAGAATTTTTCTTCTTTAATGGTCCAGCTGCTAACTATTACCTGAGAACTGTTTTCTTTTTAAATATGTGTGGAAATCTTCTTTTCAAAACTTAGCCTTGAGGGAGGTTAGTGTTCTGAAACAAGACAAGCATGTGTACAGCTCGTTGCCAAGACCAATACAGATCCAGAGAGTGCACATTATTTTACCACCAGATTTCAGCTAGCAGAGCAGAATGTAACCCACATATGAGAACCTTTACCAAACCACAGAGTACAACACACTAACACCTTGCATTGGGATAGAATTAAGTCATACTGTAGGTCTTCCACCTACATGTTGTACCAAAATAGTAAAACAAGAGTTGATTTCTAGGAGATTATGCTCTTATGGCTGAATCTCAAAGAGAGAGAAAGAGAGTCCCTGAATAACCTATCTGGCAGCTATCTTCTGCATCTGCGCTAATCCAGTTCAGTAGTCTTGAGTGTTGAAGTGATAGGCATTGCCTTTATCTGCTTGATCCCACACACTGGATTAGATTCTGCTAAAGTACACCACCGCACACTTTCACACGCTGTCTCAATACACAGAGATACCACAGAGGCAGCTATGTTTAGGTAAATGGCACTTGTATTCAGTTAAGGTCAAATACAGTTTAAAGTCAACCAGGAGACCTGACATAGACCACGATGGACTTTCACTAATAAAGCCCAGTTTCTCTGATAGAACCATTCTCAGTCTTGCCAAATAGCCTTGAACGTGGTGTTGAGACTACCACCTCACACCTTGGATCATATGACAATTGATAAACTGCTGAAAGCATTTTAAGCGCCAGTGATGCTTCTCATGATTTCAAAAGCTTTTGTGATAGCCAAAGGTGCTCTTATGCCATCAGGTTTTGCATTGCAAGCACACCTTTAAGAAAGAAAAAGACCTTTTCCACAAGCTCAGAATTTGTCTTTTACCTTAAAACCCCTCCAATGCATGAGAATATCAAGGAAACAGCCTTGAACTAGAAACACCAGAAAGCTACACTAAGCTCACATAAATATTTTTAGATCTGTTACACAGAAGTGGGAAAAATGGTGAGGTGTGCTGATAAGACTAACCTTCTGGGGATGGCCCACCATCCACCAGTCCAGAGTATTGAATATGGCAGTATATTTTAAAGATGCTAGAGTCCAGAAAATTATAGACAAGCTGTCCTTTTGCATCTGTGGTGTGACACACTAGGTTTAACTAACAATGTGATTGATCTCAGTCTTCCAACTCCCAAAAGCATGCTTAATGTACAAACAGCCCCTTGCCATCAAATTGAATATCACTACATATTTATTTATTGTTTTTCAACATGCATGGTTACTTAAGGAGGCTTTTTTTTTAACCTAAACTACAATATTTTCCAAAACATAATCAATGTAGTTTGGTGCATAAACCTAACCAAGTATGTTTTAGTGCCTCAACTTAGCTACTGACTAGTAAAATGTTGGTGCAAATGAAACGAATCAGAAAGTGTAAGTCATGGAAACAAAGTGAACAATCAAAGCCAAACAAGACACGAACCATGGCTGACAAACGTCTGATTTACTACACCACCATCTCCCAACCTCCCAACGCAGACTTTTTCCACTCTTCAAAGGAAGACTGTTATCTCCAAATCCAATACTGCCAGGTCTGGTGGTATAGATCTGATATGCCAGTAGCTTCTGACAGAACGGCAGAGTTTGACGCCCTGGGATATGTTGATATGGACACATACTAGATGAAGTCAGATGCTTTAGGCGTGAGATTGGGAATGTATCACTAAGAGTGGACTGGTGGTATGAGTAACATTCGGGAAAAAATTAATTGCCAACACACTAGGAATAAAATACCAGTAAGACACCAATTCATTCTGATTTTAAGGACATCAGTAAAACAGAGCAGCATCTTCATGATTGCAACACCTTGAGTAGTCCTTCAAGGAACACAGTCAATGAGCAGTTTTACAGCCAGACAGACACACAGCTGGTTATGTTCCACACCTTGCAGAACCCTGTGTACCAACGAGGCTCACTATGTCTATTTTCATGTTTGTCCTGGAAACCCAGCTTGAAATGTAGCAGGCTGCTATTGTATTTCTCTACTTCAGGTGGAATAGGTTCAGGCTATTCAGCTGCCTGTGTGCGAGTCTCCCCCACCCCTTTTCATCCCTCTCCTTATTCTGCACACTGGGAGAAAACATGGAGCCTCTCTCCGCCTTGATAATGCATCTAATCCATCACCAGTGTCAGGCTGAAGAATTCTGGTGTCAGTAGCGAGCGGCGTGTAGAAATGTCCTGTGTATATGTGTGAGAAGACTCCCAACAGCCCAGTATGCCATCTCTTTTGTTCCTGTTGTACAATATAAGCTCCCATAAGGCTTATGTTAGCTTGTGTCAGTTCCCATCGGAAAGACTGAGGCTGGAGAGACTACATGTTGGTGAGGAGGAAAACACAAGAAAAGGCAGGAAGAGGGTGAAGAGGAAAAGGAAAGAAAAATTATAAACAATTACAGAGTTTGGAAAAAATGTAAGCAATAAAGCAATTTTTAAAGAGGTTACATATTAGTGGAGCGGGAAGAAAATGAAAATAGACATTGGAATTAGGATAATCACAAGAGACATCACTCTTTTTGTAAGTGGAATTCCTTTCCCCTCACCTGGCTCATACAGTGGCAGTATATCAGCTAAAGTGACCCGAGCCTACAAGGGGCAATTACTTCACATTTTTGGCAGGGCACCATAAAGCCTATTGATTTGGCTCTACGCCCCATGAACAAAGCAGTTAACCCTCTCCTCGACAGCACCTTTTCTCATCTGTTTGAAAAGGAAAACAAAAGCCTGCCCAGACGCCACAACAAATCACAGATGCTGACCATTCAAATGGCCATTTTTTTGCTCCCACTAAATATCAGTGAGTATCACTAGCAAACATTCTATTAAACTGACTTCCAGAGACCAATGGTGCAATTTGCCGCCTGGATAATAGCTATATCCAACACTCGTTCAATAAAGTTTTAGCTCTGCAATATTACCATCTCTCTCGGTCACATAATTCACAACCCAAAACATGATTATATCAGCACTTTCTTCTGTTTGCCCCCGAGTAAAAAAAGAAACCAGAGACCACGGCATGCATTAAGGGGTCTGTGGTGGGATGAGATCAGGCCTCAACTCTAATCAGCCCAAACACATATTAAGCACAGCAGCACAATGTCAGGCCTATATTTAGCTCCACATTAAAACACTGAACAGAGACCAGCATGCTGCTGCTGATGGACACAGTCCAGAAAGGTTCACAGAGAGCAAAAACAGAGGGATGTGGTGGGAGGGATTTTCTGCTTAGCCCTTAAAAATCTGGGTTTGCTAGTATGATGAAGCTATTGTTCCTATTTGCACATAGAAACTGTTTTTTCTAAAAACTGCATTCTGGCGATGCCAACAACTTTAAGTTGAATATATATGCAAAACATTACACGTTTACATAGCTACACATAAGCCCACACACAATTCCAAGTTACGAGCACAAAATAACAGCTACCTCTGCGCGAAACTTCATCTTCTAATAAGGAAACGTTCTCTCCAGAGATTTTTTTCTTTTAAAGATGGAGCATTGACTGATGCGATGTACGTGTCGAAAGAACAAAGAAAAGCTATACCTATTTTATGTGAGTAAATAAGCAAGGGACAAAACAATCACGAAACTATTAGATGCAGCAAACACAGCTACTGATGGTTAGACAAAAGTTATTAGAGGAATGTCAAACATACTGAACCAGAAGAAAATATCACTCTACTGCTTTCTCCCTCAGTGTACTTCAAAGTAGATCACAAAGATATTTGAATCAAGAAGTAGCTCAGAAGA
Organism: Rhamphochromis longiceps; assembly: GCF_057381845.1. Taxonomy (NCBI): domain Eukaryota; kingdom Metazoa; phylum Chordata; class Actinopteri; order Cichliformes; family Cichlidae; genus Rhamphochromis; species Rhamphochromis longiceps. The sequence goes on along the minus strand of NC_140576.1, from coordinate 31,697,414 downwards.
GGTTCAGGTGAGGGGCAAATTAGCTGAAATCATTCCAATTTCTCCCACCGGATTTGTGAGATTTAAATGTGGGACAAGACTGCCAGGTAGATGTGATACTAGGAAATTATAGCCAGTGGGATCCGTACAACAAATGAGAATATAAAAGCACTTCAACCAAGACTATATTTTATACTTGTAATGTGTTTGAACTTGAATAATCTCCCTACATGTTTCATGGGGTGGTTTATATTACTGAGATGTACTTGGTAGTGGTAAGTGAACATGCTTTTGACGAATGCATTGTGCTGTGATAAGGCCTTGACACTCAATGCCGTCTTCATTAAGGCCATAATATTACAGGCGTTCTTTGACACATGATAGAATATTATAGATAGGCATGTAAATGAGACGAGAAGAACAGAAAAGGAAAAAGGATAAGACATAAGATTACACCTACTAACTGGATGTTATAGAAATAGTAATCTGAAATAATCATAGTTTTTGTTTATTTCTGGCACCATCCTTGATCATTATTGCACTGTGATTGCACGCAGTGTGTACTGAGAGCATTTTCCCCTCAGGCAATCTATTAAAAAATGATGTGTTTTTCTACAAGTTATTGATGATATAGTTCTCATGCCACATAAATACAACATATGATCCACAGGTTTTTTTTCCCTACATTCCCAGTTGTATACTGCACAAAAAAATAATAAAATAAGAATTACCATCATTATATTGTTGTCTTGGTATTTTTTACTGCCACTGGCTTTAAATAATCAGACATAATTTCAAAGTTTCAAAGGTGACTGTGTGGCTAAACCAGAGGTCCATCACCTTCACAGCCCATTACACCCTTCCACCCTAAATTTCAAACCATACCGCATGTAACTCTATGGAGACAGACATCACAACCTTTAACCTCTCATCTACCAACTTCCCAGCAACTCTTGAATAATTAGAGCTCCCCCTGTAAGTGGAGAGGGTAAGGACAGGGGTAAGATGAACACCACTCTGGGGACCTTTGACCTCTGCTGGCCAACAGAAACAATGCAGAAGGGGGAAGGGATAAGAACATGGGGTGGACTATGAGGGGTAAGGGTTATCCAATCAGTCCTTTTCAGCAACACAGTGATGCTACTGATGGGTTGAGGAGGGGTTGGGTGTCTGACCCTATTCAAACTATTAACAAGAAAACCAGGCCAAAACCCCTGTGCTGGACAAGGGTTGCCATAGTAACCTCTCTCCCCTTGGGCACAAGATCAGCAGGGAATCAGCCAAAACTGTGGTCTGTCTGCGTAAATACATGTATATGTCCACAGATATTCTTGGATATTTTAAAAAAAAGCCGTTATGTCATTAATATTGTTTCAGTCATGAGGCTCAAGTTGAACTGATTAAGAGAGTGCGGTGCTCATTTTTAGTCTCCGTCCTTCAGAGGCCTTTTGATTGTTCCCCCGCTCCCAATTAGAACATGTGGTAAGATCAGCTTTCCAGGAAATTATAGCATTCCATCAGAAACAGTCTCGAGACTGAAAACAGGATACACTGGGCAATAATTGCAGTTAATGTTAATTAGTGTTAGTAACAACAACATACTTGGAACTGGTGACACAAACATACCTTTATAGTAAAAGAAAAAATGTACATGTCCCCTCTCTAAAATATGTTCCAACAGGCATGTCTAATGCTATCTGCACATAAAACAAGATAAAGACTGTCAGGCATATTTCTTCTGTGTGAGAACAGCAGCAAACAGGGCCTTGATTCATTAGTGTGCTAATTAGAAAACACTGTAAAAAATGACTTATGGTACTGTGTTCTCAGCAATTCTATGCACATTTAAGAGATTTACAGGGAGGAACACAAACACAGCGTCAGACAGCCACAGGCTTAAAAAGACTACTGAATGCAGCTGTGTGTCTTTATTTGTATATTATACATGCAAAACAGCAACAGCAGGCCTGAGTCTTCCTGTAGACCAAGAGATCAGAGATGCTCATCAGTAGAGACATGTGTCTGTGACAGAGGATTCCTCCTTTAGCCCCCAAACACTCAGACTCAAACAAAACATCCACACACTCCTCAGTCCTCTCTTATTCCCTCGTAACTCATACACATGTTCTGAAGTGGCAGAAGAGGAAAACTGCTGTGTATGCAGAATAGGAAAGCAGCATATTCTCAGGTCAGAGTTTCTTTAAAAAAAATGACAGAGAAAGAGAAAATGTGTATATAAGCGTGAGTTTCTGTGTGATGCCAGCACATTTTGTAGTCTATGAATCTTCACTAAAGCTCTTTAAAAATGCCCACCAATCTTGCGTCGGGATTTAATGCCTGCTTCACTCCAGAAGGAATAGAGCAGCCAGTTAAAGTATGCTAATTCAGTGGCACTAAATATACTGCTTTAAATGTCAACCTTCAATTATTACACACACACACACACACACACACACACACACACACACACACACACACACACACACACACACACACACACACTGCCTCCCTTAAAACGACCACAGAATCATAAACATGCACACAAACAGCACACAAATCACTCTTGCACATGAACCTAGGGAATATAAATACTTGTACATCACAGCCACTTTATTCATTCAGATACTGATAAAATAAAGGACATTTGTGAAAGAAGAGTATAAAAAGTAGCGGCATCAAAAAGGATTTCATTCATTTTACGGAAGATTTTGCAAGGATTAGACAGATGTACAGGAAAAGGGTGAGAAGAAAAAAGAGAGACAAAATTGCATAGTGGGAGAAGGCAGCAATGGAGCAACTCAGAGCACCAGTATAGCCACAAAAGCAGCTAGCAAACAGCCAGCACAAACCCTGACACTCCTCCGCAAACAAGGGTGACAGCACCATTAATTCTATTAACCCTATTAGTATTCCATCCTCATAGTTTCTCTGGGTCAATACACACCTCCATCACACTGCAAAGCTTTTGCTTCTCTTCAAAATGTAAAGGGAGTAGGGTTGGGTAATGGAGGGTTCAGGGATTGATGTATAAATGGGAAATGAGACAATGACACATCCTCTGCTTAGGGTGCAGTAACCACTGTGGTAACCATCCAACTCTGTTAGACCATCACTATATGGCACGATGAAGGATCTACATGTGACAGGTAAGGACTGAGGAAGAGTGAAAACTGGTACAAGGCTCTCAATTTGTCTACGTGTCACATTTTTAAAGAGTAAAGTGAAAAGGTTTTTTCAGTTGACTCAGAGGTCACCACATTACATTTAGATACAGTGCAGCATAGATTTTCTACACTAAAAGAGTGAAATCCAACCAGTACAGAGAGGAGGAATGATAACTGCCATTCATAATTATTTCACCGTGTAACAGAAACCTAAAAATATCTTTTCAAGTGTCTTTCTTGGTAAGCATGCCAGAGAAAATCAATACTGTACCGTAGCATAATTTGAAAAAATTGAACTGATTAAAACAGAAAAAAAAACCTGACAGTCAAGACAACTGTTTCCTTTTTAGTCTGACTGACTCTTATTTTTGAGTGATTTGGAAAAGGTGGCTCATTGCCTGCCCACATTCATATACCATACAAACGATGGCGGTTTGCTGCTGCAGCCGTTAGCAGGTTGATGAGTATAAAATTATATGAATCACATGCTATGGCAATTTGAGTCATAAAATCACAACCCAGTTTAAACCTAGGAGAGATTTTGTTCGACAGCACTCTCCGCCTCCAGCATCAAAACACTAAATGAGGAATTATCCTTTGAAAGAATGGTGTTTAACACCCCCTTCCCCTCCCCCTCTTCGTTACAGTTCAACAGATTTGTGAAAAATAATTCGTAACACAATGAAAGCTGTCCTGGCAGCATGTGGAGGCCAAACACCTAACTAAGACATATATAATGGTTTTTCACTTTTACCAACCCAACTTACGCCAGCTTTCTCTAGACCTTTATGATAAAAGAAAGATGAAATATAATTATATGAACCTATTCTTTTTGAAAACACAATAGCATTTAAGTAGCTTCTACTACAAATGCAACACAAGGTAAATGAGTTGAGGTGTTAAGAGCTTAAAAGCAAACCTCTCCTTCCATCTTATTCCCCTGTCCTCCCCATCTGCCTCCAGCCTAGGGTAGGTCGTGAAGTTACCAACAGACACTAGTGTACCAAGTATGTAGGGCAGCACCATTAGGGCATTAGTGCCGGTCAGCAGCCAGCCAGTTTATGTGTGTGTGCATGTAAGAAATTAAGGATGTGCAATAACACCCTGAGGAAGGAGATACATTATGACTCTGTGCTGGATTGGTATATATGCTAACGATCTCAAAATTCCACAGAAATGAGCTAGGTGCCCACACAGTGTAAGGCTGTGGAGCACATGAATGTGCATATTCAAACAAACATGTGTACTTATTTTTAATCTATATTTTAAAACAGATTTTTTTTTTTTAAAGAAATTAAGCAAAACGCCCTAAAATAGCCCCCCGCTGAAACAACACTGCTACCATGCTCAAGCACATACACCAATATGTGCTCTAGCCTTAAACTAGAGTAAGAGTTACAATATAAAGGGTTGTGACAGCTCTCTTGCTTTCCTCCACATACACTACACAGAATAGCTACAGCAGTACGGGGCTATCTCTGGTGTTTCTGGAGCTGAGTGAAGAAGCAAGCATGAGCTTCCCTGCTGTCTGGCTTGACTGATTCATGCCAATATTACCTGAGGGATTAGCCATTTCCTCTGTATAAATCCACTTTTGTGAGGTAATGTCTAGTATTAGCAGCAGGGGCCGCAGAGGGTTTTGTTACATTAAAAATCATCTGCCAAAAAGCATGCAACACTGGCGTGAAATCCAAAAAGGAAGCATGCTACAGTATATTAGCGTTTTTCTCGTACTCTCTCTCAGCTCAGTCAGATTAGGCATGAGATCGTTTTCTGATGAAAGGTTTCTCTAACAGTGACACTATTAAATTCAAATTCCAAGGCACAGTAATTGATATCTTGATTTGAATGTGCCTCTCAAATGTGAGCTAACCTGGCATATCAGGGAAAAATCTCCTTATTGTTTTTAGCAAGCTAGAGAGAGGGAGCTGGAAAAACTAGGTTTGAAAGCCCACATCAAACAATACCCTTCTCTTTTTTCTCTTTTTCATAAGTTGACCACAGACTCCGGCCAGACGGCTCTATGTTTGGCTACCTCAGTCCAGATCCCCCAAAACCCTGGCTTCATTTTATTCCATAACTGGGCTTTATGGAAAAATACATGTTTTCTGGTTCTCTTTCTCTCCATGTCCTTTTCCTTGTTCTTGCTGCAAAAACCACATAAATGTTTGGGTCAACACAAACCTAAAAGCTCGTTTTTCCAGGGGGGACAGGGGAAGAGTGGAGGCTGTGTGGGAAGGATTCATAGCACAATGATATAATGCGTCTGCAATTCTCCCGCCTGACCACTGCTCTTTGTTTCTCTAAAACAAGAGACTACATAACTGTGGCCTTAAAGAAGAGGAGGAAAGAGGAGGAGGAGGAGGAGGAGAAGGAGGAGGCGAAAAACTGGGTGTTTAGTTGGTTAACGGTTTTTGGCAGGCTGAGGGAGGTATTTTCTGTGTCACGGAGTGAGCAGACAGTGGATACTCCTTTAGACACACACACCCAGAAATATGCACGTATCTGCGCATGCATACAAACACACACATACACCCAAAGGAATTGTTAAAAGGTCATAGTTCATTCAAAGCCAGCCACAACGACAACTTGATTCACTTTCCATCCACACATACTGCTCGGAGAGAGAGAAAGAGAGTGGGAGAGAGCCAGAAAGAGAAACAGGAAAAGAAGCTGAAAGAAAGACATAAACTGGTATGGAATAGTGTACCTATCACTCAGTGTTTTTGTACGACATACAGGCTAGAACACACAGAATTAGAATAACTTTCAACAGAGAATGTCCTACTGCACCTAGGGGAGTATGAAAACAACGACTGAACAAATTAACCAAAGAAAAAATGAAAATGTAGTCTTCCAGTTTGATGAATTTACACAAAAAACAAACAAAAATGATTAAAGCTTTGCTAATATAATTTGAAAAGTTAGGTGCTGCTCCAGCACAGCCATTTGTCTATATGGAAAGCGTTGGGTGTTCATGCAGTTCTACAGTTGTCGCATGTTATTTCATGCATGTTTAAATTCACCAGGGATGAAGCCTGTCACTCAAGGCCAAAGGTCACAAAATCTCTTTATAAGCCATCTCATGTGAAAAATGAATGTGTTTGTTGAGGGTCAAGAGGAAACATAATGGGGCATGCAGGGTATCATGAACCATTTCCTGGAGGATATAAAGCTAATCCCTCATCTTTAGCCGACAGCGCGTCTTTAACCAGATTACCCCAATAATCACCTAAACATCAGTGGAAAGAACTAATTTGGGTGTCTAGTCATAACAGTTTCATGACATCAACCAATCCTGTGATACTTTATAAATTACAATGTCTAATCTACCGCGCTGTATATACGTAGGTCCCAGACATCAGCAAAGCTAGGATCACCTAGTGTAATCCTATGGGTGTAGCACAATAGGGAGTCATAATATCCATTCCTTACATGGCATGGAGCTAGTGCTGAGCAGACAACAACTATGTGTGTGTGTGTGTGTGTGTGTGTGTGTGTGTGTGTGTGTGTGTGTGTGTGTGTGTGTGTGTATGTATGTGCACTGACATGAGTCCAAGTCTGTGTGAGAGCAAGAGAGTGCATGCACACTCGTGTGTTAACGTTCATACATGCATAAATAGTTTTCTGTCTCTCGGGTGTCTTTTGGTCTGTGCCTCTCCACTGAACACACGTATGGGAGTTGAGGCTAAGGGGTGTTAAGGCCAGACAACAGCAGGGGGATGGGGTTAGGGATGGATGTGAGGAATGCAGAGACCTAAGGGCAATGACAGGGATGGACTGGGGTGAACAGACAGGCAGCGATATGGAAACACAGGAACCCCCTACCCACAGCTCCTCTCAAATGATCTCCTCGATACACCTCATCTGTCTGCCTCACACTTTCCATTTATTTATAGTTCCATTCTCTTGATGCTTTGGTAATGCCAGCCAAAAGGCAAATGACTATAAATGGTGCATTCCTTTTGACATCTGAAGGTGTGCGCCTGCATGAGGCTGCACTTTTGACTGTGTATATGCATATGCACATGTAAGGGATCCAGATGGCGTGTATACTAAAAGGAGCTGGCTGAAGCTATGAGGCTACATTAGAATTGGAGGAAGAGGGCATAAGGAGTAAAGTGGGTGGGAAAGAGGGTCACACATCAGCAGTTGCATGAAAGCCTGGGGTTCCCACTTCCTGCCAGAGATTTGTCTAACGGGAGGCCCTCCATAATTCAATAACAATAATCCCCAATGAAGGCCCAATAAAGAAGGCTGCTGTGGGGTGGAACTAACTGGCTGCACGCCGCCTCCTTCTCCAAACCATCCGTCCATCACTTATTGGGAGAGAGAGACTGGAAAGGCAAAATGGGGTAGTAGGGTGGGGGTCTGGGGAACAAGCCCAGCTGACATGCTGCCCGTAGCCAGCAGCCAGTCGGACACACAGACAGATACAGATCCCGTCTATCCCTCCCTCCTCTCCAACCTGCACGCCCTCCCTGCAGTCGATCCCCAGGCTGCCTCATCCTAGTGGAACCCCCCTCCCCGCTGAGCAGGAGACAGAGCAAAGAAGTGCAGCTGCCTCCTATAGTTCCCTAGATGACTGAGCAGCCATGACGGCAAACAACACAAAGACAAAAAAAATTATGCAAATGTGAGACCTACACAACCAGTATCCCCAGCTGGGGTAATCTATTGATCATGTTTTGGTCTGATAAATCACCATTCTTTTAGTGTGTTGCGATAGCTGAATGACTGGAATCCATAACATAACATTATTGTTTATGATAACCATTTTCCAAACAACGCATGACCCTTCCCCGAGCCCTACAGTACATTGAACTCTGAGTGGAAAGAAGAAACAGGACACTTAGAATCATTGTAGAATAACTGTTATGAAACAAAATGTTATTGTGGTTAAAAAATGAAGTGCATTTTAGGCTACATGCATGGATATGCTTCGGTTACAGTAAATCTGTGTCTGTGCCTGTGAATCATAATGACTTCATTAAAAGCTTATCTTGCTTTATAGCTGCATTAAGATCATTAGAAGTATTTCAGTGTGTGATGCATTATATTGTTTGGCTACTTGGTCAACTAGTGTCTGTGCAAACCCATTACAGTTACTCAATTGTAATGACACAAACAATAAAGTAAATGGCTTGGTTAAGACCAAATTGCCTCCTATGCCTTTATTGGACCCAGAGATACAATATACCAGAGAACAAAAGGTAACTAAGGTGTAACTAATTAAAGTAGATTAAAGAATACTACTTTCTCATCCGCACTGTGACTCTCATTTTTCCACAGAAATTAAATTTGTTATTTCAATGTACAGTGTGTTTAGTTAACTTATCTGTGGAATCATAATGAAATGCTTTTCAGTAAAAAGTGCTGTTCTGCTGGAAATTACCAAAATCTCTTATACCCACTATTCAGGAAAAGGACTGTTTATGTGTTGCAAAAGTTTCAGAGGAAAAAAAATGGTCAGTTGAGTTTACCCAATGCCTTCACATGTGGATAAGGCATGCTGAATGAATTCATTAAATGCAAAAGTTTCTCACAAGTTTCTTGTTAGAATCAGTCTACAACCACGGACAGCTGTGTTTAATAAATTAAACAAGAACTTTGGTATTTCCATCTGACAGAGTGTGGTTTACTCTTAGCTAGTCATCAGAGGAAATGAGGCCATCCTTTTTAATGGCCCACATTTCAGAAAATCATGAGATACAAACAGAAAAGCTCAGCTACAATCACTGAAGCCACACTGACTAATGTGTATATACTGTATGAGAATAGTTGTAAGATTTTTATGTATTTGTGCATATAATGCCTGTGTTCTGCAGTGATATTGTACAGAGTTAATCTTAACTCAGCACATACAAATAAATTGTTCAGGACAACATTTAAATATTTTTTCAATAGCAGATTAATTTCACAGAACGCCAAATAAGTCCCTGAAATTCTGAAAGAAATGACATGAAGCATTCCTAAGGTGTAAGATTATTTAAAACTTTTTTTTTATTTAAACAAAAAGCATTAAGTTCTCATATCCTTAAGCATTTTACAGCCTAAACTCAAACTCTAACATCTGCAAAGTCTCGTCTTCTCAGTAGAAGTCCACTGACTTATGACAATTCCACCCCTCCAGACATCTGCTGGGGACGTTTGTTGTATAATGGTATTCTGGTGCAGTACACCTGCACATCAGGAAATAAATAGAATAAGTAGGAGATTCTGTGCATTAAAATGTGATAATGTGAGTGAGAATATTTTGTTGGACACAAGCAGATATGTCCGTTTGGAAATGCCAGTTGACTGATCAGACTGAGAAGGGCGTTCAAAATGCCTGACAAATTTGTAACAGAGGAGTAAGGCCTCCATGCTAATCCATTCTTAGAAAAGTTAACTACAGTAGAATAGTCCCATGCTGACCCTGCTTTAAACACACTGAAACACGAAACTTTCACAAAATCCCCAAAACAAGGTTGTAAGAGGAAAAACAGACACTGCCATTCCACAAAGCCATAAAATTTGCAAACACGTATGTGCATGCAAGCCAACAATACACACATCACAATTACTCACACAGTAGAAGTCAAAGCAAAGATGTCATTAAGCAGGAGACTGAAAATATAAGCACATAATATAAGCCAGCAAAGCATTTGGGAAAACGAAGACAGCTTATTTAGGCTGCCTGAAATAAGCAGCTGCTTTAATAATGGGAAGGTCGGAAGTTAGTGCTATGAGGGGAAAGGAAAAAAGAGTGCTGTCACTTTGTTTTTATTTTGACATAAAAGATTGCGAAAAGTACTACTGTTTGGGCTGGCACTGATCCAGAGACCAATGCCAGTTTGAGGAGAATATAGTTTCTGTAAATGGAGACAGCTATGGGGGGAGCTCTGTGACTGGTCACAGCTGGCATATTTGCTTGCCGAGGACACTTCCCCTCTTTTTGGGATAAAGTAGAGAATGGAGTCAAATGTTAGGTACCAGCCAAATAGGCAGCAGGTTTGGCACCAAAATCAACTCCATTTAAACGTCGAATTGTGCCAGAAGTTAAAAGGGAGTTAAAACATCTTCATTCAACCCAATACCTGAGCAGGTTTTTAATCCATCTTTATTACTTAAGTGTTGCTTCATAAATATTAAGAAGAGCTAAGCCAACAATAATTCAGCTGTGCAAAGTTAAAAGAGCAACACAACAATACAAACAAAAGGTCTGTGTGTGTAAAACAAAACTGACAGCACATGAGATGTTACAGCACAGCCACCTAAGGTGTTTCATATTCCCAGTGTTCCTCAACAAAGCCTGAACCCAAGCACACCGGACTAATGTTGACATGGATAGAAAAGAAAGGTGCGTTTACTTTGAGGAGCCAAGTATGTGCTGTCTAATCCATTTCTTGTGGGAACCTGTAATGCTGTCTGATACCTGTTAAGAGTGCAGACACATAGAGGCCTCTGTGCTTTGCCCGCGGTCATATCTCTGAATGGGTCTTATTGGAGTGTTGCAATAACTCATTATGAGTCACAGACAGTCCAACATCTACCCAATGACATTAATGCTGTAAACACAGGATATGGTAGTTGTGGTGAAGAAATACAAACACACAGACATGAATAAACGCTCACACACACACACTAAATTAGTGAAAGGTATATAAAGGGAGTTCAGACTTCATGAACAGGCCTTGGGCTGTTTTTAGTCAGGCAGGGAGTGCATACCTACACTAGAGACACGAGATAATTCACTGAATAAATAACTGCATGACCAAAAACAAGAGGGCAGTGCACAGATGGTCGTGCAATAAAAGCTGTGTGTGAGCTTTGTGTGTAGTTTTGAAATGTAGTCTAGTGTGGTTAAGAATGAGCCAATCACTTCTTGTAGGGTTTTTTTTTTAATTTTTTTTTTATTGTCACTCCCACCAGACCTTATCAATAAGAAAACATCACCAGAACAAAAGCCTCACGATGCGCCTGAGCCTGGGGCATTCCACAAGCCAAGGCAAAACTGTGCTCTTCCTTTGCACATGTGTGGTTACTGTTTTGAACAAGTGTGTATGCATGTGTGTGCATAGATCACTGTAAAGACACTGTACTCACACACCTACTAAACAAACTTATCTCTATGTGACATGCCAGTCATCAGGAGAGACTGACTAGAATGAGGTAACCAGACTAAAGGCGCCCAGACTTGTAGATTAGATGTTGGTATTATATCTTTGTTATTTGAATATCATTTCATTGCTATTACAAACTGGATTGCATTCAGTTTTTATTCACAATTTGTTTAGTGTCCCAACTTTTTTGGAATCCGGTTTGGACTTTTGTGCCTCTCTCCTTCACCTTTTCTGTCCCTAATGAACAACAAAGCAATGTCAGGCAGCTAGAGAGGAGAGGAAGGATTATACTGAGCACACATTAACATCACACAACACTCCAATCAACCGAAAAAGTAGCATATTAAAGATGTGAGTTTGTGTAATGGTGTGCACAAGTGTGTGCACAGGTGAGTGCAAGGGCCTGTGCTGCTGTGTGTGAATACAAATGTGTATTTGTCTATTTAGGGGAAATAAAAGGAAGATTTCAATAGCCTATACACTGAACAATAGGGCCAATCAGTCTGCTGGATCACGGCTGATTAACAGATGAGCTCACTCTAGGTGAGCATGTAACACTGATATCTCGGCAAGAGTGCAATAACAAAACCAATCATAAAAAGATTCAAAACTATCATCGGTTGTTTCTTCAAAGACACACTGAGTAAACCCTCGTGCTAAAACAGCATAGAAAGCAGGAGAACAAGAATCCATTTCCCAAAACAATCTGAGTGTTCCATCTCGATGGCCTTGAAGGGCATGAGCAGAATAACAACTGGCACTGTAAAACAGTGCTATTCTCATTACCCTCTGTGGAGTGAATAGAGAGACAGACTGTGAAGAAGGCTAATGAGCTAGTTAAGGTGGCAGTAAATGTCATTCCTCCTCTGGCAGGCCCCAGGCTGCAGTACTGCTACAGGCCATTACCTGGACAGGGATGCTTAAAGCTTGCATCAGCACTTACTGCACTGCCTAGAATTCTCTCTCTCTCTCTCACACACACACACACACACACACACACACACACACACACACACACACACACACACACACACACACACACGAGTAACGTGTATACACCATAACACTACAACCTTGCAATATAACATGCATTACATTAAAAGCCTAAGCGGATCACGTTGAAGAAAAGTGTGTGACATGAGGCGACACAGTCCTTAGTCGCTTTAATCTTCTTTCCATTGACAGAAACTGTAATGAGTAAAGAGCTTTTCTGGCTGCTTTCCACGCAGGTGTTGACTGTGGTCTGCTGGCTTGTTAGCTGCTTGGCCAGTTAGTTTGACCTTTAGTAATTTATTCTCATATCCAACTAGAAATATAAGATTTCCAAATTGGATCAGTCAGAGTTTATTCTGAAAAGAACAAGGACACAGTGTGACTGGTCTACATTTTGACATGAATGTGCAGGAGTATGCAGACTAAATCAAGGATCTGCAAACAACAACAACAACAACAACATAAACCAACAACTTTTAAAAAGACACAGAAATTTGAATTTAAACTAACAGCCAAGCAAACTAATGGACAAGGAACATAAAAGAATACTCTGCTCTAAACAAAAATGTATGCCTGATCAGATTTTTAAATGAAAAACTCTACCTGGTTGAGTCTGGTTCTTTCTGTTCATTCCTATTAGTCTCACAGTTAAAGCATAAACTGTATCTACTTCTGTATTTACTTGAGCCACATTCTCTTGAAGCACCTTGTCCAAACAGACAGCAGCTCTCAAACCTATAACACAGACGCTTTCCTTTTTGGGGCAGGATGGATGCGTGAATATAAACATAATGTTCAAAACTAAACCCTTGCAGGTTTCAATGTGACAACACTGTCAGTGTGTCAAATGCAGTGTTTATTTTCCTCTGTTGAAGTTTCAAATCAACAAAGTCCCCCTAACATGGATAACAGACAACCACGCTGGTGGTCTCAACGGTATTTTAAAAGACACAATCAGCAAGTTCCATACAAATTTTTAATGACACTGAGTCACAAGAAAGTGTAAACTGGATTCACTAATGTACACATTTAAACCTTGAAATTTACAGAACAATAAACAAGTTCTTGTAAAACCAAGAGAGCGACTACTCTCGCCGCACTCTCCGAGGTCCTCTAACAAATAAACTCTCTTTGGGTTTAAATAAAGCTCTGAGCTCCACTACATTTAAATACACTCTGGCTCAGCTTCCCCATCGGCTTCAATACGCCTCTGGGTCCAATGTATGGAGTCAGCCTGCTGCCCATATGGTCCCCACTGGATTAGGCTAAAAAGCCCAGTCACATAATAGTGAGGCCCAAGGAACCATTAAAAACCCATTAATTGTAAAGTTTGAAGCTTCTTATGGCAATGATATGCTAATATTTCTTAGCACTGGAGATGGGCTGAAGAATAAGAAGCAGCCAGATGCAATAGAAGAGAAATGTGCTGAGTGAAGGGAAAGGGTGTGTGTGTGTGCGTGTGTGTGTGTGTGTGTGTGTGTGGGGGGGGGGATAAAATGTTAAAATGGTGAAAAGAGATTCTACAAATAGTTCCAGGTCATGGTAACTCCTTAAGATCCACTTGTCTGCCAGAAACAAGCACGCTCCCTCTCCCTTTCTCTCTCACTCACCCACACACACTTTCTCACACTGGGTGAGAGGGAGTACTGGGGAATAAGAAGAAGAAATGAAGAGTAGACGACACTGAAACTGCAGGCAGCAGAAGACAAAGAGGTCAGTATTGCGGAAAACATGGAGTCTGACATTAAAGTGAGGCAGCTCAACTTCCATGCTCTATAGCGCCAGAAATGCATTGTCAAGAGATATGTAAGGGGAATAAAATATAAAGGAGTGACTGAGTAGGACAGATGGGTGGAGAAAGAAAAACAAAGAACAAAGTTACCGTATATCCTGAAAATTTAACAAAGATTGATAGCCTGCATCTCTGTCCATCTGTTTTCATAATAAGACAACTTACGGAATTTACTTTTTGGCCAGGTGTCATAGTGTGGGGAAATTTTCTGCTTATCTCAGCAATCCCCTGTGTTGTGGGGTGGATGGAAGGAACATTAGAAAGGCTAAGTCCCCACCAAGCAGATTAACCAGAGCCAGCCATGGGACAAGAACACAGATTTAGGAAGCATTGCCCAAATAAGATTTAGGCTTTTCACTGGCAATAACTTGGGAGTATACATTTCAATGCGTAACCCGCAATGTAACTGATGCTTTCCTGGCTCTGAAAAGGACTTGGGTTAATCTGAGAACTGCCACTGTACCGAAAGCTTACAGCCTCTTCCAGCTGAATAGAGCTGCTGTGTGTAAGTGCTGGAGCTTTTCTCCTGTGTCGTTCAAATTCAACACTCAGATTTCCTTTAAAGCGAGAGGCAGTGCTACTTGTTATTTGTTTGTTGGAAAGCCTCTTGTATATAATGTGGATCTCATCATTTCAGTGTGGTATACAGATCCCATTACAGTGCAGCTGACATGACAATACATAAAATGTCAGAATCAATGACGGTTGTAGCCACAAAAGAGGAAGTGCTGCAGGAGTACAAAGGTCAGGGAGTCCTGAATGTGTCATTCTTCCTGTGTAATGAGTCCTTTCCCTATGTGTGTTTAGGATGCCAATGAAGGTAAAGCACACTGGACTTGTCTTTTCCCTGTTCGGCTCTTGGGAGCCAGGTGTCTCTCTTTAATGGAGCCATGTGGAGACTAACGTAGGTTAATGAGCCATACAAGCCCCAGTGGAGATGAGCATTATAGGCTATATGAGATCCCCTCTCATCCCTATATCCCTCCATTTGTGTCAGACCCAGAGAGAGAACTGAGGAACAAAGGAATCTGTGGTGGAATGGAAGCAGAGATGCAAGAGAGAATGGAGAGCCAAAGAGAAAAGCGGGTCTGCCAGCCTTTTAAAACAATTAAGGTCTGGATGAGATTCACTAAAAGTTCCACTGCCAAGCAAGGCCCAAATGTGGCAGTAAAGGGAAGGCTTAGTGAGAGCCGGCCTAATCAGAAACAGACTCACTACGACAACAAACCAAACCACACACACACACACACACACACAGGAAAGTCGACACTTTACATATTAAAGCTCGGCAGGGAGGGGAAGAAAGCCTGTGGTAACATCAAATTGTAATGAGGAACAGGCTCGGAGAGTGCATAAAGCATAGAAAGAGACATAAAAACAGAGAGTTGTAATGATGATTTTGAAGGAAAGAGAGCTTTTAACCACAGATGCTATGAGTCTGTTTTAAGAATGTTTGTTGTGGTGTTGTTCTGTTTGGCTTTACTGCATTCCTCTTTTTGTCTTGGTCTCAGATGTGGCTTAGTCTCTCGTTTAGCCGTCTGCGGCTCCATTTTAGCGTAAGCTATAAACTTAGAGCAAGCAAACATTTGAGCATGCTGTGTTTCTGTCCCCAAACGTGAATGTGTGCTTTGCTAAGATGCTGCCGAGACAAGAGAAGCATGAGTAAGCGTTTGGTGATAGCGTGGTTGGAAATGGAGGATACTGGCAGATGAGAGGTGTAGCTGGGAAGAAAAACAGACAGGAAAGAAGAAACACAAGGAAAAGCAGAAAGGAGAGATTTAGGAAGACGAGCTTGGTGAAATGTGGGTAAAATAGAGGCTAGAGAAGCTGCAAGAAGAGCAGAGGGAGCGAGGGAACAAGAGGAGGCTTGACCAGGTTTGTGCTTCGGAGCAGAGAGCATAGCGGGGTTTGTGGCATAGCCGTCGGAGAGGCAGCCTCACATTCCAGGCTTGATCCTGTATAAATCCTGTCTGTTACTACAGATCTGATAGGGAAATAAGAGGCCAGATGGGGGCTTCCCTTGGCCTTATAAGGGATTGTGACTTGGTCTGGATGGATAAAGGGTGAAAAGCCACGGAGAATGAAAAATACAGATAGAAGAGGGCAGAGACAGGAATGAGGACTGGACTTTGAGGAAAAAAATAAAAGTGGATAGCAGTACACAGCAGCAGAATATGAAAAAAATAAATCGAAAAGAAATGGAGAGTGAAACTAAGATGCTGCCTATTGTGTGATATTCTTTGTTTGCTGCTCCTCTGATGTTGTTTCAATGATTTTTAGTCTTTGAAGAGAGATGCATCAGGTCTCCAAAACAGAAACAATTTCCTCCTTGTAACAAGAGCACAGTTAACAATACAGCCCAGCACAAGTGGAACGGTAAAATTCATCCTACTACCATTGTTTCAGCCTGAGTCCCATAGATCATTGTAGAATTTTTCTCTAATGTCAGAAAGAGTATTTTTGCCCTTGAGAAAATTGCATGTGGAAAAAAAACAAAAAAAAAAAAACCTTGAACAAATAGATGTTTACAATGTTAACCGCTAGAGCTCTACTGATCCCACACGAATTTGCAACACAACAGCAAAAATTCTTGCTATATCCCTTTAATCTACTCTCTTTGTTCTTCATTGTGTTTAGAATTAACAACATTTCTTACTCAAGATGTTCAGACAGTGGGAGCCAACAACCTGCTGAGAAGCCTGATCAGCCACACTAATCTGATCAGCTGTACTTTGTTCAAGTGTGTCTTATTCAAAGAGGACATCACTACCAGCATGGTGTAACCCAAACACCGTCCTATTCCCTTTCAGCTGATGATCCTGGGGAGAACGACACAGTCATCTGATCTAACACACCTTCCAACCCAACAGTCGCCTCCCTCCCTCCCTCCTCTCCCCTCTCCTCTAATCCAGCTTGCAGCCCAAACACAGCATACCTGCAACCAAATGTTCACCCAGCTGCAACAATCTGGACTTATTAGGGTGAAAACTCATGACACAAGTGTTTCTCGTTTCCTAATCAGTTAGAGGGCAACCCCCTCCTCTTTCCCCACTGTGTGTGTCTGCGTGTGTGTGTGTGTGTGTGTGTGTGTGTGTGTGTGTGTGTGTGTGTGTGTGTGTGTGCATTCGTTTTCATGTGATGAAACACTCTTGAAATAGAGTGAAACCAAGTGTCTTTGAATGTATGATCAAGGGAGTTTTCGCACACCTCCCACATACAAATAACTGCGTAAAACCTCTATGTGCACCTGACTAAATAATATTATCAACATGTGTACACCTTATAAAACACACAGTAAACAAACTTGGAACCACTTATGTTATGGCACGTATTAAAATTAAACAGTTTGTAGACTAAAAGGCACAATACCTCAGAGACGCAACATGCAAATGATGCTGACAAAATGCTTGCCCTACAACGCCCAAACATGACACAAACCGAACTGATTCATTGCCACAGCCAACTAATACAGCTCAAACGCACAAGCACACAAACACGAGACACACCACCTCTATCCACACACCCCACTGAGCAAACAGCTGCTTGTGGCAGCACCACACTGTGGCTACCAATTACACCAAAACAGAAATATTTAACTGCCCTTTTAAACAGAGTGAAAATTAGGAACGTCAGTAGTTTGAGGCTGTGTTGTGATTCCATCAAATTATCATGTCTGTGCCTCGACCAATAATCCAGTCTGACACAGTGGGCCCATGTCACCACACATTGGGATGCCTCACCCCTGGCTCCGACCCTGACCCTTTGCATTAGTCAAGTTACCAGAGGCCCAGATAATGTTTTCCCAACCGCTAACCATTAGTGTTTAATGAATAACAGCAGTAGCTGAGCTGACCTATGGCTGGCTGAGGCCTCTAGCTCCTGCTAAGTTCTTTGATATCGTGACCTTGTTCATGCTCTCTCAGTGGCCTGCCATGGGTTTTCTGGAAGTACAGGTGCTTTTCAAAAACCACATATATGCCCTCGTATTCAGTTTTGTCTGGGTCACAGTTATTATGTGCAGCTCTGCACCTTTTCTCCATTCCTTCCATTGTACAATGAACCTGTCAAGCAATCTAACCACAGACGCATTCTGACATTTCACACATTTCACATAGCTTAGAGTTTCTCTTCATTTCTCTTCATTCTAAAGTACATTCTCAATTAATGTTTCTAGCATCTAATACTCTATATGATCTTTATGTGACTATAAAGCATTGTGCTCAAGTGGTCTGCTCTCTGAAATTAAAATATTAAAAGTGTTGTACATTGTACACTCATTAATATTTAGGGACATAAATTAGTAATTCATCTATGATTTTTGAGTGGAAAAATGTATGATATAATGGAGTAATATAAAAATAGATACATGGATAACAGGGTCTTTAAAACAGAAGAAAAAGACGTTTGAATGGACGCTCTGGTACAAAGTGTTACAAGCTATGCAGAAAGAAATGTCCGCTTGCATTAAGACTGTACTTTTCTTTGCTGGACAGCTGGACTATTAAGAGGGAGTCTCGGCTGACAGCTCTTTTTCATGACAGCATGAGGCCAAGATCTGACATACAGTTGTCAAGAAAAGAGATGCCCTGTGTGAGTGCGTGTATAGGTGTGAGTGTGTGTCTCAGAAGTGATGAGCAGGCTGAGTGAGCGGAGATTACCAGTGGCTTGAAATATTATCACATGCTATTAGTACTGTATCACTGTTCATTAGGCTGATGGCTAGGTGCAGTTACTTGACAGCCTTGTTGTAAGGAAGAGAGATGAAAAGTGTGAGGGCAAGAGTGAGTAAAGACAGAGAACTCTGGGAGTTACACCGTGCACAGAAAATAAAATGTAAAAAGGAAATCATTGCGAAAGGAAAATAAGGGTGAACGATAAGGGTCTGCTTGCCTCAATCCTTCACTGTCAGACATTTAACCAAGAGGCAAAACCTCAATGGGAAACCGGACAGCTGTGGTATTTAATGTCACAACAAGAAAGAATGAGGCACATTACTACAATCCCCAATTTTTATTGTCATAACATCCATAATGTATGATAAGCAGATGACTATTCAATGACTAAAAGCATGTATCAAAGAAATGATTTGTGTAGCGCCCATTAAAGCTTCCTGTAAACATTGTGTGATCACAGAAATGCATTAAACAATGCTGTCACCAGGACAAGCCTAACTCTAAAGGAACTGATAGCTGCTGCTGTCTTGTATGAAGTAGAAGCAGTAAAGCTGTCTCACTATCAGACAGAAACATTAGTAGCTGTCACACTCAGTTTGTCTCAGCATAGACAACGGTTTAGTATATCATCAAAGCCCAAACAATTCTCATTTATAAGATCTATTGGCACTATAAGCTTATTGAAATGGAAGTACACATTTGCAAAATAGATGAGAGGAATGTTGTTTTCATTGCTTGTGTAATCTGGAATGATTATGCATGATATCAAACACATAAACAAGGCATGGCTTTCTTTTCTTTTTTAAATTTTCTAACTGCTTCTAATGAGGACGATCATTAAGATGCATGTAAAATATGGAAAATTCACCACGAACTTCAAAAAGATTCCCTCTATAGTGGGTCACTGCTGGAGTTTCTGTTCAAGTTTACAAAGTACAAGTTTGCTCTTATCCCCCTCTGTCCTTCCTATTCCTCCTTTTATCTAATTTTGGACCACTCTAAGAGCCAGCAGTAATGAATTGGCTAATCACAGTTATCTGGCCCATTCAAGTGCTTTGTAAAGCAAATCAATAAAGCCTGGCACTGAGCCAGTCATCCACTTTGACAGATGTTGCTTGCTAATCTATTTTCTCTATTTTTTTTCGCCATTCTGTCCTAAAGATGTTTACTCTTTAGCTAGCCGTCCTTTTCTGCCTGTCTATTTCAGCAAGGTCAGTGGAGAAAATGAAGAAGAAAACAGAACTGTGTTCCATTTCACACTTGCTGCAGAAGGGACACAAGTCAAGTGCTGAATACTTAAAGTTCATTCAGCTGAAAGAAATTTTTCCTCTTTGATTGGTGGAACTACTGGAAGACATTTCATCTCAGAAATTCATACCTCAGGCAAAAAGAAAATAAATAAATAAGGCTTACACCCATACTATACCATTTCCAGAGTAACAGATCAATAGCAAAAACTGATAACTATTTCTATGAATTTCAAATGTTCTCCCTGTGGTGCCTACACTAGCAGCAGACTAAACAGCTAAAACTGATAGGCTGGGATAAGCTGCCTCCCAACGCGCCCTCATGTTCTGAACATACAGTATTTTTGTGCGTTTTATATTACAAATTCAATTGGCTGGAAATTTTGGAAAATACAATATTCATTAGAAATGAAGAGAACATTCAGCTTTTTCCCAACTTGTTTACCTTTCTGTGTATCCTGGAAGACACGGATCTGCGTTTGATGTGGCTTCTTAATCCTAACACCACAATGGCTTCACACATTAATAAAAGTCACACAAAGCAATGACACAGACTTCACTTACAGCTCTCCATGCAAACAAAAGTTTAAAAGTGAGAGTTTTTAAACATAACAAAAAGTTCAAGCTACATAACTCCGCCATTAACACAATTTGAAGCCTAATCAATAGGAAAACATGCTGAAGAAGCTAGATTACTGCAAGGCTTTTTCTTTAGACAATCTCCAGTGAAAAGTGGCTCTAATCAACAATGGGTTAATTAATCTCACTTGTGAAGTTAGTCCAATTATGGGACACACTCTACGGGGAATATTTGTCTCCTAAATAATAGTAATAAAATGCATTGCTAATGAAAGGTCTCACAAAAAAAAGTTCTGTTCAGACAAAGGTAAATGAATAAATAAGTAGTGCACAACACATTTAGGGACATGTGTGAATCAGACTTTGTCTCTTTCGGGATTCGGATGACATTTTGGCATAGGTGAATGAATACCTTTAGGCTAAATAAAGCCTACATGTATAAAATTCATCTGTTGTAAAATGTATGCACTGCATGAGTATTTGTCTCCTGTTGTTAGATAATGAAAAACACTTCCTTCGAAACACTGGCAGAGAAAAGAGCAGGCAATTAGAGGAAGTGAAAGGAGAGGGAGACACATGGAAGGAGAGAAAGCAACATAGAGCTGTTTGAATGTGATTAATGAGATCACTGCAGGGTAGGCTGTGTCATTGTAAAAGTCTGAGCAGCAAAAAGGAGGAAAAATAGAGTGGCAGAAAGAGTTAGAGACTGAGACAGAGAATGGGGTAGAAAGCGAGACATGAGAGGGAAGAGAAAAAAACTGAGCAGAAACCAAGCTGACTGACCTGGCTACATTTAACTCACTGCTATGAAAAGACAGGGGGAATGAGACGGAACGACTGACAGAAAGTGAGTAAATCAGGCAGACAAAGAAAAAAAGAGATATAAAGCTCAGATGAATGGAACAGCAGGGGCTCTTGGTCTTCTGCTGGCCTTTTAACAGTGAAGTGTTTAGGGAAGCCTTGACCAGGTCTGGCAGATAGAGAAGCTTGTGCTCTAAAGAGAGCCATGAAAGGCACAGCCTGCTCCTGCTGGCTGGGGATGCCGCTGGCCACCTCTTTATCTGGCTCAGGGTAACAGACTGGGCAGGAGCAAGTAGAGGCCAGGATCGAAAAGGTCACACAGGCATCCTGCCAGTCCAAAAATCCATAAACAAGCTGGGGTTGAGCTGGACTAGAGAGATGGTTGTGGTAATTAAACATTTATGGCACCCATCTTTACACCCAAAGATACAAAGCCTCTACACAAATATATCATTTAAAATAAACAGAATACAAAAAATATGATTCTTCCAGATTTAACATGCCAATGAAAGTAGTTTTATAGTCTCAATAACCACCCAACAGAGGACTTCTTCAGTCCTGGCTGAAGTTCCTTCCCCCCCATATCCTGCTGTTGATCAGACAGTTTAATTCCACAAGACAGAGCTTTACTGTACTTTTTTTCTTTTTTTTGAAATTGTAAAAAAAGATAGTCTCTCAGGTACCACACACAAAAGCTACACAAATTAAATTTGCCTCTGTTCGCAGTTTTGGATATTGTGTTGGTTTGATCCAGCCTCTCTGTGGATGTGCTGGAAATTGTGCTGGGAGGAAAAAAATTATTTGACCAGCAACAGTGATTTCTAGAGGGTATGCCAAGCGCTCAGCTGTTTCTAGTAGGGAAACTGAGGCTGTATTGATAGTGATCAAAAAGATTGCCAGCAATCAAGGAGAGAGAGACCCACAAAGATGGTTGTAATAGGTGCATAACACAGCTGTAATATCAGTTAAAGAATCGCTCATACATGCCACTTTTTATCTAAAATGTCAGTTGCTCCATAAATAGGTGTATTTCGTGTGATGTTTTTCCATTTAATTTTAACCACACAAGGCAAAACAAACAATAATTTAACAATGGAATGCAATTATTTGTTCAGTCTGGGATTAAGTAGAACACACTATTCAATCTAAGTGATGCAATTGTTATTATATAAAGCATTCAGTGAGAAATAGCAATTACTGACTATGATGACTGGAAATAAGTTCTACCTGGTGGCGATTGTGACAGTTCTTTTCACTTGTAATTGTATTTCTTTGTATTGTATTGTATTGTATTGTGAGGTTAATTTATGTTGTGTAGGGACTACAAAGATCTTTAATAAAGCCGTTAAAAATATTAATTTTCTGTGTTTTTAGGTTTTTGGAATTCGTTTTTGCAATTATGAACAACAACTGAACATTTTCCATAAAAAGAGGTTAGGTTTCATATTTCCACATAGTCACTCTGTGTTAGCGCGTTTTAAGGGATGCAGCTGACAGGATGGCTCACTTCTGTTTTCAAAATAATTTGTACCCCTGGGGGAACAGGATGGGCCTCCTTTCAGTTGTTGCCATGAGCTTCAGCTGTTGCTATGGACATCATCCTCAATGATATTTAGTGCTTCTCTCCCTCTTTTACTCTAGATGTTCATCTTTGTGTCTATTATTATTTCACCGACTCAGTTTTTCCACCTGTTCTACTTTCTTTCTCTCCTTCATTACTGCCCCAGTATCCTTGTGCATTACTATTTAGACAACATAGCCGGGCTACAGTGAAAACAAAAGTCAAGGGTTGGAAAGCAGTGAGTAAATTTGCTGAGCTAATCCATCAATTTCACATAAAAATCCATGCCAGGCAAAGCCAGGCCACACAAAGACAGGTGAGCAACCTCTTGGCTGACAGGCCAGACACCCAAGTTGCTCTGATCGTATTCTTTCTCAGAGCAACAAATCCAAGAAATAATTCACAGAGGTTCATTGCAAAATCACCCTCTCTGTTCGGGGTAACCACAGCATAGAAGGGCGAGAGTGGGGTTGGAGGGAGGATGGTCACTTGTCCACCAGGACCCTGTAGTAGCAGCTGCTTGCATTTACAAGCCTTTTAAGTCTGGAATACTTTATGCCCTGTGATCAGCTGTTCCCCTCAGTGACCCCCCCAACATCACTGTCTACACAACACACACAACCCTGCTGTTCTTCAGGCTACTGTGGGAGCCATGTGAGTAAGCTGCGCACACTCTGCTACGTT
Source organism: Rhamphochromis longiceps (assembly GCF_057381845.1). Taxonomy (NCBI): domain Eukaryota; kingdom Metazoa; phylum Chordata; class Actinopteri; order Cichliformes; family Cichlidae; genus Rhamphochromis; species Rhamphochromis longiceps. The sequence continues at coordinate 31,673,836 of NC_140576.1, read as the reverse complement.
AACCAGATCTACAGGACATTTGTCCAGTTAAACACCTGAACCACCCTTTTAAGTTGCCTCTTTTAGCTACAAAACATATTATCCAAACCAATTACCCCATTATTCATCAGGGCATGACAGAAAAAAAACAACAACAAACTTTTCCATTTTTGGTTTTTGTTCGCCTAATCCAAACCAAAACACTGAAGGGTAAACTAGCCGACATTTACTAAGATAATTGCTGTTTGTAAAGTGTACAGTACAATAGCTATACAGATTATGCCAATCCTTCATGACTCAGTTACCTTTTCATAATGTAATCACAAAGCCTGTTTGGATCTTAATAGTTTTGCAGGATTTAGAATACATGGGAGCCTACCATTTGGGAATGTATCCCTATGGTCCCAGGTTCAACAACTCTGTTGAGCTTGTGAGAAAAACAGGGATAGAGGATGTTTCTTCTCATTGTCTGATTCCAATTAAGATGGGAATCGTGAATGCCCCTCTGCCCCTCTGCTGAACATGCTTTAACTTTCCCATTCATTTTTTGTTCTGGCTTCTTTCAACATCTAATTTTACATGTGCAGCAGTGCCCTCCATCCCCATCTATATCAAAGGCAATGCTTTCCGCAGCTCCTCTGCTCCACAATGCCATCGTTGATTCCCACCAATCCCAGTCCCCATATGGGATATGCCTCCTCCCCAGCAAAAAGTGAACCACACACAGTCAGTTTTAACTTGGATGATGCAATTCTTGGGTAATGTGTGTCCAATTGCATAGCAGATTGCCTATCTTTATAAAGTTCACCCACAGAGCCATCTTTGGTTTCTGCGTGATAACATAGATGATAGAGGCTGATGTGGATAATATGCAGTCTGGACACAATTACTTTACATCTTGCTCTAGAATTTAAATAATACATTAACTTAAGAGCAGGACTACCACCTCACTAGAAGATCTGTAATGATAGCTTTGACTGGGATAAATAATGTTTTTCCAATCGCTAAAACACATTCATAAGGGTTGGTGTACTGGGCGTCTTCTACAGCTTTCTGCTGAGGTGAACACCTACTGGCCTCCAACATCAATCACTGCCTTCAAGAACACCACCCAGAAGTCCACACCCAATTTATGGAAGTCTCACAACACATTCAACCACACAGCTTATGCATGTGTTAGTCTATGCTTGCAGTGAAATTCTCTAAGTTCATAAAGTATATGAGATGCCCATTTGTTCCCACATCTCTCAGCAAAATGCAATGACTTCACACTCTGTTAACATCACGACAGAATATTTTTTGCTGCAGCACTGTATGAGACTCCTGTGTAGTGTTATTGTTTCCTGCAGTGTGCCACACTATATATGCATTTTTCTTACTTTGGTGTCTGCTTACTCCCCCACCCTCTGAACCCCTCTTCCTCAATCAATCCCCTACAAAAGCCTGCCACAGGCAGCGATATCCACCAACATCATCCCTCATGCTTTGCCATGTTCCCGCAAAGCCAAGGAAACAGCAGCATATACGGGAGCTGATCTGCAGGGAAAGCAGGAGGGAAATGGAGGGAGGGAAGGAGGAGTGGGATTGAATGGGGAAGCATTGAGTGGAAGGATGGGGAGGGGGTATTCTTTGGGAAGGGAGCCAATCCAATTACAAGCAGTGGTGCAGCCCTGGTTTCTTTGGCGGCACAAAATTCACATTTCGACGGTCTCTTCCTCCCTCCCCTAGTACCTTCTTGCTTCTTCTTCTAAAGATGCCTATTCCTGCTACTCTGTTTCCTGTTTTTTGCTCATCGTGGCTCACACTCACATCCTGTAATCGTGCATCCCTATGCACCACACCCCTCCCTTTCCCCATCTGTCTGTCTTTCTTGGATGCATGAAAGAGCTGGAGGTATAGCACTGTATCACCAGCAAAGCAACAAATCTTGTCACCCTAGCTGTGTCATGCTCAGATCTGCAGGAAGCCTCCAGCATCCTACTCCATGTAGGTGTCTCATGCAACTCTGTAGGAGCTTATCATCCCTCTGCAGAGGAAACTGTAGCTCATACTCTTTAGGTCACCCAATCCCTCTGCCCTCCCTGTGCCACGGCATGGCAGGGCAGGCTGGGAGAAGGGTGGGGTGGAGGGGATAGCCAGGGTGTTGAATAACATTCAGTGTAAACAATGCATACTTCAGACAGACTGATTATTCTTAATTACTAATTAGTCATTATACATGAAAACAGCTTTTTTTAAGCTGCTGCAAATTGCTACAGGGGAATCCCAATTCTCTGTCATTCTCCCAGCAGTCAGAGCTTGTACATTGTTGATCATTTGCGTTCATGCAAATCATCACGTTTCACTATCCAACAGCACATCTGCTTGCAAATTTCTGCACAGCAGAAGAGTGTATATATTCTCACGCGATCAAAAGCAAATTAGGTTCAATTAAAGTCCTCCAAACTTACTTTGACAGCAAGACCACACTAAAACACAACCTTTTATTTAGCAGTAAAAACCTGAGTTAACAACGCAAAATGCAATTTAAGTTTTGGGAATGTCACAGAAATATACAATTAATATTTCATTATGGCAGACATTTTGATTTCTACACTTAATATAATCTCGTGCTGAGTTCATTCACATTACTGAGAATATTTTAACAGAGTTAAACTTTTTCCACTATTTTCTCACTTCAGCCACCTCATAGTAAGAAGATTATTATAATCATAAATATTAAGACAACACATCATTTGAACTTTCTAATGTGCTCTGTTAGTGAAACCATATTCTGTGTGTCATGGGATCATTCTCTGTGGGTGACTGCTTGCTTTTTTTATATTCTGACCACTGGACCGTGGTACCTTTTGTCTAGGTGCGCTTCTCATATCCTGATTAATTCCTGCCCCACCTTAGCGTTACTGTGGTTACAGTCACGCCTCTGTATGTAGTCACACAGATGCACAGAAGGCTATTTTGCATGGATTTTGAAACAGACTAAGGACATAGCAGAGGGAAATGGGTGATTGCGAGCGGCAGGTACAGACAAGAGTGTGGAAAGAAACAGGCAAACACACACCATATGCAAGCAACAGAGTGGGGAAAACACTCCTCTGTTGCAAATAATTGAAACAGATGAAAAGGTTAAAAAAAAGTTGACATTATTTAAAGCTCAAACTGGTGGTTAAGTCAAATTAATATTCTCTACACAACAGCCTGATTAGTAAATTGATTTAATAATGGAAAAATGAAGACCAAAATAACCCACGACACTGACATTTATGTTCCACTCCTGACATTTGTGATCTTGGAATGACACTGAGACAGTCAGCCCAATGAGAGAAGCAAGGTCAATAAATCTATCAATATCCTTCAACTAGCTGTCTAATTGCAGTCTGGACACGAGACAAAGGACAACTATGATAGGCCTACCCGAAAACTCAAATTTCAACCAAAGCCATGCATACATATAGTAGGCTATATCACACAATATTACCAGACAGGTAACTACATTTTGGCGCCTGAGAATGGGGGACTGTGTATAGCAACACTTACAATTGTTTAGTGGTTAGTAGTACACTATTTATGTTTAAGTTAAAGCTGAGAGTCTGTATATTAAACCTATATGCATTACATTGGTGTAACATATACTTTTTATAAAAATATATATAGCTAATCAGCTGTTTGGGGGAATGTCAGTGTCACACAACAGTGCAAGAGCTGTTTGAAAACAATCAATAAATCATAGATGTGTCTGACTGACAATCAAACCCAGAGCGGCACTTAACAGCACTTCTCCTCTGCACTATTTATTCCAGCTAGTCAAAAGTTTAATCTCATGCCTGATTTAGACTTCTGAGCCGGTAATGTAACCTACATAAGTGGCCAACATCATTGCTGACATTTATACTAATGCATGTGACATTACACGTTAATTACCACGCAGTTGTCTCCCAGTGTTTTACATGTGGTGCCAACCAGCAGAAACAATTAAAATTTCTTTCTTCTGTTCCTGAATGTTTTTCACTTCTTTGCACATTCTCTCATGTCCATTCCAATAGTTTCCCCCATCCTCCTCTAGGAATTTGCCAACATGTGTAAATCCTTTTATTGATGCTATGATTATTATTTCTTATATTGAGATCATGATTCTTATTCTCTCACTGAAAATTCAACAACTGCAGCGAATAGTTATGAGTTGCATTGATGAGACTTGTAGACACATTTCTATGGAGATGCACCGTAAGTTACAATGTAAGGTCTCAGAGGGATTTGCCATTACGGTGTAGCTGTGGTGTAGATTTCCCAGTGAAATATAAATCCACAGTAATACCATGTTTCTTGTAGCTAGGGTGTGAAATCTATTATTATTAACTGGCCAGGAGCCCTTAACCCTCTGTAGCCTTTGTATTCTCTCACCAAGACTAGGAATTTCAGTGCATGGGCTGGCTCTTTCCCTTGGCTCTCAGTGGGCCAAAGCAGAAAGGTGCCTATTAAAATTAATGGTTCAGTGCAGGATACTTAACAGTGCAACACTAGAGCTCATTTAACAAGGAACTGGTAATGACCACTACAGTGAGCTAGCTGTTGCCATTACACCTCCCTGACACTTTGACAGCTGGGATTAAATATTAAGCAGCTATGTTTCCTTGTGACCAACATCCATCTACACAGAAATAGGACCACTTCACAGTGTCAGTCCCCTCTGGACTATTGAGCAGTATAACTCCCTATGTATCACAGTAATAACACAAGCAGAGAACTTATACATGAGACCTTTAACTGCTGGATGAGAAGAGGAAGGGAGTTGGTACTCACCTTCTTCAGGCGTCCACTCTTGGTACCCACAAAAGCTACACAGTAGCCATTGTAGACATAAGAGGTCACAGAAGTCATACGGTCCCGAGTCTCAGTGTAGAGAGTGTGGCCAGTCACTAGTTGAGAGCCGCCAAGTGGCTGGTTGATGTCCAGACCACAGAAGGAGTCATCAATGGGCACGGGCTAAAGACAGAAGAAAAAAAGGTTATGAATTACAAATTAATAACAAGAATGTTTAAAAAATGGTGATCATGATTATCAGGGTAATGTGTGACATTAAGCAAAGAATTCCTTAAAATTAAACATACTGTAAGTGCCTTGAGGCAACTATTGTTGTGATTTGGCCCTATATAAATAAAATGTAATTAAAGTGAATTGAATTGTAGGAATAGGAAGTGAAAAAAAATACACCAGAGAAAGACAGACTTACAGGATGAGGCAACAGCAGTAAAGAGAGGCTGAGATACAGAGCATTATAAAACAAGACAGCTCAGTAAGGACCAAAGATGAAGGTGACAGACTGAAACACGAGGGTGATGGCCAAAGTTGTGGAAATAGTGGCAGTGTTAGAGAGTGTTTGAGATGGGCAGATGAGAGAGGTGAGCCTGAGGGAAAGAGGAAGGTCAGAGTGAGGAGGAATTGCTCACGTGAGTCTCTTAGCCAGACAAACGTTTTTCTTTCGGGCACACCAGAAAGAATATGTATCAGCTCCACCCGACTGAGCTCCACCTTGCTCTCACTGTGGCTCATTACCCTGGCCTATCACAACATCACAGCAGAAATACACATATTGCACGATAACAGTGGGCATTAGCGAGCACAATGCGTGATAACTATGCAACATAGAAATGTGCATGTAACCAAAGAAGCACTAATAACATTTACTTATTCACTAGAAAACAACTGCTATAGTGAATTCTCAGTGAATTTAAATTCAGCTCTTAAGGAAAATTTGGGCCTTAAGACAGCTGCTTAGAATGAAAACTTCTTGTTCTTTCAAGATATGAAAATACAGGCAATGAGGAGGAGGTGAATAAGAAGTAAGACAGTGATCTGTCTGGTGTTGAATCAGGTCAGCTGACAGTCACCAAGTATCATTGGCCTCAATGTGCCATGCAGGCTAAAGTGAAATGGCCAGGCAAGCATTACATGTGTATATCCCATAGTCCCTTGCTCACAAACTCTATCTTATTCAAATTCTAAATATATATCCCCTTTTTACAGCCCCTACTCATTAGTTTTCTTACTCTCACATTTCTCATCCGTCTCCTTTCTATCCCTGCTTCTGTCTTTTTCACTGTCAGAATGGTCTAAGCAGACTGTGTTGAGAATGTGTGGAAGGCAGCTCTGTCTCTCACACAGTGGCTGTACAACCTTTCTACATATATTTTCATGAACAGAGCAATAACGCTGAAGGGGAATAATCGCCTCCGCTTGTATCCTCACGCCCCTCACTTTGTGGCATTTCCTTTTATTCCCTTTGCCCAAAATAGCACAGAGTGCTATGGAGTACTACTGCGGTATTTAAAAAGAAAAAAAACAATCTGGTGAGTTAACATTTTCATGTCTCATGTGGTGATAACATCAAATGTACTGTATGCAATTGTTCTAGGCTTCTCTTAAACACAAGTTGATGACACAGACGGTATGAATCAGATGGGAAAGCTAGCAGCTATCTTGAGGAACAGCCGTGAGTTCCAGACATCGGCTTATCAATATATACTCCCTGAAAATCATGCAGCTATTCCACATATGGTCTGTTGGGCTCCTAACCATTTGGTTCTGATTATATCTAGATTGTTCAGATGATGTATGCTTAGTAGACTTGGCAGACAGCTCAAATCCCCCTGGAGTCCATGTGGTTGAGCTTTCTTGTTCACCTTCTTGCAGATTTTTTTGTTTCATTGTGTTTTTACTGCTGACTTACAACAAATCTCACGAGTAGTGCAGAAATGTAGTTTTCTATACCACTGTTTCAAGAGACAAATTATATGAGACCTAAATTAAACATATGCGATTAATCCTTATTGAACATCTCACAACATGAAATCATATTAATTTTCTGCTGAGAAAATAGCTGCTACCCTGTTTAGATGTGACAGGATATGTGCTCTCAGAGATTTTTCCTCTCAGAGTATATCAAATTTATCAACTCCAGTCCCACTTCGCTTTCACAAGTGGTTAATTAGTTCTAAGGGCATGAGCAAAAAAAGCAAGACTGGAGGATAGTGTGACACATGGACACACAAACACACACACAGTGTGATACAGAAAGAATCCCATCATGGCTCTACTCCATGGGATTGACTACAGAGATGGTGTGAATCTCCAGATGGCAGAAGGCTGAATGGCTGGGTGATAAATCTTTGATTGGCTGCTGTATCTGAATCCCCTGGCTCAGCCTCAGTTCCATTCCCAGCCTCGGCCTGCATGTAACTGAACACAGTAAAATGTCTGCAAGAATGAGAGCTGGGGGTATAATTAAAGTTCTCTGCTTTGAGCTTGCTGGCTACCTGCTGTTTACAACAGACCAGACGAGAGGTACTGAAGCTGCATGTGTAATTTACTCAGAAACCAAGAAAGGTACAGTTAACAGTTAGCTAAAATACACTTGGGTTGGTCTAACCTTGAAGAACCTCACATTGTGATGGATGTCAAACACTAAAAAATACCACACAGAGTCACATAGGAACATACTTAAGAAAAAAAAGAAAGAAAGATGTGAAGCATACAGCAGGGCTCGCAAAATCGCTAGCCCGACGTCCCGGGGCTAGCGATTTTTCCAGTCGGGCTACCAAAATCTATCTCTGCCCTGCCCGTCGGGCTATTGTAGGAAGGAAAAATATATGTCAATGCTTTTGCATTCTTTCAGAAATGTAGCTGGGTAATTATGTCATTGGCATCGGTGAGCCACTGTCAATATGTGACATATTGTAATTGCGTTTGAATTTGCGCTTGTTTTTTGCTTTCACTTTGCAATCGCGCGAACTGTGTATAGAGAGCGACAGCACTGATCTGTGAGTGATGATAATTTGCGCACCAATTCCTCTGACATCGTCTTATCAATCGTTAGCTTACTATGCAAACATGACAAGTGAAATCTCCCGCAGCTTAAACATGTGAGAGGTTGATCACGCAGAGAATCGCTGACCGTTATGTGAGTGCGTGTGTAAAAGCAGCACGATATATATTTTAGTTCTGCTGAGCCAAATAAGACAGGTCAGGGTGAAGAAGTGACAGCCAAAGAAAAGCTTACCACAAAACGGAGAAGTTATGACAAATCAGACTATAAGGCAAAAAGAAAGTGCAGCTTTATGGTTTCATGGACAAAAGAATTTCTGTGGCTGCAATATGACGAGCTAAATAACCAGGGGTGCACATAAGTGGTCCGCAGGTGCGCATTCGCTGTCAAAAAACCCCAAAAAAACCGCGCACAAGATATGAAGTTGCAACGCGTGTTTGCGTACATAAGATTTTCTGGAGGAGGACAGACATTTGTTTAAAACTCTTAAAGATGTCGAAGAAGCTCCTTTAAGCAATTACTTTGGTGTTCCTCTACCTCCAAAGAAATGTCAGAAGGAGTCCGAACCACAAAAGAAGCGCATATTCTCGGAAAAGTGGTTGCAGGAGGTGAGCTGGCTTCAAACAAATGATGAACGCACAGAGATGTGGTGTGGAATGTGCCGTGAAAATCCCACTCTAGCGGACAACAACAGTGCTTTTTATATGGACGCAAACGCGCGTTGCAACTTCTTATCTGGTGCGCGTCTTTTATTTTGACAGCGAATGCGCACATGCGGACCACTTATGTGCACCCGTGTAAATAACATAATGTTCTGCCAGGTGTGTTGTTGGTTTTCTCTCGATTTCTGAGTCGACAAGCGCCTTTGTTACTGGGACCAGTCATTTTAAGAAAGGCCCCCATTAGAACCCATGAGAAATGCAAGAAATGCATTATTGCTCAGTCTGCAATATCTTTCCCAGAACAAACACCAATTGCAAATAACATACTAAAAATAAACCTGAAAAATCTGTTTAGAACAGCGTACTATGTTGCAAAGAGTGAACTACCACTGGCACAATTTAGCAGTCTTTGCAAACTTCAAAAAGCAAATGGCCTCGATCTTGGTTCCACTTGCCTCTTACCCGTGACTTCAGCGGAAATGTCAGATTCAGGATCTGACACAGACTGATTCATGTCCTACACAGTTCTTACAAGTTCATAGAAATTTCTGTTCAGTTAGAACCAAGTATTTGAGTTGATGATTGTAATTTTTATACAATGTTGTAATTTGTGTTTCAACAATTTTTTGATTAATGTTTTGTTTCCTTTACAATATTATACATTAATGTATAATATTGTAAAGGAAACAAAACATCAATCAAAAAATTGCTCTCTTTTTTATTCGGGCTACTTACATTTATTTTGGGCTACCAAAAACTGAAGAGTCCCTGCCCGAAGGGCTACCAGGGATTTTGAAATTTTGCGAGCCCTGTACAGTATGTGTACTTGAAAGTAGTCACACTACTTAAGTTGAGGATTTAACATCAAGCACACAATGTCAGCATGTTTGACATATCTGGGTGTTAAATGTATTTGGGACAGGTTATATGAGTTCCACATGCACTGACATCTGTCTTTATAATCCACATTGTACTATGGATTTAGTAGCCAGTCTTGGTCTTAAGGACTGCGTTTTATATGTGACTGCGGCTAAATATACAATGCTTGGTGCAGTGTAATGCATTACTGGAAATAAATGCCTAAAGAATGAAGGGGGGGTGCAGCTTTGCAGATAAAAACTAGCAACTATAAACATGCACATACATGATTGGGCAATCTTCTGGGAAACTAGAAAAATATTCCAAATGGAGCTCCAACAGTTTAAAAGGCTCCCAGTGTCATCAGTTTATACCACTATTTCCCCTTCTTCTGCCAACTCTGCATCTTACAACATCTTATTCCGCCTTCTCAGCAGAGCTAATAAAGTCCAACAGCTAGCTTGAGATAATGTTTCCCTCCTCCTGACAATCACCTCTGACATTGTGCTAATGGGGAATTTACTGATTTTAATAGCAGTGGTCAACTGAGTTCCCCGGGGGGGGTTAGCAACAAAAGAAGCTGATCAGTGCGGTTCTCATCATAGTGAAGGATAGGGATATCATTAAACCCCACACTTCACATACTGCTTGTACACCCAGTATTAAAAGTGTCTCCTATGCACACACAGATATACAGCACACATGCACACTTAGCCAGTCATAAATTCTTAATATTCTTAAAGTCCTATTTGCAATTAAAGAATGAAAGCACAGAGGACTGTGGCCTCCTGGGAACGAGCGAAACCTTAATTGTACGTGACAACATGTAACGGATACATGGCCTTGTATTATAGCATAATTGGGGATTTCAGAAGGAATAGTCTGCTGTGTGATCGACATTATGCCAACATCAGAAGCAGAGTAACTTGAGCGACACCCCCCACCACACACACACACACACTTTATTTTTCTAGAAGGGGAGTGTGTTTACTTGTGTTGTGCTCGAGGAGAATGTTATCACTTTGATGGTTGCCAAGAAAAATAAATCCTCTCTAATTTATGAATATCTCTTATTGAAATGTACTTGAAAGTGGATATTTTCTGATATCAAAGCTACAAAACAATTTGAAATAATTGAGTGCAGTAGAAGAGTCATTTGTAAAATAGTATGCAATACTAGGCATTCAAAAGCATTTCTGGGTGATTGCCTTTAAAAATATATATATAAATAAATAAACCAGCATACGCTTGCACAACTTGCTGTGTTTTTCTGGTTCACTGAGAGGACTTAGTAATTCCCTTCACTGTTTACCAGCATATTTCAGAAAGAATCTAAATGTAGAAGTTGCTCAATTTATAAAAATTTCAGACCTTATTATATAAATGAATAGCTCTTTTTTGGTTTTCAGCTACTTGAAGCTCAAAGAATTTAAAAGGAAAAAAAAGTATAAATTGATTCATCTAAACACGAATGTGCAAAACAGAAATGTGCAAGTAATTATTCGCCAATTTATCAGTGTCCTTACATTATTTCCTATACTATCCCAATAATATTTCCCAATAACAAGCGTTTCAAGTTTTTCAAATCCTCTTTCACATTGTTACCATATGGAAGAGGGTTATTTCAATTGTTCTCCCTTTCACACTCTGGATGATCTGGAGATCTGTGGATGAGTGCATGTAAAGCATGAAGTGTTTGTCATCCATTTAGTATAACTCACCGCTTTGGTGCACTGCACATCCTTCCCAAGCAGCCAATTAAGTTCCAGGTTTCCTTCTCCCTGGTAGCAGGACTGCAGGCGCTCCTTAATTCGTGCATTGATGTCACGAATGGTGAAGACGCAGAGCGCTGAGTCATCTGGTGGGCGATGGAACTGCTTCTGGCCCTTAGAGAAGATGGTGAAGAGCACATCATCGTGGGCACTGATATTGAGTGATGCAGCGAGAACACGTCCTGGCTTGCCAAGGTAGGCAGCCTGCAGTAGCCGGTACTCAACACCGCTCTTCACACAGCCAATAGGCAGGGAAACATAGGAGTGGAACTTGGGGTCATCTTTGCAGAGGCGAACAATGCGAGAAGTGTAGAACAGGTCACTGCCGGATCCGCTTGACGACATGCTGTTTTCTGGTGTCTCGGGCTGAACAGTCAGGAAGTAAACAAAGCTGCCGCTGGCAAAGCCGTAAACATAGTAGATGTCAAAGTGAGAGACCAGTGCCAGTGTGTCTGATGGTATCTTTATGAGGGAGGACACAAAATCTGTGTGCAATTCATAGTCAAGCATAGCAGAGGATTCTGGGTCACGGGGCAACTTTCGACTGGAGATTGTAGGAAAGTAGTCCTGTTTGCCATCTACCGCCGTGCCAATAAACAGGGTCCCATCCTGGCCCTGCGAAGGCACAATGACCCCATACATAGTCCCAGTCTGGTTTACACTAGAGAGGTAGTGTTCTTTCTTGTGGGAAGGCTCCACTAAGATAAAGAGGTCATCCAATCTGAGGAGTTTACAAACTCCCTGGTACAGGCTGCCACAGGCCAGCAACCGGTTTTGGGAATAATCAATTAAGAGAAGCTTGTTGACATTGTTGGTTGAGACAAGGGGCTCAGAACAAGGCTGGACAATCAGAGGAGGGTAGCACGCCTTGTTGTCATCCTCTGGGCCTGTGTCATGGGAGACTAGAAGAGTCAGGTTGCCTGAGAGCTTGTACACACGGTTGACTGCTCCAATATACAAAGCGCCTGTGGTTTGGTGAACTGTCAGGTGGTTGAATACCCAGTCCCGACGTTCAGGGTGGAAACTAGTAAAAGTCTGCCCATTGGATAAAGCAGGTATTACTATGAGCCAGAAGCCTAGTAGAGCAGCCATTGGTCCCACTTTAGGGTTAAGTGATAAAGTTCTGCGAAATGCTTGCTGGCCCTCCATGTTTAACAGGCCTGGAAGGAAATCGCTAAGGGAGTTGAGAGAATGGATGTAATGAATACGTGGAGGAGACCTTTGCCTTTGTGTTGCTGAAGGCTATCTTGCAGGTCAAACTTCACAAGGTTTTTCACATGTTTCTGTAAAAGAAAACAAGAAACAAAGAGAAAAGTTGTAAATTGTCACAGCTGAGTTACATGTCACACGAAGAAGATGCACTTAAGAGTGTTTCAAAGTGAAAAGGAATAAGAGGCTCAAATTTAATAAAGCAATGAGCTGTGGAGAATAGACAATTGGTGGAAACCATTATGGTGCACATTCCAAAGGACAGGGCAGGTTACAGCAACGGAAATTAGCCTGACCTGACTCATGCTAGCGCTGCTGCTGTCACCACACACTGAGTAAGAGGTTTCCAAGAACAGAAAAAAGGCCAAAACAGGCATTGCTCGCTAAAAGCAAGGTCACTGTGTTGTGAGACTGACTGTCTTTTTCTTCCAAAACAATGTGACACTTCAGTGAAGCTAACCTTTTACACATGTATTATATTCACTTATTTTATTAGAAAGGGTTTAGAATATTGTCATAATTAGAATCTGTATTTCTGAGTTATTGTCCATAACCCTTTATGAGGATTTTAGTAGCTGAAACTTTGGCCATGGCAGATCTAGGCAGTTTATCTTTAAATCAAAGTGAATAATTGTGTCCAATTTGGACAAAATTCCAAATACCTTTCCAAAGATATTCCATTCACAAATGGGATGGGCATAACATCACAGTGGCCTTGACTACTGACCACCAAGATCTAATCAGTTCATCCCTGAGTGCAAGTGAATATTTGGGGCAGATTTAAGGAATATTTCATTCAGAAAATACATTAATCTGTAGCGACCTAATGTTTGATCTTTGACCATCAACGTCTAATGACGCCATCTCGATGATAGGGCTTACCTACAAAAGGAAAACCTAAAACACATCTTCAATATTAGAGATCATGCCATACCAGAAACATTAGCACACAGCTTAACGTTGTGTGCTTCGTTATCCTTAAAACATCATTCTCTTCTTTTTATTATTATACTGACCCCATCCTCACGATTTCTTTAAACACATCCCCTATCAGTTGCCCATTTTGATATACTATATTAGTCAAAATGTATCACGCTACAATTAATGCAACCATGCTCTGCCTGGGCTGTAAAGATCTCTCTCCATGTGCTATAAAACCAAGCAGTCTGTCCCCAGGAGTTAATTATCTCATCCATTGGAAAAGACGGCCTGGATCTCATTACTGAAACAAACTGAGAACAAATTGGAAGCCACTTGCACACACCCCTACTCTTGCTCTTTAAGGGGCTCATTTTTATAGACTCTGAATCTATTAATTATTCTTTTATACAATTTATTTATTTATTCATTGTTTATAAATCAAGTTCCTCTAATACTGGTGTGCTCAAATCACAACTGATTAATTTAAAGGTGATTTTTGTGCTGCCTATAATTAATCCCTCCACTGTAATAGATATATACAAAACATCCTCATGCAAAGATTAACTAATAGAACATCTGATGTATGTATGAGTGTGTCTCATTCCCCAAGTATTATCGGTGTACTCTATCAGAACCAAGTAGTGTGAGGGGCTAACAAGTGGAGAGAATGGCAGTGCATCCTAAAATCAAGTACGATTAGGCGTAGCGATCCAACAAGGGTAATTACTATGGCGCTGGAGGTGGTAAGCTGGGGAGTGACATGGGGACGCCGGGGGCTTGAATGTGTCAGAGACAGCCCTACGTCGTTTGTCACGCTCCAGATTTGCATTTCCAGCAGCGAGGGCACAGAGAATCAAGGGTGAAAAGATGTGGCCTGAATAATCAGTAACTGCACCTTGAATTAACAAGCGACTGAAAAGGGGAGGGAACATTGTATGGGAAGATACTGAATAGCCAGCTTACATTGTGACGTGTTCAAGGCAGGTTTGATTTGCAGCAGTAATTTAGGGGTCCCTTTGAGCCGTGTCAGCCCTTTCATAGACCTCAATCCAAATCCGTTAATGGCCATCTTAGGGTCCCTCCCTACTCCTTGTGATCGAGTATACTACACAGCACCATCTTAAATATAACCCTAAGGAAGCATATTGATCTATGTGTCCAGAAACACAGGTCCTAAAGCCCAGTCAACCTGTTCTTGGTGTGTGTGCACAGGCAGAGGCGTGGGAGGTGCGCTGTCCCAAAAGCACTTTATTAGCATGGTCATAAAAGTGCCAGTGACTCTAAAAAACAGCAAGGGTCAGACCCCCACCCTCACTTTCAGTTGCCTGCATGCTGCCATGCTCCTTTGTTTGAGTTTGTACATGGTAGATTTGCAAAGTGGATCCCTTTGGTGGCATAATCAGTTTCCTGCTGAGCTAGCTTTTCGCTCAAGCCCCAAAGCCTTTTGCCCTTTAGATCTTACGCTCCACCTCCACGCTTTAATCGTATGTATATACAATGTTTTAAGGCCATCCATCTTTTCTCCTTCTACTTTTTATTTTTCCTATGTTTCCTCAGTTGTCAGGAGTAAAATTATGCATCAGTCTCTTATGTTGTGGCAACAGCTGCCCATGCAAAGAAAAAGAGTGACTGAATGGTGTAAATAAAAACCTCCACAAAAAGGTTATCCCCTCATATTGCTTTCAATAACACAGGGAATGAAGTCTTTGTTCAAGCTGATTGCATGACCACCTCTTTGTTGCACTTGACATAGCACTCCACAGTAGTATGCAGCTGAAGACTTTAAAAGAATACGAACAAAACTCGATCCCCCAGCGTGCTCTTTAGTTCAAAGCCATATCTTTCTTTTGTTTGTGAGAAGTCAGAATTAAGTAAAAGAAAATTAACATATAAATGCAACCAGAAATTATTCATACTTAAACATAGTTAACTAGTGACCTGGAAAAAGAAGAGGGCATGACTATGTTGACATTGAATTACAGGTAAACTAGAATATAGGCACATTTGCAGCTAGTAGTTCTGAATAAAAATTCAGACTTTCACTACATGAGATTTTTGCCATTAATGCTGAGGCACGGATGACAATCGACTTTTTATTTGTCTTTTAAACATAGGGTGAGCGGATGAACCAAAAAAGTCTTGTTCCTGAAATAAATTCAGTGTGCAGATGTTTCACAATTGTGGCCGTGGCACAGAAAGAATGATAGACTGCCATGATGACAAAACTGTCAGCGTCAAATAAGAATATAAAATGGAAAAAAATTATATAACAAAACAAAATTCTTTATGGTCATTCTCAGTAGATTTCCATTTTAAGACTCACACTCATATGACAGTCTCTTTGGCAGACGTAGAAGGCAAAGAAAGAAAATCTTCATGTCAAGAGAGACGGAAGAGAACTCACGTTCCCGCACAAACGCAAGCTGTGATCATGGCTTGGAGAAAAGACAGTTTTTGCAAAACTTCCCATTCATAATGAATAGTCAGGCACACAAAACACTGTGTTGGCACACTCAGCCAGGCTGCTTCAGAGTGCTTGTTAAACAAACTGGTCCCACTGGCTGCATGTGCACTGTCACTGTGACTGGTTGTGGGTCTCTTGCTGAAATGCTGGTGATTTCCCCAGCCACTGGGCATGATGCTGTGACAATGCCAACTGTGGCCAAAAGAGCTGGATTGTAGCACTTTAAAAAGATGCAAAAGAGCGACATTAGGTACAGGACAAGGATAAAGGAGTGGCGAAATGCAAAACGAGAGCTAAGTAAACCCTCAATGATGGTTGGGAAGAAACAGCCTGAGGGTAGTCCAGCAACTAGCAAAATGGCACAGGAGAGAAGGAATTTGTCTTTGAAGCAGGAGCAGCCCTAAAGCTCCATCACCCTCAAATAGGCAGCAGGTCTTCTGCTTTTGTGCTTTCCCCCAGTTTATTCTCTCTACATCCTAAGCTTCTTAACACTCTAGCCAAATTTGCTTCATCTGTTAAATTCATATTTACAGCAATTGTACTGCAGAAGATAAAGAATGTAAACCAAATCCATTTATGGTGCTGAATCCATTGTTGTTGAATTTAAAAAAAAAAAAAAAAAAAAAAAAAAGGAAATGGGAGATTGTAATTTCATGCCTTGGATTAATGTGTTATTCCCTCAACGATTAATGTAAAGCATGAAATTTGAAAGCTTAAGTGAAAGTGATATGCTTCGAATCAAAGAGACAATTTGGAACAAACCTTCCTCAACTTTCTAGTTAGGAAAAGTACAGTTAAGGGTTTAAAAATATGTTGGATTTTTTTATTCATTTCCTGGTAAACTTTTCAGTGGATGTGGCAATTTGGACAGTAAAAATAAAAAGTTTTATATTCCCCAAAGGGAGATCTCCTTCTATAGGAACCGATAAAAAGTATTAGCAGTAGAGGTTTGTCTATTAGTCTTCTCTCTTTTCTGCTATCAGGAAAAGAAATAATGAGAGGCCTCGTTAGTATCTTATGTTGTTGAGCTGGAGTTATATTCATACATTCTTCTGTGACAATAGGAAATGAATTTCTCTGTTCCAGTGCCATTACGATCTGTCAGCTTCCAGGAAAACTATTCTCCAGTCATCCATCCTTCCAGCCACTGCAAGGAAACATAGCATTTTCTCCTGCTACGACCCAATAGCAACAGAAAGGGAAAACACCCTCAGAAACCACAAGCCCTCCAGTAACTATCATTTAATTCTGTCTGGTTTCCTGTGCTGTGATGTTGGACGTGGTTGGTTATTCCCAATATTTTCTTGTGTAACGATTCAAAATTCCACCATAAAGATAAACCCTAATAACCAGGAGGAAATTACTGTCATTAAAGCCTTCCTCATAACATAAAAAATAGTCCAGAGCTGCTAAATTAAAACCATCACTGTGTAAATGTTTTAATTTGACCTTTTTATAAGCCATTTAGTTGTTGTTTGTCTTTTGACATGACATGTGTGAGGCTCTGAGCTATGGCTGAAAGAGCTGCAATTTAGCGATGCATAGTAAATTAATGCACAGTTGCTCACAATTAAGCATGAGCTCTCTGGGCACTCTGACAGAGCACTTTGCATCCAGTATTTAATAGCACTATCTTTGTTAGTGACCCATATCAGTGCACTTGCTCATGAGCATCTGAGTTTAGAGGCGTACAGAGAGGCCTTGAACTGCTTGTCAATGAGCTGCATTTGTTGAAAGCAGTCACAGTCGTGCCCCAGCTTTAGCATTATTTTAATGAAAACACATAAAAATGATTAGAACAACCCACCACAAACTTACATAAAAACATTTTTCATCAGGTATAGTCAAGACTTAGCATAGACGCTTATTCCCCAGTGCAAACAAGGGCATGTGTACCTAATCCTTCCCTTTAACCCTGTCTCTACACAGTTCCACTCCCACTTCACAAACTTAACACACTGGTATTGCAGCTAAAACCAGTAACATTTACTAAAGAGATTACAGTGTCACTGCTACTCTAATTATATTTTTCCGCTCCCACAGCCGCTACATTCTCCTAACACACAGGCATGCACACATTTAAACTTGTACTTTCATGCAAGCTTAGACACGTACGTATCCACAGCTACAATGAAAGATACACAAATACATGGCAGCTTCAATGTAAATGAATTACTCCTTTTCCCTCTCAATTCTGCTCTGACTGACAAAACTAACAAAGCTCTACATGCTTTTGTTCATTTGAAGGATGAATCCTGAGGCATGATCTTCTCAATCAATCCCAGCATAGTCATATGTGGTGTACGTCTCATCATTGCTGTCTGTCATCCGATGAGAGCAGATTTCTATTAGGGGGCATTTCCATAAATCTAAATTGTAAAGGGCCTTAGTGAGAGCAGAGCAAATCCTCAGTGGGCAAAGAAAACAAACAAAGCAGGATGTCAGGGGAGACCACAGGATCAGATATCTACCTCAGCTCATACACAGATTGAAATTGAATCAGGCTTTTTTTGATTGACATCATACACATTTTATCAAACCGAAGGACCTTAACTACTTTTGACGCACGTGGTGGATGCTGCGCTGTCCTCGCACTTTGAAAGTCTGTATAATAGTATAATGGAAGCTAGATGTGGAGAGATCCATTTAAGTTAAAGTAGATGGGGTGTGTTTCAGTGGTTTGCGTATCTGAAATTGAATCACTTTCCTATGAATTACTGAAGAATGCAAATTTGCAAACACACAGCTCACAATATTTTGAACACCTGTAAAAACAGTAGCATTTTGTCCTTTCAAGAGGTTATCGTGAACTGAGCAGAGAAAGAAGCATTTGAATAAAATCAATTCATCTGATCTCTACATGACATTATGAATTTAGGCAGTTCAGCAAAGCGAATATTTTGAAACTCGTAACTACCAATAGCTCTTCTCATATCTAAGGCAACTTCATAGTGGCCAAATCTCAATGCAAATTTAAGAGTCGGTGAAGCAGACAAATGAACTTGGCAAAATGTAGAACTTGGCTGGTGTGCCAGGTAGCAGGTGCAAAGGACAGCTAAAGGGGCATTGGTCTGAACGAGTGGGCAATTGCGCGTCTTGTGAGTAGAAATGAAATGCATGAAAGGCTCAGTTCGTCTTGCCTTGGTGAAATCAGATTGCATAAACTCTGTGCTGTAGCACCAAACATAAGAGAGGTAAAGGCAGCCGAACCAAAAAAAGACACAGATGACATTAAACCAAGCAATACCACACTCCAGCGCAAACTGCGTGTGTGGATGCAAGCAGCTGCATCATCATAGCATGTGTCTATGTGTACTGGTTTGCGTTGATTTACTTAAAAAAGAAAAAAAATCAGCAGACTTTCCCCGCAGAGGCGTTATCTGCCTGTAGCTGCAGTCTGCTAAACAAAGCATGGACTCTGACCTTTGGTGTGCAGCTGCCAAGTCAGAATAAGGCACCGATGGACTGAACCTTCTGTCAAAAAAATATCATGCCAAATCCACAGTAAAACACCAGCAAACTGATCTGCAAGTGGGGAGATGTGTGTGAATTTAAGTACTTCTTCCATACATGTTCCATATGTGTGTGAAACACTGCAGGAAGACCTTCCATATAATGTGTAGTAATATGAATTTTCTCCATCCACAGCTTCATCATTTGTTCAACTGGGATCATAGTCCTAAGGCATGGCTCAGTGGTCAAGGTGACTAATGCTGAAAGGGTCTAAGAAAGAAGGAGACAGAGGGAAACCGAAACCCAAAAGAGGGATAGAATCAATGATGGTGTATGAAAAAGAGAAAGAATGTCAAGTACTGCTGCTAGTTGACAAGGCTGTTAGAGACTACGGCAGCCATAACTCTAGAAGTTGGTATGGTCTCTCCATTATCTGGAGAACATTGGCACAACATGGCTGGCACACTCAGGCTACAGGAAGATCAATCAAAAAGTGAAAGGAATGAGGAGGTCAAAGACGGTCAAAGATGAGTGAAATCTACACAGGACTATTCTTTGGTCTAAATGTATAATAGATCTACTCATTACATGACGAGACCTGTTATTTCATTCAGGAAATGCAGAGGGGGAGAAGGAATGGTTATACAAGAGATTTTGGAGGAGAGGAAAAAATGATGTGCATCCTGTCAGTCAAAGTAATCCCTTCATTTTCTACTGCTACCGTTTCATCTAAGGACTGTATGATATAGCCTGGAGCTCTGTAATCACACGCTGGTTGAAAGGATGAGGCTACTCTGGGTTGGCTAACAACCAGGCACTATAAACTCAGCAGGAAACACACTTTTCTGTTGAACTGCTCTACAAACATGGTCACTATGGATCCCTGCATGGTTTACAGAGGATAGGCTATAGATAAGGTAGTATGTGGGTTTAATTTTGATTATAGCGACAAGTATTGCCCAACAACCAGGGCTGTGGTGTAACTTAGAACAGTGAGAATGTGATCTGTGATGTAAGAGAAATTTATACTGCTGTGCCAGATATAGCTCTATCAATGCTAAAAATCAATAATATCCCAGTGCAATTAAAATAACAGTTGAGCATGTGACCTCAGTTTCTGTGAATGCCAGAAGAGTTGGCTGGCAGGATGCACAGTACCGGCATTGAAGGACAAAAATGGGGGGGGAGGGAACTAACTACATTATGCAAAAAAATCATATAAACACCCATCGCTCTTCCATGAACTTTATGAGTCATTTTTTTTTTGTCTGATAATAAACACAAGAGTCACTCAGTTGCTCATTTCCGCAGTGTGTACATGCTGCGTTTATACGAGTTGTTGTTCTGTCTGTGTCAGTGCGCATGCGGCTGATTTAATTCCTTGTGCTTATCCAGGACAGCAGACAGCTTTCTTTGGGACTATTCTGTTTACAGCTAGCCACACTCCTCCATGGAAATTTTAACAAACACAGCAAGACTGTATAAACAAATGCTTCTTCTTACAAAAGTGAAATGTTTTTTGCTGTCACACTGAAAGCATGAACCTACAGCTGTCACACTGGGTCTATGATTTTTTTTTTTCCTTCCATTCTAAGCTTCAGCACAGATCTCAGTTCTCTCAAACCCCAACTCTTAAAAGGGTCAGCCGCAGTTCTGTACAAACACACTGGACTGTCTTATCGCAAACGTAAGGCTGCTACCTTGCAATGGCAGCACTTGTGAGAAGTTAAACCGCCTAACCCTAATGACCCACTCTTCTTTCCTGCCACAGTGAGTGCAGAAGTATAACAGTCATGCTTTGTCCTCACAAAGTCCAATCCTTTTTGCAATAAAACCTGAATAAACACTGAAGTTTGACCAAAGGCAAACAGTGTCTCTGTTTACAGTGGCAAAGATAATGAGACTTTAAAACCTGTGACCTTAATATGGAAACATATGAAAAAACCTATAAACATATGTAACTCATTTTTTGTCTGGTAATCTAATTAACATTTGACCAGTAAAGTATCAAAGCAAACTTAAGTTAATGTTGTGGTATTTTTTGTGAACCCCTACAGGATGAAAAGAAACTTTTACCCATTGTATTCACAATCGGCTTTGACCACAAGCATAATGTTGTGTGCCTCTCGAATACACACTACTGTCTAAGGACCATTAAAGCCTATTTTCGAGAGCTCTTTGCTTGGACACATAAAACAGATGCATTATCACACAGCTGAGCAGGGTTCAACCTCTCTCCTGTTCTCTCAGTCTGTTTCTCTCTCTACCTCAGCCTGGTCAAGGCCCTTCTAATTTCATCAGGGGTGATAAAACACCACAAAATCAGTCTGTGGTTAGTTACTTAGCCCAATCTCCCTTTGGACGAGAGGCAATAACAGCATGTGGTGAGGAAATTGGGTGCTTATTCACACAGAAGGATACATGCCGAGCAAGCAGAATGGCCTGGTTACTGTCAAGACTGTGCACAACAGACCACAAACAAAAACAAAGGTAGTGACTGTCTGTCTGTACACTGAAAATAATCATCAGGTATAAAGCGAGCAGAAAGGAGATGAATTGGACCCAAATGTGCCACAGTTCCCACAACAAAACTGCAACCACCTGCAAACTTTGCTCCACTAGGAGATCTTTACTTTTAAATCAATTAAGAAATGCTTAATTTCAAAGGCTGATTTGAAAGCTTTCCAAACATTTCTCAAATGGGTAAAGTGCAGTACAAAGCAAAGCAAAGTTACACTGCTACTACAGACCACAGCTCGCAGGAAAGCTTACACTACATTTGTATGCAAGTCCAACTAGGGTTTGCAATGAATATGAATAATAAAGCAGTAGTGAGTGCTGCAGTAAGCATTAACTCAGTCTTGCGCATGGTGGGCGTATAACAATCCACCTGATCGTCCTCAGGGGTGCAGCAGCTGCTGCCAGGCTATGCCAGGACAGGACTGAATATGATGGGACAGAGCACAGAGAGCAAGCCAGATGACTGACTGAGTGAATTGCTGGATCAGTGCTGAAGCACACACGCATGCCTTCCGGCCTGTTCCATGTGAGCCCCGTACAGGATGCAGTTCTGGCTGGGATACGGTGGAAAATCAGCACTTGCTGGTTTCCTGTCAGATAGTGTCCTGAGAATCTAGCAGGCATATCACCAAGGCAAACACTTTTCAAATAAACACACACAGAACAAAGATTGTTATAAACTTTGCTAAACATATGAGATGTTTATTTAGAAAAACTCTAGTACACAAATAAAACATGATGCAGCTGAAGTACAAGCAAATCTGATAAGAATGCTGCCTGCACAACAGTCAGCGTTGACTAACGATACTGGCTGATCACAGATGTATAATCTAACAGATATAAGCCAAAACACTTTTTTAGTAGAGCATACTGCAGATTTGTGCTGCAGTTTAGAAATGGTGAAAATATTGGTTTCTGGTATCTGCTGCTATTTGTCTTGTTAACTGCTATTGGCAATATTAACTAGTGGCTGTATGTTCCATTGATTCTGTAGTCCTTATACCTGCGATGCAGATACATAAACTTAGATTATTAATATTCTGCTCATTCAGCCCACTTTCATGGTGTCTGTCAAAACTGATGGCGAAACGTCCTTACACACAAGATGCCACTTACTGTATGTGATAACCTTGTCTGTCTACTTTGATGGACAAGGTATCACATACCTGATACTGAGGGGTCACTTCCAACTTGTCATTTGTCAACAAGAAGGGTTACTTTCGAAGGAGTGTGTTTGAACCGGTACCATGAATGTTTCCTAATCCTAATGTTAGTAAGGTTTTCTTTTAAAAAGCAAGGCAAGGGAGAAAAAAAAAATAGTGCAAAACAAAACGGACCAAATGTGAAATGAACCAGGGTCTCTTGAAAATATCCTGCCCCACCCATGCCAACCTCCTTATGAGGACTTTGCTTTAATATGGGAATGTTATCTTTTAGTGTCTCATACAGCCACAGCTGAAGCATACGAGTGGAGCTAAAAGACAATTTCCATATACTGGAGAGATAAAGGAAGAGTCCTACAAGCTGCGTTACACAGAGTGTTGGGATGTAAAAAGCTCCATTTACTCATGTGTTGACTGGCTGAAGCACTTTCAAACAATTATATTTTCTTTCAATAATTA
Source organism: Rhamphochromis longiceps (assembly GCF_057381845.1). Lineage (NCBI taxonomy): Eukaryota > Metazoa > Chordata > Actinopteri > Cichliformes > Cichlidae > Rhamphochromis > Rhamphochromis longiceps. The sequence continues at coordinate 31,650,554 of NC_140576.1, read as the reverse complement.
TTTTTTGTTTCGCTGCCACAAAAAGACTAATTAACCATTTTCTTTCAAAAGTCATCAGGCTATTGACCAAGTTCTTATTTTGATCACTGAAAAGCATTTCATAATCTGTGTATTAGGCATATAGTACACATCTTCCAGGCCGCTTAGATCAATTTTTCCAAGCATCAGCATACGCACTGTGATGAAGTACAGGGATCAGTAAAGAGATCCAATACTCGCCAGGTTGAAAGCGGCGCCACGGACACAAACGACCAGGGAATAGTAAAGATCTAGAGACTTCACTTGGCTAGCTTGCTTGTTGCTTGGTCCACTCTGCTGCTGCGTCAGCTCTGGGCTGGGTATTGCTCTTTTTGATGAACTACGGAAATGTAAACAGCCTAAATGTCAATATAATTGACTGATGTAACCACAATAACTACACACCAATATTATTTACAAGCAAAGCATGTGTGTGAAATGCCTATAATGTACACGATCTGTGACTACAGAGCTGCTCTGAGTGTGTCAGAGCTGTATGAAGAGCTACTATAGCCATTCTGGGAATAAGTGCTTCACACTCATTTTCACAGGCCAGAGACTCCCGAGTCTCTCTCCCTGCTCTTGCTGCAGATATAACATGTAGACAGGCAGGCCATCTGTATTCTTCAGGCAGACACCAGAGACCATATTTTATATGTGGCCACCCAGCCTTATATAACCGTCTGTCAGTAGTGTTCTTGTACGACATCTTGATATAGTCACCCAAAGAGCAAAGAGGCTTGGATCTCTGGAAGGCATAGCGTAGAAGTAATCGCATATACTTGCATGTACAGAAGTAGGTCTCAACGGGGTATTACAACAAACAAAAATACAAAAAAATAAATAAATAAATAAATAAATCAGAGAACGAATTTCCCAAATCCAGCTGAAGTATTAACTAGACTGTAATTCTAACAACGCTTTGACTGCATGTAAAATGTTGGGCATGAGAAATACTTGGATAGAGGACTTATCTTGGAGTATTCTGCCTTTCCTTAGTCACCAAATCACTTTTACAAGCCCAGCCTCCCCCTTTCTCAAGCTAAATGTAGCGGTTGTATTCTGAGCATTAAAATTGATCAAAGACTAATCTCTGCTAGAACGATGATTAAAATTACAATTACAAGACCTCCTTGTTAAGGGCGTAAAGTAAGCAGGGACCGGATCCCAGATTGCAAGATGCAGAGACATAAAGACAGAAAGTCAAAAAAGAAAAGTGCAATAAACAGAGGAGAGCGTGAAAGGAAAGACCAAGAGAAACAAAGACACGACTCAAAAACAGACAGAGGAATAATAAATGAACATAAATCAAAGAAACGAGCTTTCCTAACTTGGTCACTATGACCAATGCCAAACCAAGACTCTGAATTCCTCTGTGGCAGCTTCTCCCTCAGTAACTCTTTCTTTAGGCCGCACACATAGATGATGAAGCTCAGGGAGAAATGCTGTGGCTTCACTACTTTAAATGTGATCATAGTCTGCAGGTTTAGTAGAGCAGTAAAATGAAGTTTCAACAAGTAGGCCAGCTCGCTGCATTCAACAGATAAATCTCACTGAACTCTTTCAATGATTAGTGTGCTATTGCAGAATATATGATGAAACTAAAGCCCACAATGGAGTCACCATAAACACAGCAGTGGGCAAACAGAGTATTTCTCTCTATCACCAGATTCTGTCATTTCTTAGTTGGGGGATATGGGGAGGCAAAACACTGGATTGAGTACTTAGCAGCCACCCTTTTTAGCCAAACAAAACAGCCCTGCTGGTGCTGCTTCCCATAAACTACATCAGCAGTAGAGAAAACATATAATCATACTCCAGCAAAAAACTGCAATAACAGGAAAGAGAAAAACGATAAAAATCGACTATTTGCTACCCTCGAGAAAATGTAACCAAGGGGGGGGGGGGAAAAGCCCCATTCAGCATTTCATCAGTAACATAAATAGGAGCAGCTGGGGCAGAATAACATGCTGAAGTGGGCTAATTAGGACACTTGGTGGTTGGTTCACTGCTGTTTCAGTCTGCCTAGGACCCACTAAGAAAGAGTGTGTTTTCCCATTAGTCTGGAGTATTACACTTCAACACACACCTACATCATCTACAAGGATGTAGATGCAGATCCGGTGAGATCACCAAAGCATGGTTAGTCAGCTGATCCCAGGTCTTCAGTTTTCCTTAACTAGCCCAGTGCAAATGTTCTCAGTGGGTTTGTTTTTTTTATACCTCTCTCTGGCAAATGGTGCCCTTCACTCCTACGAAAACAGCCTTGTCTTCCGGTTCCGTCACTCCCTTCCAGCTTCCTCTTCTCTTCCTGTCTGACTCGGTATCACAAGCAAAAATCCCAGACCTCCCCGTTTCTTCCTTTGTTTTATAAAAGAGGCTGGGAATGCTGCATTTCACTGGTACTGGGAACCCTTTGAGAATTAAGTGTGACCCTGTGACCTTGATGAGTCACGATCAAGGTGCTGACAAACAGGAGCAATACGCCAGTTTTTCAATTAAGAAGCTCTGATTCTGTGTTTATAGAGGTTGATCACATGCATCCAAGACACAAATCTAAAATCATGATCCGAGTCAGAAAATCTCAACAAGATGAAGTCTTAGTAACAGCATCAAGTGCAGAGCAAACTCATAAATGACATCTCACTGTTGGTTATGTTCAGTATAGCTGCATTTACATTCTGCAACCACTTTCTCTTCCTGGGAAACACCCTTTATTGTCAAACATTACAAGAAGACGCATGCTGTTTGAAGCACATTTTTTTAGCTTGTGTTTTAAAGGCTTTGCACTAAATTAACGTAACAATATCTCCTGCAGCGAAATCATTCTGGCTAGTCTTCAGCCTGCAGTTTCATTCTGCTTCCTTTGCTTTCCCTTTTCTAACTGGTTGTTTCAAGTAATAGTATGCAAACACAGGTGGAGTTGTTTACATTGACACAGAGCTACTGTACATTTTCTGCACCACAGGGAGCCAAGCAAGCAGAGACACCCCATTTTAGCTTTTTTTAGACTTTAAGCCATTGAAGCTACTAATGCTTTGTTGAACACAACCCCAAAACACTGTGCCTCAACAAAATAAACAAAGCAAAGGGGTCCTTTATCAGGCAAGTCCATGTCTGTGCACACTGCAGCGAAATAAGCATGTCTGTGCGCCCTGAAATGATGGAAAGTATACGTATGCACATTCTCACTCTATTCAACAGTAACATAATGCCCAGTAGCCCGTTCCTGTTTTCCATTTTGTAATTTTCCTTTTGGTTTGACGATGCAAAGCAGAATGCAGGCCATGGTCCCAAAACACAGGTGAATGCAAAAATGCGCTACGATTTCCCAGCCATATGCCAGTACCCTCTGGCATGCCTCCACCCACCTTTGCAGCTTCTCCCTTTCACAGGAAAGGAAGGTGAAGAGAAGAGGCAGACAGATGAGTGGAGAGTGGACACAGAGGATATGATACTGCATTATGTAAATCCCCAGAACAAATAAAACATGGACACTTTCAGTGTGTAGCTAAAAAATAAATTACTCTACTTCTGTTTAAAAAAAAAAAATGCTGAATAAGGACACTCTTTGGGGGACTTAAAGTCATGCAAAAGCAAATTATTTTTCATTCAACAGTATGTGCACAAAAATATGCCTGAAACATTGTGCATACTTTGTAAATAAATGCAAATCCACCTCACCTATTCACCCCTGTCAGGTTGAACATGTTTTCTGAGAAATGTGGGGGAGGACTTGCGGCAGCAAAGGCAACGCGGCTTGTGTAAAGTACTTAACGGTAAACATTGTACTTACACGCTCAGAGATGCCTTCTGCAGAGAGAAAAATATTTCTAATTCCCAGCTTTACTCTAGCTCTTACTGCAAGATGAATGAGGAAATAAAGATGTGTCTAGTAAAACTGGGCCTGTAGTGGCAATAACGTGTCAAATATCCTTTGAATGCACCTTCTGTGTGGATAATGTATTAACTTCTATAGCATAATTCCCTAACTGGAGCAGATTAAGACAAGAAAGGATGCTCATTCATTGCTTTCAAGTACAAACCTGCCCAGTCAATCCTCAGTTTTCTCACTCTCTCTGCTTACTCACCTCCCTTCTTCCACTTTGCCTCCCTTAGGCAGTAAGATGTTTCAGAGCAGTCATGTTTAATCAACATCTTCATGGACAACACAGGGATTTCAAACGGTC